>NC_057394.1:25183527-25509449 GCF_019320065.1 Cervus canadensis
TCTCCACCCGATTCCTCTGGGTCTTCCCAGTGCACCAGGCCCGAGCACTTGTCTCATGCATCCAGCCTGGGCTGGTGATCTGTTTCACCCTAGATAATATACATGTTTCGATGCTGTTCTCTCGAAACATCCCACCCAATGCTCATCGCAGCACTATTTATAATAGCCAGGACATGGAAGCAACCTAGATGCCCATCAGCAGAATGAATGGATAAGGAAGCTGTGGTACATATACACCATGGAGTATTACTCAGCCATTAAAAAGAATTCATTTGAATCAGTTCTAATGAGATGGATGAAATGGGAGCCCATTATACAGAGTGAAGTAAGCCAGAAAGATAAAGACCAATACAGTATACTAACGCATATATATGGAATTTAGAAAGATGGTAACAATAACCCTATATGCAAAAGAGACACAGATTATTGCCTATTTCTACAATAGGTTCCCAGAAACTACTCTTTATTAATGCCCTAAACTGTGCAGGGAATTTTCATCTGTGCTACTGTCAAGACACACAACGGTCATTACAACACTGTAATCGCCATTTCACCAATGAGAAAAATTAGATGATTTGCCCAAGGCAATACTGTGGGATTTGGATTTGAATTCAGTGGTGCACCTCAAAGCCCTCTCCCTCTCTTGAATGAAATGCCCAGGGAAGTTTAAGTTGATTTTTTTGAATACTCAGGCCTCAGAAAGTATTCTAGACACTATAATGAGACCAATTTTATGGATATTGGGAAAATGACTATCAAAGACTGCTGGACACAGAGAAGAGACTAGGAATTTCATAGCATACAACTCTTTCACTTTCCGTGAATCACAAGCACTTTGTGGAACACTGATAAGGGCTACATCACAGTCCTCATCAAACACTTCCAGGAAACAGGCATCCAACATTCCAGGGCTTGACACATGTACATTCTGAAGCATGTAAAATATTTCAGCTGGAGAACAGAACTCATTGTTCATAGGAGTGACAATTCTAGACACTATTTTTATTTTCTGTATAAATCAAAAAGCGGTAGGTTGTCAATAATTTTAATACTCTATGTAAAATTCTATACTTCCCCAATATAACTGTTCATACATGAGAATATCCCATCTATGGATAAGGAGCAGTTTACCAGTTTACTGGAGGCTGGCCACCTCCTTCCAATATCTAGTGCTCATGTACACCACAGAACACAGGCCTTTGAGCATAGTGAGACCTGAAACTGATTTTCTTTGAAAATAAGTATGTGGTCTAACTTGAGGAAAAAACATTAAAGAATCTTCTATCTGCAAGACCCAGGTCTGGGCCATTCACTGATTTGTATTCCAAAGTTTCATAGCAGTTAAAGCAAACTGGATATGTGTAGTTTCTTCAGATTTACAGATGTTTATCCAATTTAGTAGATGAGTACATTTAAGAAGTAAAATATTTGCAATGATTATGATAAAAATATTAAATGTACTTTATATAAAGGGCTCATTTCAATAAATGACATTATACACAGAAAGCCCTAAAAGACCTCGCCAAAAAATGGTTAGAATAAACAAACTCAGTAAAGTTGCAAAATAAAGAGACAATACATAAAAACCCTAAAATTTGAACAGAACCAGAAAAGACCCCAAATAGCCAAAGCAATCTTAAAGCTAGATGTATCACACTTTCTGATTTCAATCAAGACTACAAAAGCTATGATAATCAAAACAGTATTGACTAGCATAAAAGCAGACACACAGAGCAATGAAGCAGAGAGCCCAGAAGTAAATTCACACTTATATGGTCAACCAATCCACAGCAAAGATGACCAAAATAAATGATATAGAAAAGACAACCACTACGGTAATTGGTTAACTGGATGGCTACGTGCAGAAGACTCAAACCAGACCACTAATCTCATACCAAGTACAAAAAGAAACTCAAAATGTGGTCAAGAATTAAATGTAATACCTAAAACCACAGAATTTTTAGAAAACATAGGCGGAACGCTGACCCCAGTCTTAGTAATATTTTTTCAATCTATCTCTTCCAACAAGGGAAACAAAAGCAAAAAATAAATGAGACTGCTAACTAAAAAGCTTTTGTGCAGTGAAGGAAACCATCAGTAAAACAAAAAGTGAGCCTACTGAATGGGAAGTAATATTTGCAAATAATACAGCCAGGAAGTAGTTAATATCCCAAATACACAAAGAACTAGTACAACACATGAAAAAACAAGGTGGTTGTAAAAATGGGCAGAGGAATTGAGTAGATGTTTTTCCAAAGATACACAGGTGGTCAACAGAAACACAAGAAGAGGATCTACATCACTCATCAGGAAAAGGCAGATCAAAGCCACAATGAGATAGTTCTTTTATCTTGGCTGTAGTTTCAGGGGATGTTTAAATTGCATTTGTAGTTTATTTTCCACATATTATGTTTCTTAAAAATAACACTTTACCTTTGATATAGAAACATTTCAAAATTTGTAGGATTTTCAGCTTTTGATATGCTGAAATTTCATAGGTAATAGGAATATTTGCTTAATAAAGAGATAAGAGGTTAAAGTAATTGCTTTTCTTCATAATATACTCAAATGTGAAGTTTACAACACACTAAGCTCAAGTCTTGGAATCTAGACTTTAATTTCAACAACTGTGTGTTTCATTTACCTTTGGCTTACAGAATGATTAAGTTTTAAATTCTCTGATCCTCCCCCAGAGAAAAAATACTTTATGCATGCATGAAGTGTCTACTGTCAATTACTATTTTAACCAAATCATCAGAAACTATAGGAGTCTTCTGTGAGTACATCGATGGTGGCCTATATATAAAACAACATTTTTTGGTGAATTTGGACAAACAGCCTTTGCCAGAGCGAAATGGACTAATGTCTCCACTGAGGCATAGAATTTTGAGAGAGTCACAGTTATTTTATTGAAGTTTAACTGTACACAGACAATTAAGGAAGAATCTGTGCAGATGCACTGTTTCTTCAGATTTTTTCTTTCTCATAGCTTTTCAAATCAGTCAGAAAATTGTCTCTCTGGTTCTGGCAGTAAGTGCTGCATGTTACCCAGTAAGAAAATTGCTCAGTGAAGGTTTTAGTTCTTGTTATTTTTTTCCCAAAACTCAGAATCAAAGTTCATTATAAGATGCTGTCAATTCAGTGGTATGAAAACCTGTGTTAACAAACAGAAAAGGGCAGTCTATTGGGGAATATAGTAGAAGGCTCCGAAATGAAGTTTAAGTGGAACAAAACCTCTTGAGTAAGCATTAATATCCTGCACTATTCAACACATGCCTTTCACTACTTTAAGTGCAGTTCAGATTGAGTTTTGCAAAGAATCATTCAAAATCAGTCAACATAAGAGACCTACTCAGGAAAAAGAGGGGGTCATTATAAAATTTTCTGAGTCTTTAAAGTGAAATTCTTAAAATATTAAAATTACAAGTAGCTATTTACTTTGTCTTCCTTTGACTGGTAGATTAAAACAGAACATCAGAAGTTCAGTATTATTTGAAAGATATATTATACACAGAGGTAGGCATGGTAGATTCACTGCAAAAATATACCCTCCATGTATCCATGTCTTTTCTCTAAAATGTAGCTCCTCCCATCAAGAGGTAGAACCTCTTTCCCCTTGAATCTGGATGATCTTACAAATTTGGCCAAAAGAGAAAAAAAAAAAAAACAAAGATGCTATAAAAAACAAATGAAGACCATCTAAATGAGAACAAGCAAAAGATATTTAATCAGAGTTTGCTATAGCAAGGGAGTCAGCCACTGATGCTTGCAATGAACAAGAACAGTGGAAAAGCTTTCAGTTCAGTTGCTCAGTCGTGTCCAACTCTTTGTGACCCCATGAACCGCAGCACACCAGGCCTCCCTGTCCATCACCAATGCCTGGAGTTTACCCAAACTATGTCCATTGAGTCGGTGATGCCATCCAACCATCCCATCCTCTGTCGTCCCCTTCTCCTCCTGCCCTCAATCTTTCCCAGCATCAGGGTCTTTTCAAATCAATCAGCTCTTCACATCAGGTGGCCAAAGTATTGGAGTTTCAGCTTCAACATTTGTCTTTCCAATAAACACCCGGGACTGACCTCCTTTAGGATGGACTGGCTGCATCTCCTTGCAGCCCCAAGGGACTCTCAAGAGTCTTCTCCAACACCACAGCTCAAAAGCATCAATTCTTCTGCACTCAGCTTTCTTTACAGTCCAACTCTCACACCCACACATGATCACCTCCTTCTAAGTTGATCATTCACTGATTTCCCTGAATTTCCTACATGCAGATTAAGTTTCTTGTAATGGGAAGACCCAACATCAGCTTTAATCACCAGAGGTATACTGACATGACTCGAGTTATTTCTTGCTGCCTTGGCTTTCTTTTCCCATATTTGGTTTTTAAGGCTTCCCATAGAATCTGAGGGTAGCTAATATATTACCAAAAAATATCATTTTCCCCCAAGTTAGCCAGAGTAATTTTCTGGCTTTTGGAACAAGGAATCCTAGGTAGTAAGGCAGCTGGATGTCCTCACTAAGGAACTGGTGAAAAAAATCAAACCTTAGCTAAGGAGCTAATCTTTCTTTATTTAGGCTAACATTTCTTCTCATAGCCTTACTAATCTTCTGTGATCATGATAATCTTGATCTATTCTGGGCTACGTTCCAAATACTTTTGTGAAGGCTTAGACTAAGAACTTGCAGTTAATATTTTCTTGGTGGTTTAGTTGCTAAGTTGTGTCTGACTCTTGAGACCCCAAGGATTGTAGCCTGCCAGGCTACTTTGTCCATGGGATTCTCTAGGCAAAAGTACTGGTGTGGGTTGGCACTTCCTCCTCCAGGAGATTTTCCCAACCCAGGGATCGAACCTGAATCTTCTGCATTGAAGGCAGACTTTTCACCAACTGAGTCACTAAGGGAGACCATATAAAGACCACTGCAATTGCTGCATCCATACTAAGTTATAGATAAGGATTTATTCTTCCTTTACAGCTACAGTCCATAAAAACTGGACACCCACATTCAAGACACCCAGAAATGCCCCACAGTGAACTTGGCTCTTCTTTGCTTAGGTAGTTGATTGTGCTTAGATAATAAGTAACTTCCCTTCTGCAACCTGAGCTCATAATATCATATTCCTCTGTGCCACTATTAAACATCTTTTTTTTTAAATTCACAGTTATCTATGCTTCATCATGAACTTTTTGAAAGGACCGTTTTCACTTTAAATAATAGGAAAACAAGAAAAGTGTGGGTACAAATGTTTGAGTGTGTAGGTATGTACTTCTGTAGTTTAACTTTTATATTAACTGTTGTTATGGATTCTCAGAGAGGTTATGAATGCAAATCATGAACCAATAAAGTATTCACAAGCTGGTAAACCAGATATCTGGTTCAAATTTTAGCTAAAGAATTTGGATCAGTCATTTAATTTCTAAGTCATGTTTTCCATCTATGTTTTAGAGATTGGAATGGAGGATAACTAAAAGTACTGTTTTGAAGTTAACCACAAGTAAGAGTTTAAACTACTGAATATAGAGTATTCAATAGAATTTTAGATATTTTAGTTATTTAATAAAGCTAATGAACACTGTTGTGCTTCACCTTTAATGAATCATTTAAGAATATATAACATGAAATGTAACTAACACAGTAAGAAACAAAGGAAAAAATAAGAATTTTATAAGATTATGTTTTTAAGTCTTGGTTTTAAAGATTTAGGAGGCAAAAACCAAAATTTTAAGAACCATCTTCCATATACATTGATTATTATATTTATGGATTAAGACAGCATTTTTAAAAGGAACATCAGATAGAAAAAAAGTGACTTAGAAAACGATTTTCCAAGTCTGACTGACACATAGTCAAGGGAATTTGAGAAACACTAAAAATGCTCCTCAAGTGCCCAGTTAGCACAGAGAAAATCTGTAAAGCACTTCTGAAGTACTCCAATTTGTAGAAGACTGCTTAACATTCTCACTGAGTGAACATTCAGGTGAGTGGTGCTAATCTGTTAGATGATGCAAAAAATTAGATACACCTATCTGAGTGCAAATGAGATGACCTGAAAATTCTAATTCCACACCGATTTACATTATTAATGAATGAAAAGACTAGTTTCCTTAAACATTAAGGAAGTTCAGAAGAATCCATTTCTAGCAGTGGATAAGTTACTATATATATATATACACACACACACACACACATATTCAAATATGTTATTTTACTATATGCTGTCCTATAAGCTACCCTAAAAGAGACATGTGTTAATCTCTCTTGGTTGAATTATGCTTTGAGAGGCATCCAGTTTAGAAATACAGTAATACCTTTCACCATACATATTCTTGTTCTTAGTATCCTGAAATTTTCAATTAATCTGTTGATATCTAGTGTTCTTTTCTTCTGATAACAAACAGTGCCTCCACTTGATAACCTGTTACAGGTGTTATTATAGTAATGAACAGAAGGTATATTAAAACACTGTAGATTGATTTTAAATTTAGCATACACAGAATGGTAGACAAATATTATAGAATCTAATAAAATCCTTCTAAATCAAACACACCCTAAATCATTCAACCTTTTAGAGAGAAATTCACAGGAAAAAAATGAGAAACAACATTCTTGTACAAATTATACTACATCTAGGTATATCAAGCAGTTTTCAGTTTACTGCCATTTCAATCCAAATCCCTGCCTTTGAAATGAGATAACTATTTTGGAAAATATTCTCCCTGTAATTTAACTGGGCTTTCTTTTTTTTGTTTGTTTTTTTTTTTTAACTGGGTAAAGAATCCACCTGTAAAGTAGGAAACATAGGTTCAATTCCTGGGTCAGGAAGATCCCCTGGAGAAGGGAATGGCAATCCACTTGCATATTCTTGCCTGCAGAGTTCCATGGGCAGAGAAGCCTGGCAGCTATAGTTTTAATATTTGAATTTCTGAATTCATGCCTGGCTACTTACATTTCCAGGACAGTTATGATTATGCATATTATAAATATCACTTTTTAATGTGCTTTTCATTATCTTACTAATAAAATCCTGTCTTAGATATGTTATCCTTCTGGGAAAACAGCAAGTTATAATGAATGCTAAGGAAAATTTTGTAGTCTTTGCAAGACTTTCTTCAATCACTTTGACCATATGACATCACCAGTTTCCCAAAAGTGTTAAGAATCACTTTTGCTGATTTCTTTTTTCCCCCTAAAATTCATTCTATCAGAAAAGTCAAAGCATAAATGCTCTCATTGTAGCATCTGAAAGAGTGCTAACAAGAATAAGGAAAATGTAATGTTTCATATTAAAGACATTTTTTAAAAAGGAACAGAAACAAAGGAATTAACTAACTTAAAGTGGAATTCAGTCATGCTCCGAAATATTGGAAGTGATGAGCTAAAACAGTGACAAATTCAGCTACTAGAATTTAGAAGCCATGTTAATACTATTAAATACTTAATCAAATGAAAAAACTGACTTAAAAGCCTTCTCCAAAGGTAGGTTGCTATTCAATGACTCTTAAGAAACTGTATACACAGATATATATTACTAACAAAAGTATTTCTATATAATATTTAACAGTAAAGGCAAACATTAGATGCTGGATATACATATCTATATATTTTAAAGCATATATAAGATTGTTTATATAAAATGTCAGGTACACTTGTAAAACGGGATAAATGACAACACTACAGCCAGAACATTGCTGAGCTCTAATTTACAAAAATAACTCTAATTTCTTTGACAAGTTAGAGACCAAGTACCATGATTTTGATACAAGAGGAGCAGCATAAGGGGAACATACAGCAAGACTAAAATAAAGATTTTGAATGAAGAAATTTCAGAAGACAAGTTTAAGATTTTCTCCATAAGTGAAACAGTTGAATTAAACTGACTTATTACAGACCTTCAAATGCAAATATTTTATCTCTTAACTCAGCTGCAGAAACTCTACAGGAAGGTATTTATAGTACTATACAACAAAAACAACAACAGAAAATTGAGCTACTAGTGGAAAAGAGTTATATGTTATTGATATTTTTACCAAAGAGTATCAAATAACCACAAAAGTAATGTTCCAGTCGAATTATTTTAATTTAAAAAGTTATACTCTATACGTAATTGTGCAGGTTTTTCTTGGTAGATACATAAAGTTATGTACACTTTTACAATTACTGATTTCATTAGGTTGTAGCTAATTTTAGAAGAATCTAGCCTCCCCACCACATGACTTAAGCCATGTAAAAGTAAAAATCATGTGTGCAATAACACTGGCTTTTCTGTGATACACATTAAGGACAAAAATGACTCCCAGAAATGAAAAGCTCAATAGACTACAACACTGGTATAATGGCAAGTCTGCTATGGATTCCCAATTTCTACAAACCAATGTGTTAATATATATCTGTAATTCAAACCAATGAATTCAACACAAGACAACTACTTAGTTTTTATCTACATGCCACATAAACTAGCATAAGCTAAGAATTATTGCCTGACTTGGTGCTTTTACTGATGAAAAATCAGTGTTTTATGTACTTTGAGGGGTTTTTAATTCCAGTATATACAGGTGATCAATGTCAAGGACTAAAATAGCAATCTGGCAAATATTCATAAGGAGAGCTTCCAGAGTGCAGATTTAAAATCTCAAAGGAAAAGGACTATTTTGGCAAAAATTTGTCTTATCAGTATGACCAAATGATCAACTGACACTATGATTTAAAAAGTGAGACCAAGGTAATTTTGTGAAAAATTGAGTTTTAGAACCATTTAGAATCTCAAACCTGGTTGGCATCACTTCAAAAAACTTTGTTTTCATGTTCAATATGAAAAGTATTATACTCACACAGATAGTTGAAAGTATATACATATTCACAAATATTCACCTTTAAAAATCAGGTCAAAGACCAGAAGCGTAATACTTAGCTTCAAGGATAATAGGATGCATTCTGTTATTTTTCTGATTTAACATAGTGATACAGAGAAAGAATATCAAAGCATTAAAAATAATTATACAAAAAGATACTAGGGTGAAAAGGCAAATTATCTGTGAATAATATTTTACATACATAGAACATAAAGGAATCTGTGGTTTAAGACAGGCAATAGTGTATTTGTAAAATTACAAGCAGCAATATCTTTTCTAATGCAAAAGAACTGTAATAAATAGTCAATTTAATGCCAATAGAAATTAGGTAATAAAAATTTTGTTGAAAAATATTCAAAATCTATTTAAAGAACTGATGAAAACATTCTGAAGGAGAAATATACAAGAATGACAAACTACTAGAGACTTCTAGTATCCTTTGGTTAGATCTAAAAATAAACTGGGAAATCAAAGCATTGTCTATCAACTACTACTTCTATAAAGTCTCTGGTTGAATGTATTGATGCTTAAGTGAGAATTTTTTTCTGGTTATTTAATAAACAGACACAATGAATAGTCTACTCTGAGCTATATGTACTATCCTTTTACATGTTCAAATATATATTCTATTAGACTCTTCAAAATAACTGTTAATAAACACAAGAGAATACATACATCAAGAGCCTTAAATGTCCGTAGTTTAAGTACTAGTTCCAGAAATTTATGGGAAGTATAGGTTCACAATTTATAACAAGTATCTAAAAGTTGATGATGAAAATTGGCAATAATTTCAATACTAATAAAAATACAAGCATGTGCTCTATTTAATTACTAGGTAGTTATAAACATTTTAAGATATTTGATGTTCAGTACCTACCAGGGAACAAAAGCCAGGTATACATGGATATACACGTGTCATCAAGCAACATGGGTCATCTACTTCTTTCTCCCTCCCATTCAACCATTTCCCAGGAACACATACAAACATTGATACATACATAAAAACAATTTCATAGTAAAATTATGTGGTGGTTATTGTGCTTGAAGTATTAAAATTCTAAACTGTTTACTTATAAAATGCATTAATAACATAAAGTTCACATTACATAATGTCCCTAACACTCAGTCTAGAAAACTTCTTAAAAATTAACGAGAATAAAAGATAGTGTCAAACATTACTTCTACATAGATCACATCTAGGCACTGATCCTTAAAACACTGAAGGCTGAGTGCAATTCAGTACCTTCAAACCATTTACTAATTAGTGCATTAGATCAAGTATTTATATATATATATTTTTTTTTAGATCAAGTATTTATATATTTTAAAAAATAAAAAATAAGTTACCAGATGGTGATCCACTTTAGGAGAAAAGAACCCTTAAGATATTAACTAGCTAGAATTAAGATTCACAAGTTGTCACTTTGTGTCCAAACTTAAGCACCATAATATCTCTAGATCAGCAGTACTCAACCCAACATTTTGGAGCCTCCTGGGGGCCCCATCAGTTCATGACAAATAGATGGTAAAACGATGAAAACAGTGAGATTTTATTTTCTTGGGCTTCAAAATCACTGCAGATTGTGACTGTAGTCATGAAATTAAAAGTCCCTTGCCCCTTGGAAGAAAAGCTATGACAAACCTAGATAGCATATTTAAAAGCAGAGACATTACATTGCCAACAAGGTCCATCTAGTCAAACCTATGGTTTCTGAAGTAGTCATGTATGGATGTGCAAGTTGGACCATAAAGAAATCTGAGTACCAAAGAATTGATGCTTTTGAACTGTGGTGTTGGAGAAGACTCTTGCGAGTCCTTTGTACTACAAGGAGATCAAACCAATCAATCCTAAAGGAAATAGTCCTGAATATTCATTGGAAGAACTGATGCTGAAGCTGAAGCTCCGATAGAGACCTTGGCCATCTGATGAGAAGAGCTGACTCATCTGAAAAGACCCTGATGCTGGGAAGATTGAAGGCAGGAGGAAAAGGGGACCACAGAGGATGAGTTGGTTGGATGGCATCACTGACTCAACGGACATGAGTTCAAGCAAACTCTGGGGGTTGGCGATGGACAGGGAAGCTTAGCATACTGCAGTCCATGGGGTCACAAGGAGATGGATGTGACTGAGTGACCGAACTCAGGGACTAGGTTCTAACACTACCATGTGAGATCTCTGGATCTGATGCCAAGGAACGTGATTCCAATGTGATCTAGGCTAGAACCACATCTGAGTTTTAACCCCCACTCTCTACTTCCTGTGAAAGTCCCCTACCTTCCCTGAGGGATCAGTGTAAAGCTTTCATCTGTCGAGAGAACATTGTGACAATACTCCTTTTGGTTTGGAATGGTTTATCTGCACTTGGTGGACCGTAAAACACTGACACGCTTCCGTTTGATCTATGGCCACCAGGATTGTAGACTCAAGTTGCCTCAAGGGGAAAAAAAAAGTGAACAACAAAAAATACCACATAGGGCTTGGAAGGCAGAGCTGGCAGCTTCCTTAAAACTCAGCGTCTACTGTCGCCACCCCAGACCACACAGGGTCTCCCTCATCACAGCTGATTCTTGCTGAAGCCTCCTCCACTCCTCTCTATGCTACATACTGCTTTCTCTGGTGACTCAGTTGCTATTGCCATATATATTTTGATTGGCCAAGTCGATTCTGTGCTAGGTCAGTCTCACTAGCCTACCGGTAGGCTACTCTTGGCGCAGGTGCTCAGCGCCAGCTACTCAGCTAGGGCAGTGGAAGCACTCACAAGTCACCTAGTTGCCACCTGGATGAGCAGGGGAGGTTCCCCTAGAAGACAATCCAGAAGGATGCAGACAGCAACATGACTGACAGATCTAGTGAAAACAGGGGAGGCAGTACAAGGCATTTAGGATATCACTGGACGTCCAGTCCTAAACTTTAGCAATTCTTACAGTAAACATGACCAACTTTAACTAGTAAAACTAGCTTTCCCAGAATGTGTTCCATGAACTCATCATGTTTATGAGAATGTTGCTTCCAGGATCATGAATATAACTAAGCAGTTAGTTCTGCCTTCCCATGAAAGGCATAGGTTATTTTTTTGTGAAGTAATCATGATATTTAATTATGTGCAAAACAGAGGTTTCAAGTCAATAGTACATAAATGCTCTGCCAGCTCTTTCACAAGAGTTTCAGCAGCTAATTTCTGAAAGACTTCCCTATTGTCAAATTATGAACAATCCTTCACCTCGTTGTTAAGAACTGTATTCTCTTATCTACAGTATGCAAGAAGTTGCACAAGTCCTTCTAACTTTTTATAACAAGTTATTTCTTCCTTCATTAGGAGTGCAGGTTATATTGTAAATGCAAACCCTCAACATTCCATTTAAAGACCAGTCACTGTAAGTTATCAGATCATAGCGAAAGATTATGACATATTAGCATACTGATACATCACTTAAGTTTTCACACCTCATTAAAGTCAAAGTTTAAAAAAGATCAAGCATAGTTTTGATTTCAAATAGTTCATCTTTACAATAATAAAGAAGTAAAAATCTACTGCAATTGTAATATTTGGTAAATTGTACAAGTGCATTTACTAAATGCATTTTGACAATGCAGTAGTTCCAAAATAACTGTTGATGTGGTTAAAAAGTTGTTAAAGACTTTGGCCTTTAATGACCAATTTACAACAGTTATAGGACACAGAGGAACATTTGATAAAGGGGCTTTCAATCAGTAAAGTCTACACCGTAGTAAACTCAAGGACAACCAATGGGTTTCATAAACTACAAAAAAAAAAAAAAAAAAAGAAGAGGAGAGTAAAGATCTATAGATCCTGAGAAAGACTCAAGGAGCAAATTTACCAATTGTAATTTATGGACTGTATTTGAATCTTCATTTAAAAAAAAACAAAAAAAACCACCATTTGAGATTAGAATTTGAACACTGCATATTTGATGATATAAAAAAGTAATCCAATTTTTTTATTAATGTTGAAACATTTTCTTGTTTCCCCAAAAGACAAGCTCTATTATCCAGTATTAGCTTACCTAAGAGCTCTCAAATTGCACTATGAACTTCAGTCAAGTGATCCGACAGAGGTTGCCTAATACTTTAATATTTGCTAAGGCATCAAACAGGAGTTCTCTCACTAAGTTAGTTCTATCTGGTTGCTTCTGTAAATGTCTGCTCGTGTCCAACTCTGGTAGAAGAGGTGTTCCAAGAAGTCAACTGCTACAGAAAGGTACTCACCTTCCCTACTGAATAGTTATTAAAAAAAAAAAAACAAAACAAAAGCAAAGAAAAAATAAAACACAGTATCTAATCTACTAGCTTTTCATGTCTGCAACCAACTAAAATATCTACACACTTATTTGTGTAAAGCTTTTTAATGTGTAACTGAGTTAAGTATCAATGATAAGTTCAGTTAGGTTTTTTTTTAAGCTATAAACAAAAGCTATTCAATTTCTGAAAAAGACATCAAAATCAAAATCTCCTCTTTAAAATTCAGAATGGAGAATCAAACTAATTTACTTGCTCAGGTCACAACCATAGCTACAGTCCAGATTCAAGTTGTAGATCATCATTTTTGCAACAAAATGTTGCTTATTTCAAAGCTGTCTGTAAGATCTATCATCTCATTTTGGCTACAAAAGAATAGAAGGAAACAAGTTCCAAGATAATTATATATTAAACACAATTTCTAGTAAAATGCCATCTGGCTAGCTTCAGAAGAAAATGCTAGGTTTCAAGAAATAAATGGTTAACTTCCTAAACTGTCACTTTATCTGGTGAATACAAATCCACTGTCATAGAACAGTAAGTCTGCCATGATCCAGAGGTGTTATCTTGACTAGGTCACTGCATGTCTCTGGCCATCAGCTTTAGCAAATGCATGAGATGTGGTTAGATGATTTTTAAGGTAACTTACAGCACAAATTTTGACTCTGTATAGTAATATTTAGGTAATTATAAAATTTGCTACATTTCATTCTAAAAACATGATTTAAGTTACTATGGAATAATCTTCCAATTATAGTCTGATAATGTTGATTAGGTCAACCCTCATCTTCTATAGACTGCAGTGATGCAGGAGACTGACTTTCCCCAATAGTCTTTCCATGAAGTCGCTGGGATGACGTTTTGAAGAAAATTTCATGTTTAAAATCTTTCTGCGGCCTCAGCACTTGTAGGATCAAGTCCAAACCCCCTCAGTATGTTGCATGAAGTACATTGCATTCTGGCTCCCACCTTTACCGTCTTTACCATCTCTCTTTACCTTGCTCCTCGTATATAGTCTTTAATATCAACTATTTGTAAACTGTAAATGTAACCTAAAGCAAGGATTGTTAACTCTTTGTTAAATATATGAATAAAAAAGAGCCACAGGATATAACTAGAAAAGTTAACAGAAGATAACTGTAATTATAAAATATTTCCCATGAATTCAGATTTTGGCCTAATCTACTGTTTCAGTTCAGTTCAGTCACTCAGTCATGTCTGACTCTCTGCGACCCCATGGACTGCAGCACATCAGGCTTCCCTGTCCATCACCAACTCCGGAAGCCTACTCAAAATCATGTTCATTGTATCGGTGATGCCATCCAATCATCTCATCCTCTGTCATCCCCTTCTCCTCCCGCCTTCAATCTTTCCCAGTATCACAGTCTTTTCCAATGCATTAGGCAGCCAAAGTGTTGGAGTTTCAGCTTCAGCATCAGTCCTTCCAATGAATATTCAGGACCAATTTCCTTTAGGATTGACTGGTTTGATCTCCTTGCAGCCCATGGGATTATCGAGAGTCTTCTACACCACACTTCAAGGCAACAATTCTTCGGCACTCAGTTTTCTTTACAGTCTAACTCTCACATCCATACATGACTACTGGAAAAACCATAGATAGTTTTGACTAGATAAACCTTTGTTGGTAAGGTAATGTCTCTGCTTTTTAACGTGCTGTCTAGGTTGGTCATAGCTTTTCTTCCAAGGAGCAAGTGTCTGTTAATTTCATGGCTACAGTCACCACCTGCAGTGATTTTGGAGCCCCCCAAAAAATAAAGTCTGTCACTGTTTCCATTGTTTCCCCATCGATTTGCCATGAAGTGATGGGGCCAGATGACTGGATCTTAGTTTTCTGAATGTTGAGTTTTAATCCAGCTTTTTCACTCTCCTTTTTTACTTTCATCAAGAGGCTTTTTAGTTCGTCTTCACTTTCTGCCATAAGGGTGGTATCATCTGCATATCTGAGGTTATTGATATTTCTCCTGGCAATCTTGATTCCAGCTTGTGCTTCATCAAGTCTGGCATTTGTTAAATAAAGTTAAATATAAGTTAAATAAACAGGGTGACAATAGACAGCCTGGCCTAATTTACTGTTTAGAAAATAACAAAGTCAGCCAGTGTTTCATAAAAGGTAGGAAAGAATCTTGCCAATATCTTCCAAAATAATCTTATATACTAATCTGGAAGGAGAATATATTTGTTCTCTTATTCTAATTGTCTTGCTATGATATTTTTATGAATCTACTATCTTCAAATGCAGATAGCTTGCCTTTTCAAAAGATTTAATATAAATTTATTTTAAAAATACACTACCTGCTACAAAGCAAATGACGTTCTATGCACCAGGATACAGCAGGGAACAAGTCTAGGGAAAGGGCAGAGAGAGCAGAGGCAAGTGGGCGTGTGCTCCGCAAGACCAGGAGTGGGGTCAGCTAGGCCTGGGTGGCGCAAGCAAGGGAGAGAAGATGCGTGAGATTACAGGGAGTGGAGCTGGGGTTTGTGGTTAGTGTTGGGAGAGTTCACGGAGGATTTAGAGCAGGTATCCGTTATATTCACTCCTTTCAAAAATTCTCATATTCACAGCAACTCTAGGAGGTAAGTATCTTCTCTATTTGAGAAAAAGAAAACAGACTCAGGTTAAACAAAAGTTACAAATTTTATACAAGGTGGTAGTGAGACTGGTCCTCATGGGATGCATCAGGGTTCCCCAACCCCCAGTCAGGACCCGGTTAAGCAAGCAAAGCTTCATCTGTATTTACTGCTGCTGGTATCACACACATCTGCCCTGGTCTGTGGAAAAACTGTCTTCCAGGAAACCAGTTTCTGGTGCCAAAAAGGTTGGGGACCACTGATCTATATAACCAGCTCTATCTATGTATTTTAGATATATATTTAAAAATATTTTCAGGAATGGACAAATATTAATATTTTAAGCATCCTATTACATAGGCTTCGGGTCTTTCCTGGTGACTCAGTGGTAAAGAATCTGCCTGCCAGCGTAGGAGATGCAGGTTCAATCCCTGGGTTGAGAAAATCCCCTGGAGAAGGAAATGGCAACCCACTACAGTATCCTTGCCTGGATAATCCCATGGACAGAGGAGCCTGGTGAGCTACAATCCATGGGGTTGCAAAAGAGTTGGATATGACTGAGCAAGTAAAACAACAAATTATACTGGCTTTTAAGTACTTTTTAAACTGAAAATAAATCATTTCATTTCTTAATAGGAACTTAAGACCTATTGCAAAGATAAGGTGGGCCCAGAAATGAAAATTTTAGTCAAATAAAAAAATAAAACAAAGCACCAATGTTTTCCTATCACATTCTCCACTGTATAAATCAATATTTAGTAAAACTCTAAGAGATCTGGACAATAAAGAAGGCAGAGCACTGAGGAATTGATGTTTTCGAACTGTGGTGCTGGAGAAAACTCTTAAGAGTCCCTTGGAAAGCAAGGAGATCAAACCAGTCAATGTTAAAGGAAATCAACCCTGAATACTCTTTGGAAGGACTGATGCTGAAGCTTCAATACTTTGGCTACCTGACGCGAACAGGTGACTCACCGAAAAAGACCCTGATGCTGGAAAAGATTGAAGGCAGAAGGAGAAGAGGGTGACAGAGAATGAGATGGTTGAATGACAATGCTGATTCACTGGACATGAACTTGGGCAAACTCCAGGAGATGGTGAGGAACAGAGAAGTCTGGGAGGCCACAGTCCACAGGGTCGTGAAGAGTCAGACACAACTTGGTAGACTAAACAACAACAAAAAACCATAAAGGAGAACCAAGATGGACTTCATGGTTTTTAGTAAGTCAATTCAACTGAGTCAGTCATGAACAGTCTTGCTCTTTATGTTACACTTTTTAGCAAGCCTCTGAAGTCAGTGCTGCTAATTTTTGGGCTGCCATTTGTGTCGAGCATATCCCTTATTTTTTGGGGGGGGGGCATATTTTGACATAAAATTTGAGGAACTATTATTGGCCTTAAATATTCTTAAAAGGAAAACAATATGCACCAATAAAATAGTAAGGAATTAAGGGGAATTAAAACTACTAGAGAAACTGCTAAGAATTGCCTCCTTACCTTTTCAGATAAAATAAATGTGTAAAATGAAAGCATAAGTTCCTGAAGGATATTAAAACTCCATTTAACGTACTAGTCATAAGTTTTAAGTGAATCATTAGGAATTCATCTTTTGTGTTGTAATATAAGGAGTGCAGTGAACCACTACACCTTGTTCACTCACAGCATAACTGTTACATGCTGCTGCTATTGCTAAGTCACTTCCGTCGTGTCCGCCTCTGTGCGACCCCATCCCTGGGATTCTCCAGGCTAGAACACTGGAGTGGGTTGCCATTTCCTTCTCCAATGCATAAAAGTGAAAAGTGAAAGTGAAGTCACTCAGTCATGTCTGACTCTTCGCAACCCCATGGACTGCAGCCTACCAGGCTCCTCCGTCCATGGGATTTTCCAGGCAAGAGTACTGGAGTGGGGTGCCATTGCCTTCTCCGAATTGTTACATAGTTACTAGCAATTTTAAAAACATATCATGAAAAGTTTCTAATGTACATACAAATAAAGCCATTACTATATTTGTATATTCCCAATAGCAAAAAAGGGTGATTTGCAGCTCACTCATTAATATGTTCTTAGTTTAAAACAGTCAGCAAGATTGTTTTTAATTTTCAAAACACTTAGAGAGGCTTCATAAGCAAGTATTAACAAGGAAAGTAAATGTTGCCACTCTTCCAGAAAGCATGCAAGCAGTTTCAAGAACTGAATTATGGAGAATTAACTAGATAAATCAAGCTGGAACTAGATTTACCACTGGTAATAAGATTTACTCTCTACTGGAAAGAGCCAGAAGCAGGCTTTTGATGGAATCTCACAATAAGCCCAGGTCCCGCCTGTTGTCTAGAACCCAGGAGCAGCAGTACTACCTTCATCCACGATGTCCAAACAAAATGAGTGCTAGAAACACTTAACTTTCTAAAATACTAGAGATTATAAAGGACATTTAAATGAATGCCATGAAAGAGAAACCTGCTCAGTTGTGTCCGACTCCTTGTGATCCCATGGTCTACACAGTCCATGGAATTCTCCAGGCCAGAATACTGTAGTGGGTAGCCTTTTCTTCTCCAGGGGATCTTCCCAACCCAGGGATTGAACCCAGGTCTTCCACATTGCAGGTAGATTCTTCACCAACTGAGCTATGAGGAAAGCCAAATGAATGCCATATCTACTCTATTTTTTTTTCAAAAGCTTTATTATTAATATTTGAGTACTTCAATGTGATAAGTCTCTTCCTTCTCTTTTCATCCTAATTAAGTCCTGTGAAACAGTAACTAAATCTTACCTTGAGGAAATCAAAGACAAGTTCAGCCAACTTGCCTTCATGTATTGTTCTGGTCAGGCTCTCCTAACAACAAAAACAACTAAAGATTGGGTGGCTGAGATAAAAGAAATGTGTTCTAGTTCTGGAGGCTACAAGTGCTGGATCCAGGTTCTGACCAGTTTGGTTCTTGGTGAAAACTCTCTTCTTGGCTTAAAGAAGTCTGCCTTCTCAATATGCCTCCACATGGCCTTTCTATTTCCAGGGGTTGGGGGAGAGTGCATTCATGCTGGTGAGCAGAGAGAGCTCTCCAGTGTCTCTTTCCCTAAGAACACTAATTCAGTGAGTCAAGGTTCTACCCTATGACCTTATTAAACTGTAGTTATTTTTTTGAGATCCCATCTCTGAATACAGCTACATAGAGATTAGGACTTCAACATATGAATTTTGTAGGGTCACCAACATTCAGTCCGTAACACCTCAGTTACACTGCCAGTAAATTTATACCTTTTCAAAACACTTAAACATTAAAAATCAGTTACCAAATAATTTTAGTGTTAATATTTCATTAGAGACTGAGATTAAGTGAGATAGCTTTAGGAGAGCCACAGACATTGAAAGTGAAAGTGAAGTCGCTCAGTCATGTCCGACTCTTCACGACCCCATGAACTGCAGCCTACCAGGCTCCTCTGTCCATGGGATTTTCCAGGCAAGAGTACTGGAGTGGGGTGCCATTGCCTTCTCCAGGGGATCTTCCTGACCCAAGGATCGAACCCAGGTCTCACGCGTTGTAGACAGACACTTTACTGTCTGAGCCACCAGGGAAGTCCGCCACAGACATTAGATGAGAGGGAAAAAAAAAAGACGACTTGTAGATCTTTAGCCAAATTACGGTAATACATTTATCAGTCATTTTTCCTAAAATAAAGTAGGGTATAATAAATTTCTATGATAAATGCTACACACAGTACAGAAATTTAAGAGGTAATACAGGCAAGTAATTCAGTCAAGAGTCAAACTTGCACAAATCAGACTGTATTTTAAATCCCAAACAGACTTCTGGACTAGGGATTCAAGATAAAACATAAATCCAAATAGTTGGGCTGTAAGTAGGTTAGCCTACAAATTCTAAAATGTAGGGCTGAGTCATTTATTAATTTGAGATCAATAAGACAACTGAAGAGGATAAAAGTTGTGAAGAGACAGGAAATATAAGCATCACTGACATTGAAAAGGATAATCTTCCTAGGGTAATTAAAAGATAAAGAGTGAGTTTGCCCATATTAGCCTGCTGCTTGAACATGGGAAATCGAAGATTTTCTGCAGATTGAATAAGACCATATAAAAGACTGAGCAGGTTAGAAGAGGATAATATGCACCTGTGAACCACACACTGTTTCCTGATTCTCCAGGCATGATACAGCACAGCATCTCTAGCATTATCACCTTCCCCTCAAGCATTAATCACCCACAGACACAAACTACATCAGGTTCAGACAAGTAATTTAACACACTACAGGCACTGGTCTTGACAAGTAAACATCCCAAAACCTACATCAGGTGGACCTGTTTTTAATGCTGACTTTGCCAAATGATATTCACTGCATGCCAAATGAAAACTACATATTTTTCATCTAAGTTAAAATCAGAGTTGAAATGAATATTGGTATAGCAGATCATTAGCCCAGTAGGATGGGCTATTTTTATTTTTAAACAGGATTCAAGAGACTAGAGAAGAATACAGTGAACATTTTGTCAAGTCTAACAACCAGAATTTAAGCTTCAGCTTGTCAAGTCTCATCTGCCTATGATATGTGTGCTTAGTCGCTCAATCTTTGCAACCACGTAGGGTAGCCCACCAACCTCCTCTCCAGGCAAGAATACCAGAGTGGGTTGCCATGCCCTCCTCCAAGGGATCTTCCCAATCCAGGGATTGAAGCTAGGTCTCCCACATTGCAGGCAGATTCTTATCAACTGAGCTATAAGGGAAGCCCTGAATATGACTTGGACAAGTCTTTAAAGTTCACCATCATCATATATCTTGATGCTTCCTTCTTCATATCTGGTCACAGATTTTCTAAAAGCACCATGATGAAAGAAATCAAGGAGTCTAGCGACCCGTTTAAATAACTCTGAATAAGAGATTTAATCTTTGTAGGCTGGATTCTTCACTTATCCTATTCAAGGGTTGAACACTATTTGAGTTCTGTTTTGGATATGTGTAATCCTAGGAGTTTAGAGATAAAAAATTTACCATCCTCCATGTATATATGAACACTGAATGCCAAACAGACCAGGACAGACCTAGAACTATGAAATCAAGCATAGGAACAAATCTGACCCTGTCAGATACAAGCTTTTAGAAGGTTGAACAAGAAGGCTCAGAAGTTGTTTTAAACTAGCATGCTCACGTGCTCTTAGGCACTAAACAAATCCAAGGTAGTTAACATTTTCAAACAATCTCCTATTTGCTTAAAAAAATAGCTGTCGGGGAGGGATTTACTCTTCTTATGTATTTGAGATCAACCAAAAAAGTTTAGGCCTTCCCTTGTGGCTCAGATTATAAAGAATCTGTCTGCAATTCAGGACACCCAGGTTCCATCCCTGGGTCAGGAAGATCCTCTGGAGAAAGGAATGGGGCTATCCACTCTGGTATTCCTGCCTGGAGAATTCTGTGGACAGAGAGGCCTGGAGGGCTACAGTCCTTGGGTTGCAAAGAGTCAGACACCACTGAGCAACTAACACTTTCATAACACCTTCACTTTCTCACAAAGAAAGTTGAACATTGTTTCAGAAGTTTAATCCTTTTATTAAAAAGTGAAAACATTTGTGATACTAATGAGAATCATCTTTGCTAAGAATGCAGGCTAAATAATTATAATTCCTTAAAAAAAATCCAGTCATAAAGCAGACATGCCAAGCTATAATAAATTATATTTACTCAAAAGTTACAAGGGGATAATCAGCATCAACCATGATCCACACAGTCAGCACTGATTATGGTCCTGCTGTGAAAACTACTTAAGGGCAAAAAAAAAAATCCATACCATATCAAATTGTGAGATTATATTAAAATCCTTAAATGTAGAACAATACACACATTATAAAAATGGACCCCAATGTATGGCAAACATACAGAGTAACTAAACAAACTCTAGCTGAAAATGTAACCATTTGATTTTCATTCTCAGACTTCAGACTAAACTACAACAAAATCATACAGCCCACGTTTTCCCACAACACTAAGTGTGAGCCATGCATTATTTCTTTAAAACGGACACAGTTTTTAGAAGCTCAAATTGCCTCAGAGTGCCCTGGTTTATTCAATACGTGTTACAGGTCATCGCCATCGACTTAGAGCATTTTTAAGGAAAGTGTTAACCCACTGATTCTCAGTACATGACTGAACACCACCATGGGAAAAAGAGCAACATGTGGAGACATTTTTGGTTGTCACACTATGTGTCTGGAGGAGCGTGAGAAGGCAGCTATGTTACCTGCATCTAGTGCAAAGAGAGAAGAGAAGGGACGCTTTTAAACATCTCACAATGCAGGGAACAGCCCCCTCCACAAAGACAATGCCAAGAGTGCTAAAGCTAAGAAAACTCAGGTTGACTTAAATTACCAAATTACGTTCAGGTATGGAAACCTGTGCTAATAGAGCAGACACAGTAGTAACTGCTAAAACGCACAGAAGAAGAGCATGGATTTTGGAGCTCCAGGAGCCTGGGACTCAAACTGCGGACTCACCATTTTCTAATAATGCAACCTTGGACAAACTGCCTAACTGCTCTGTTTCAATACACAACTAATTCTACTTCTCTCAGTTATTCTGAGGAGCAAATGTGATGGTATATGCAAAGTGGCCAGAAAAGTGACCAGAAATCAACGGAGGTAGAATTAAAAAACATGGGAATGTGCCAGCATAGAGAAACGTAAAGAAACATGACAACTAAATGTAATGCTGTATAATGGATGGGATCCTGGAACAGAAAATGGACATTAGGTAAAATCTAAGGAAATCTAAATAAGTTATGGACTTTAAGTTAACAATCATATTTCAATATTGTTCATTACTTGTCACACACATCATACTAATATAAAACATGAGTAAAAATCTGGGTGTGAGATATAAAGAAACAGAATGTACTAACTTCATGACTTTTATAAGTCTAAATCTATTCTAACATTAATTTATTAAGAGTATTTCTATGCATCTTCCTTCCTCGGAACTCATCTGCATGGTCCTAAAACATTTAGGACGTAAAAGTTCTAAGAATTTTTCCAAGTTTTAACATTACACCAGGCTTCCCTGGTAGCTCAGACAGTAAAACATCTGCCTACAATGCAGGAGACCTGGGTTCGATCCCTGGGTTGGGAAGATCCCCTAGAGAAGGAAATGGCAACCACTCCAGTATTTATGCCTGGAAAATCCCATGGACCAAGGAGCCTGGTGGGCTACAGTCCATGGGGTCACAAAGAGTCAGACACGACTGAGTGACTTCATTCTTTCAACATTACAGAACTGTCAAGACAAAAGAACTACATTGATTGGATAGTAAGCAGAAACTCATGAAAACAAAAGTAAAAAGTAATATGGGTGTTAGAACCGGCTGCCCTGAATGGAAAAACCTTCTTATCACTGATTCAAATTACAGCACATTTATTGAAGACTGTTTCTGCTAATTCAAAGTTTACTTTTCCTTCTAGGTGGTATTAGATTTCATGCTGAAGAGTAAAGGCTGAAAACAGGTAAAGGCTGCAGATGGTTAAAATAAGTAAAGTAAATCTCTACTAACAAAAACAATTAAGTGCTAATAAACCAAACTACTGGCCCCTGTTTAAATCAAACAGCTTAATGAGAGCATATGGAGTTACTTTGAGCTCTCCAAAAAAGTGATTCCAGGCTACAGAAGAATTCAGTTACAATGCAAAAGAATAACAAAACAACATAACATTTTTTGGTTGTATCTGTGGACATTTAAAAAAAAGTATCAAGCGTCTCTGAAACACTGGCTGAAGGTTAATGAAGACCTTTTTTTTAAAACGTTAAAAAAAACTGAGGTATAATTGTTCTACAATGTTGTACAACAAAGCGAATTAACTATATGTATACATGTACCCCCACCCTCTTGACAGTCCCTCCTACCCCTCCCCCATCCCACCCCCAGGTCACCACACAACACCTGAGTTGAGTTCCCTGCACTGTACAGGGCTCTTTTTGTTTTTTTACATAAACCATGTCCCTGGTTTTTACGGCCCCTTTAGGGGTACAGAAGAATTACAAACAAGAGAATTAAAAGTGCAAAGCCCCTTGACACAGCACACAGAAAAGGAGCAGGAAGAGTTTTGACTTGAATCATGTCTGCCTAAAATAAGGTGAAGTCCTAACCTAGGTGACTGTGAATGTGATGTTATCTGTAAATATGATCTTTGCAGAAGTAATCAATTAAGTCGTTACACTCATCCCTAACCCACCGGTACTGATGTCCTTATAAGAGAAAAGACAGACAGGGAGAAGGCAACAAAATGACAGAGGCAAAGACTGCCATGACATCTTCAAGGGAACCAACACCAAGGACTGCTGAAAACAACCAGAAGGCGAGAAGAAGGAGAGATTCTCCCCTAGAGCCTGCAGGGGAGCTGAGGCCCGCTGACTCCTCCATTGCGGGTTCCTAGCTGCCAACACTGGGAGACAACAAATCTGTTGTTAAGACTCCAAGTTTATGGCACCTTATTATAGCAGCCCTGGGAAACTAACACAGTAAGGAACCCAGAAACATTGGCTTTCATTACTGTGTCACTAGGACTGTGACAAGCAGGCAAATATAGAAGCGGGCTAACAAATACCAGCAGGTAGCAAGGCCAACTGTAGCAAGCAGAACAAGTGAGAAATTACAGTGAGCCCTCCCTGCCCACTCTACCTGGTGTGAAGGGGAGAGTCGTTTTTTCTTTGGGTTCAAATCCACTAATTCCCACTTCTACTCCTCCCTTGCAGAGCCATCAATTTGACTTCTGAACAAATACTCCCTTAGGAAAAGCATCTAGGATCCTATTCACAAATGCCCATAACCCAGATTTAGTACTTCTGCTGTTAAAGAGAAAACAGGTTCCATGTTCGCCATAAGTGAAGTCTGGCAATTTTCTTCACTCAGTAAACCTGAAGATTTCTCAACTGTTTGCAATTATCCTTTGAAGAAGTTGAAAATTCTTAAATATTGAATTAAACTTACTTCACAATGCAAAACAAGGTAAAATTAAGAATTCTGCCATCAAGTACTGATATGAATCTTTCAAATGTGAGAAGAGTAATGCCAGTATTAAGATCTTTCTTAGATCAGTCCAGATGAAAAGTGGTTTTCTTTCCATTTATTATTGGCATTTTGAAGATTTAAAGAATTAGTAACTCAAATGCAAGACTGTATGCATCTACCTGACCTAAGCCACTACCATAGTTGCCTTGAAAAAGACAGTTTTACTGATAGGTATTTTGCAAATTAAAGCCTTCTGTCAGATGGAGAACCCAGTTCCGAGATTACCCCAAACTGTAGCTTCAGAAAGAGGAAGAGTCATAATTAACCTAAAAGAAAAAAAGAGTCAACTGTTATCTGGACATCCTAACAGTCACATGAATCACACCCATTTACTGAGTTATAGATGTGCCAGAACTAAGATTTTTAGAACAGTTCATCTGACTCAATTCACTAATTTGCACATTTGAAGAAACCAAACTCCTGACTGGGAAAACGTCTCCAAAGATAATATTTAGTTGGTTGATGAAATCTACCAACTTCTCTCCGACTATCCTGCTAGTATTAAAAGTCAAAAGCTTCTACCGTACATTGAAATATCGCTTATCAGAGGAAATGCAAGTAACATTTAATGCCAAGTTACTGGGAAGAGAACTTCGGTCTCTCCCGGGAAGAGTGTGGGAAGAAAAACCTGACATCAGAATCTTATCAGCCCGGAGAGCAAGGTGGGTAAGAACGACGATGAGTCTTTAGTCACGCTGGGGAGGAAGCCAAGGTTAAAGGCTGAGACGGGGGTAAAGAGCTCTATAAATTTCAGAAATCCGCGTACTTGGCACAAGAAATGATGCACAAACTTATTCTCGTGCCCAGCACACTGCTCACAGAGGCACCATGAAGATCAGTTAAAGTAACATAAGCTGTGCTGAGAGCAACCCACCAGCCAGAAAGGAACTCCATCCGCCTACACTGTGTGAACACCGACCAAGTGGCCTCTGCTGTGCCGGATTCCAGAAGTCTCAGAACCGGCTGTTCACTGCGCCATCACTGCGGGCACGCCCCGCACTCCGCTGCCCGCCTGTCCCGCGCAGGAGCCCCTTCCCACTTCCCCATCCCCACCAAGTCTCCGAGGGGCACCTACCCGCAGGCCTCTGCACTGGGTCACGGGGTCCTGGGAAAAACCGAGAGGTTCAGAGGGGCCCCAGCTCCTGCAGAGCGGTCAGGGCTGTGGCGGCCCAACGCCAGCTTCTCAACACTGCGAGGCTAGTGCTCCATCTTTGCCGTCAATTAACCGGATCCCCGGGTGGGGCTCGGACAAGGCCCCGCCCCCGCCGGCAGTTCAAACGTGGAGGCCGGGACAGGCGCACGTGGAGCTGGAGCTGAGTGGCACGTGGGGCCCACACAGGCGCACGTGGGGCTGGGGCGCATGCGTGGCTGGGGCGCACGTGAGGTTAGGGCGCACGAGGGGCTGGCGGCACATGGAGGCCCCAGCAAGCGCATGTGGGACACGTGGGGTCATTGTCTGGCGCGCAGCCAGGCACCTGCCCGCCGCGGGCCCTGGGGACTGGTGCGGCCCCACCCTCCAGCGTTCCTGGTCTCAATGCTCTTCTCCAGGCATCCAGGCGCCAGCGTCTCCGCAGGCATCCCACCCTGCGGGCCTTCCTCCCCTGGATGGCCGTCACCATCCGCCCAAAGGGGTAAAAGTGCGGTCAGCTCACACGGCCTGGGTAGAAACTTTCCTTGCTAATCAGGACCAGTTAAATGATTTAACCCTTCTGTGCTTCTTTCGACCTCTGGGATGCGAAGGTAATACTTTAACGAAGTTTTTTTTGTTTTATGAGAATTACAGAAACTAATCTCTATTTAGTCACTGGGTCTGGAGGATGAGTGCTTAAATGATGTCATGGTAATAAACGCACCTAGTTTTTGTTTGTTTGTTTGTTTTTTCACACATTCCTCCCTGTAAAGAACGAACAAATCAGTGTCTGGCCCAGGAGAACAATGTTAAAAGTCTGAGGGCTGGCTGCTAAGGAAATCTGTGTGGTCTCCTAAGAGAAATTGGGGCAAGGGGTGTGGATTTGGAGGGCAGGGAAATTGAAGGCAGGGAATCCAGGCTAGATCCACTGCAGAGCAAGGAGACCAATAATGAGTTTGGAAAGACCAGTAATCCAGTTGCCAGAAACTTTCTGACTTTTAAGCTTGAGAATTTTGCGGTCATTTTGTTGACGTATGTATTATCACGTCTTTTCTTAATAAGGAGAATGTTTATGTGACTTGTTTATAAATTACCATGGGGTCTAAGTGGGGGCTGACTGGAAAGAGTTCCTAGGTGTGGTTGTTTCAGAGAATACAACTTAGGAGACTGTGCCCCTGGGAGTCATGATTTAGTGCCTGAGAGGTTGTGGGAGAGGGAACAGAAATACCTGCTGTCATGCTTAAAAATTTGTCAGTCTTTTATTTTAAGGTACTCATTCCTTCTGCTGGTAGTCATATGGTTCCTTTGTAGTGACACGGTTGACTGTAGTTTCCAGAGATAGGATACAGCTCAGGACCAGTTTCAGTCACCCATTAGACCGGTTGGCTGTAGTCTGTCCCTTGGTGTTTAACTGAATGAATACATCAGCCTATCTTCAAGTACTTTGGAGACAAAAAGCTCATGTCCTTTCTGAAAACAAATCTTGACAAACACTAATGTTGTGTTTTGAAAAGGCAGGTGTTTTATTCCATTCAGGCTGCTATAACAAAACCCCACACCGAGTGGCCTATAAAGGACAAATTTATTTCTCATATTCTTGGAGGCTGGAAGTCTGAGATGCCTGGTTAGGTGAAGGCCGTTTTCCAGGTTGCAGACTTCTGCTTGTAACTTCACATGGTGAAAAGGGCTAGAAAGCTATGTGGCAGGCCCCATATGAGAGCACTAATTCCATTCATGAGTACAGAGCCCAAAGGCCACACTTCCTAATACCATCACATCAGACCAGATTTCAACATACAAATTTGGGGGGGACACAAACCTTCAGACCACAGTAGCAGTCAGTGACCTCAGTGGTCATTTTGCTAGCTTATATAACTGTTCAAAGACTTTTCCACTAGCTTCTGCTGTATTTGCTTTCCTCATATGGAATGTTCTCTTTTCTCTCTTTTACCACTCTCCATTCTAAGCAACTTGAAGATGTTATCCAAATCTCACTTTTTTTTTTATCACTGGACAGATATTTCATATATTCAGTTAAAGTAACATAACCTCTGTTACTTTATGGTAACTGTAAGGTTACCTTCATATACTCTTTCTCTGACCTCCAACGGCAGTTATCAGGTACATTATTATTTAGCTATATATCATATAGATATATTTTACCTTTTTTTAAATTAATTTTGTTGGAGCATGGTTGCTTTAGAATGTTGAATTAGTTCCTACCTTACAACAAAATGAATCAGCCATACATATATTTCTAATTAATAGACTTGAATTTTTAGAGCAATTTTAGTTTTATGGGAAGACTGAGTAGAAAACAGTTATGTATACTTCCTCTTCCCCTCACAGATTATGTTATAGCCACCCCATTATTAATATCTTACATTTATGTATTATATTTGTTATAGTTGACGTACTAATATTGATACATTATTATTAACTAAAGCCCATAGTTTGTATTGAGTATTCACACTTACTGTTGAATAGATCCATGAGTCTTGGCAAATGCATAAAGTCATATGTCCACCATTACAATATAGAATAGTTTCACTAACCTAAAAATCCCTCAGATACCCAGTATTCATCCCTTCCTTTCTCCATCCGAGCCCTAGCAACCATTGACTTAAACAGAATGTCATACATTTGAATAATAGTGTGTAGGATTTTCAGATTGACTTCTTTTGCTTAACACTATGCATTTGAGATTTCTCCCTGTCTTCTCAACACTGAATAACATTCCATTGCATATATGGATCACAGTTTATCTGTTTACCTACTGAAAGATATCTTGGCTGCTTTGAAGTTATGACAGTTATGAATACTGCTGCTATAAACATTTGGTTCAGCTTTTTGTATACATGTAAATTTTCAGCTGCTTTAGGTAAAAATACAATTGCTGGACTACATGCTAAGGTTCTGTTTAACTTTCTAAGAAACTACAAGACTGTCCTGCAAAATGAACACTGTCTTGCATTTTCACCAGCAAAAATGAGAGTTCCCACTGTTCCATGTGTTCACCAGCATTTTATCAGTTTTGTATTTTAGATATACTATTAATAACAGGTGTGTAGTGGTGTCTCATTACTGTTTTAACTTGCTGTTCTTTAATGATTTTAAAGGTTTAATATATTTTCATTTGCTTCGTCATCATCCATATATCTTCTTCGGCAAGATGCTTGCTTTGGTATTTTTCTTAATTTATTGAGTTGTTTATATTCTTCCTGCTAGGTTTTGGGTCCTTCATGTAGTTCACCAGTCCTTTTATCAGATGTGTTTTTTCAGATATTTTCTCCCAGTGTGTGACTTGGCTTTTCATTCTCTTCAAAGTGTCTTTCATAGAGCAAAAGTTTTTTATTTCAATGAGGTTCAAGTTTTTTTTTGTTTTTTCATAGTACTTCTGATGTTGTATCTAAATCTAAGGGCATTTTTGTTTTTTCCTGTAGCTTCTAGAAGTTTGTTTGTTTCTTTTTTTGTGTTTTGCATTTATGTCTCTAATCTACTTTTTTGGCATAAGGTGTAATGCCTGTGTTTACATTTATGGTTTTGCATGTATACATATATGCAGCATCATCTATTGAAAACACTATCCTTTCTTCCTTGAATTGCATTTGCTTCCTGGTCAAAGATCAGTTGGAAATATTTCCGCAGGTCTATTTATAGGCTCCGTTTTCTGTTCCATCTATCTGTCCATTCTTTTGCCAATACGACAGTATCTTGATTAATGTAGCTTTCTAGTGTGTCTTGAATTCCTGTGAGGTAGCCTTAACCAGACAAAGCAGAGCTTTGGAAACTGTGACGAGGAGTTAAAATTTTATTTTAAATGTGAAAGAAAGCCATGAAAGGGATTTAAGTGGAAAATGACATGATCTAATTTATTTACTTATGTGCTTATGTGTCATTTTTTAATTACTTTGGATACTGTTAGGAGAATGGATAGAGGAAATCAAGAATAGAATCAGGGAAACTGGTTAGGAGGTTTTGAAACAAGTAAGAACTCCTGGAAGAGTCAGATGTCAGATTAGCTAGACATAAATATCTCCTTTAAACATTCCTCATGATTCAATAAGCATGGAATCTGAGCTGAAAATAGAAATGGTGCAGAAAAAGATCTGTTCATAAATTCAGGAATTCAAAGGTAAAATCTGACAGGCAGTGATAGTAGAATATTAAGCAGGAGATGCCAGGCTCAGATCATCTCTAATAGCCCATTGCTTAACTGAACTTGTACTCCGTTCCTTAGTGCATTTTACAAGGTCCTTAAGTGTAAAGAAATGATCCAAGGTGAGTTAAGAAAGATGTTCATCAATTAAATGGTCATTTTGTCAGATATATACTTAAAGTTATTACTTCCCTTTAAATCAGATATCTGATTAGTTTCTTACTTGAGTGTTTGATAGGTTCAATAGCAATATTTAAGGAGGTGGAGTTTCCAATGATATCCTAATGATATCCTACATTAAAAGCTAAAATCCTCTCTGGTTAGGACAGATTCCTTACCATTCACAATCTGCCTATCCTGTACCATTCCTCTACAGTGTTTTTAACCAACATAATATTAGCAGGAATAAAATCATAAACAAGTCTGTGGAGACTGAAAAAAATCTGATAAATTAATTTTTACAGAAAGATCAACAGACAGTAGATGGGTGCCAAAGGATGTGGGCTTGGAAACTATACTGCTTATGTTTGAATGTCAGCTCCACCTACCAACTGGTGACCAGAAACAAGTCAATAAGTTCTTATGTTGATACCTCAGTCTCTTCATGTGTAAAATGGAGATAAAACTGATACCTTCTTAATGTTGTTTTGAGAATTGAGGACTACCTAGAATTCTCAGTCTTTTCGTGCCTAGGAAGAACAGGAAGCTGATTCGGGGTAAGCTGTAGAAGCCTGTTCCACAGCAAGTGATGCTGAGGTAGATGGATTTAATAACAATATTAAAGGCAAGAGTGAGCAAGATACTGCAAGATTCTTCCTTGAGAGAATATGGTTGCAACATTTGGTATGCATGATGTAATCTATATCCCACTAAGTAATGACTTGGTAGAACTTGAGATAGTACAGATGTCTGAAGTTCCTGGAATCCAAGCACTAAAATTCCAACCCATCTTGGTACTGTGTGTCCCATTCCTACACATCTATTATTCAAAATCTCCAAGCTCTTCAGTTCAGTTCAGTCGGTCAGTCGTTTCTGGCTCTTTGCGAACCCATGAACCGCAGCACACCAGGCCTCCCTGTCCATCACCAACTCCCGGAATCCACCCAAACTCATGTCCATTGAGTTGGCAATGGCATCCAACCATCTCATCCTCTGTCATCCCCTTCTCCTCCTGCCCTCAGTCTTCCCCAGAATCAGGGTCTTTTCAAATCAGTCAGCTGTTCGCATCAGGTGGCCAAAGTACTGGAGTTGCAGCTTCAACATCAGTCCTTCGAATGAACACCCGGGACTGATCTCCTTTAGGATGGACTGATTGGATCTCCTGCAGTCCAAGGGACTCTCAAGAGTCTTCTCCGACACCACAGTTCAAAAGCATCAATTCTTCTGTGCTCAGCTTTCTCTACAGTCCAACTCTCACATCCATACATGACTAGTGGAAAAACCATAGCCTTGACTAGATGGACTTTGTTGGCAAAGTAATGTCTATGATTTTTAATATGCTGTCTAGGATGGTCACAACTTTCCTTCCAAGGAGTAAGCATCTTTTAATTTCATGGCTGCAGTCACCATCTGCAGTGATTTTGGAGCCCCAAAAAATAAAGTCACCCACTGTTTCCACTGTTTCCCCATCTATTTGCCATGAAGTGATGGGACCAGATGCCATGATCTTAGTTTTCTGAATGTTAAGCTTTAAGCCAACTTTTTCACTCTCCTCTTTCACTTCCATCAAGAGGCTCTTTAGTTCTTCACTTTCTGCTATGAGGGTGGTGTCATCTGCATATCTGAGGCTTTTGATATTTCTCCTGGCAATCTTGATTCCAGCTTTTGCTTCTTCCAGCCCAGCGTTTCTCGTGATGTACCCTGCATATAAGTTAAATAATCAGAGTGACAATATGCAGCCTTGACGTACTCCTTTTCCTATTTGGAACCAGTCTGCTGTTCCATATCCAGTTCTCACTGTTGCTTCCTGCCCTGCATATAGGTTTCTCAAGAGGCAGGTCAGGTGGTCTGGTATTTCCATCTCTTTCAGACTTTTCCACAGTTTATTGTGATCCACATGGTCAAAGGCTTTGACATAGTCAATGTAGCAGAAATAGATATTTTTCTTGAACTCTCTTGCTTTTTCAGTGACCCAAGGGGTGTTGGCAATTTGATCTCTGGTTCCTCTGCCTTTTCTAAAACCAGCTTGAACATCTGGAAGTTCACAGTTCATGTATTGCCAGAGCCTGGCTTGGAGAATTGTGAGCATTACTTTGCTAGCGTGTGAGATGAGTGTAATTGTGCAGTAGTTTGAGCATTCTTTGGAATTGCCTTTCTTAGGGACTGGAATGAAAACTGACCTTTTCCATTCCTGTGGCCACTGCTGAGTTTTCCAAATTTGCTGGCATGTTGAGTGCAGCACTTTCATAGCATCATCTTTTAGGATTTGAAATAGCTCATCTGGAATTCCATCCACTCCACTAGCTTTGTTCGTAGTGATGTTTCCTAAGGCCCACTTGATTTCACATTCCAGGATGTCTGGCTCTAGGTGAGTGATTATACCATCATGACTATCTGGGTTGTGAAGATTTTTTTTGGTACAGTTCTTCTGTGTATTTCTGCCACCTATTCTTAATATCTTCTCCTTCTCTCAGATCCATACCATTTCTGTCCTTTATTGAACCCATCTTTGCATGAAAAGTTCCCTTGGTATCTCTAATTTTCTTGAAGACATCTCTAGTCTTTCCCATTCTATTGTTTTCCTCTATTTCTTTGCATTGATCGCTGAGGAAGGATTTCTTATCTCTACTGGCTATTCTTTGGAACTCTGCATTCAAATTGATATATCTTTCCTTTTCTCCTTTGCTTTTTACTTCTCTTCTTCGCACAGCTATTTATGAAGCCTCCTCAGACAGCCATTTTGCTTTTTTGCATTTCTTTTTCTTGGGGATGGTCTTTATTCCTGTCTCCTGTGCAATGTCAATAACCTCCTTCCATAGTTCATCAGGCAGTCTGTCTATCAGTTCTAGTCCCTTAAATCTATTTCTCACTTCCACTGTATAATCATAAGGTTTTTGATTTAGGTCATACCTGAATGGTCTAGTGGTTTTCCCCACTGTCTTCAATTTAAGTCCGACTTTGGCAATAAAGATTCATGATCTGAGCCACAGTCAGCTCCCAGTCTTGTTTTTGCTGACTGTATAGAGCTTCTCCATCTTTGGCTGCAAAGAATATAATCAATCTGATTTCATTGTTGGCCATCTGGTGATGTCCATGTGTAGAATCTTCTCTTGTGTTGTTGGAAGAGGGTGTCTGCTATGACCAGTGCATTCTCTTGGCAAAGCTCTATTAGCCTTTGCCCTGCTTCATTCTGTACTCCAAAGCCAAATTTGCCTGTTACTCCAGATGTTTCTTGACTTCCTACTTTTGCATTCCAGTCCCCTGTAATGAAAAAGACATCTTTTTGGGGTGTTACTTCTAAAAGATCTTGTAGGTCTTCATAGAACTGTTTAACTTCAGTTTCTTCAGCGTTACTGGTTGGGGCATAGACTTGGATTACCATATTATTGAATGGTTTGCCTTGGAAATGAACAGACATCATTCTGTCATTTTTGAGATTGCATCCAAGTACTGCATTTTGGACTCTTTTGTTGACTATGATGGCTACTCCATTTCTTCTAGGGGGATTCCTGCCCACAGGAGTAGATATAATGGTCATCTGAGTTAAATTCTCCCATTCCAGTCCATCTTAGTTCACTGATTCCTAGAATGTCAATGTTCATTCTTGCAGGCCCTTTAACCAGAATTGAAAAGAAGATACATCAAGAGGAAAACTCAGAGAAGGGGATCCATACCATGTGAAGTTCAAAAGGCTTTCATTATTAGGTTTAATATGAACAGGAACTGACATGTCAGCCACTAAATGACCTGATGGCATTGGGTCTCAAGATTTTTCGAAAAGCAGCTACTCATACACAGGAAGTATGAGAAGAGCCTACACTTCCTAGAGAATTTTGTGGATGTAATAGTAATAGTAAGTATCACTTTGGTCTCCTAGAATCTTCAGGTCTGACCAAGGTAGCTGAAATACAAGCCCTCTTGTGGTATTAACCTTGTTTGTCTAGAACTAAATAGCAGCATTTGGTCTCAACTCAGTCCAGATATTACCACCCTTATAGAGAAGCCTGGAGACAGCAAAAGCAGTCCTTGAATCTCACTTGCCTACAGCCCCAAGCTCATGTATATATAGCTTAGTACTGGGAGATGAGGGCATTTTTTACCTGTACTCTTTCCTAGAGACTCAGGATGGGAAGAAGTTGTTTAGGCAAAGTCCGTAAGATAGTCCTTTTCTATTAATTAGAGAGAAATTACATAGAATGTAAAAGAGTCCTGGTATTTGTAGATTTGCCCATATACCTTCCTATCATATGCAATTGTGTTATTGTGCAATTGTGTTGTTACCACAGTATCACACCAGGAACTATTGCACAATGGTACTGCGCCCATGCCCTAGAGTCTTTTCCCTTTGTATTTAATACCTGTGTTAGTTTTATAGGCCTGTCACCAGTAATAGCATAAACTGGGTGGCTTAAACAACGAGAATTTATTCTCTTCAGTTCTGGAGGCAGGCTGGGTCTCCCCTGAGCCCTCTCCCCGGCTTGCTTCTCATCCTGTCCTCACGTGGTCTCTCCTCGCCTCTGTGTGTGCCTGCCCCTGGTCTCCTTTCCTTATTAAGACAGCTGTCATAATGGATCAGGGCCCCACCATTATGAGCCCATTTAACCTTAATTCTCTTTCTAAGGTTCTATCTCCAAATATAGTCATATTCTAAAGTATTAGGGCTTCAGTTATACTGGGGTGACAATGTCCAGTTCATTACAGTATGTAAAGAATATGTCCGCTTGATATGCTTAACATGGCTTTGTGCTGGCCGAGGACACAATGCTATCAACCACCTGTGTAACAGGGAATGAATTCTCATCTCCAGGAAATACTCCTGCTGCAGTGGTAGAATAAGACTAATTCTCTGGTCACCTCACACTTTAACCAAAAGTGATGGCAGCAGAAAGTCTAAACTGTTTGAAACACACAAGCTGGGTGATTCTGAGAAGTCTCACCCAGCTTAATAACTTAAGCAAGTACTGGCTACACTTTGTAAATGTTAATTGCACACCTTAACCCTCTCTTGGCCCTCGCCTCTTCATCTGACTCTCCTTGATTATATCTCTGGCTTTATTCTGGAAATATTAAAGCCCGTTTCTGGCCAACTGGAATAAAGATCCATAGGAACTGAATGTTAGTTATAAATATTTGGAATAGTGAAATTAAATGACAGCAAGAGTGTTTTTCATATTTTACTGCTTGCCCTGGAAGTTCTAAGAAAGAGACATTTTTTACCATGTAATAACAATAACAGCATTTATTGAGCACTTACTTCATGAAAGGACATTTTCAAGATCTTTACATGTCTTATCCTATCTTTACGGTAGCACTGTGCTTTCAGTTATATTATTATCCTCATTTTGTGATGAAAAAGTTGTGTAGCAGAAATATTTTAACAGTTTCTCAAATGTAAAGGGCTAGCTAGAGGTACAGTTTTAAGTAAAATTCAGTCAGATTGGTGAAGTCATCACTTGCTGTTTGTGCCTTTTTTCCTGCTTATCAAGGAAGACTTATTATTCTGTTCTAAAGTGCTAATCATATTAATTAGATTAACAGAGAAGCAATGAAAAGAACTTTCCCTAAACACGTCAGAATATTTAATAGTGTGTCTTCAAAAGACTGAAATTTCAGAATACAAATGCATATTTATGAAAGAAAAAAATTTAACATTTGCCATTCTGAATGCCTGGGGTGAAATAAGCTTTGAAAACTGGGGGAAACGTCAAAGATCTTAAACCAAAGAAATACTGAGAAAATATTTCTGAAAAGTATCAAGAGCATTAGTATATTTGTATTTCCCCCAGACCCCTTTTATCCTGTAGTTATTACTTTAAACCACCTTCGTCCCCATCACACTTGTAATGTCAATTGATACAGCTTCCCCAGCTATCAAAATTCCAGCAAAACTGATTTCACCAGGCTGTTATTTTTTTTTTTTTTCTTTCTAGAGGCTGGAATAGCAGCAGTAGTAGCACAGCCTGATTTCTATTAAATGTGTGGTCAGAGATCATTTTGAATAAGTCTTGTATTTCTGATAAAAAAAATAATAAAAGACAAAGCAGATAAAATGTACAAATCAACATGGTGAAAGTGTACACATACACACACACGCAAACACACATGCCCTCATTTTTCAAAGTCACATCCCGAGTTACTTTATTTTCTGTACTTGTGTTGAATTCATGACCATTAACACTGTGTTTGAAGAGAGACGACAATGTAAGGCACCAGCATTCTATAAAAATCATCAGAGACTGGAACCTGTTCCAGTTGACATGCATGCTATTCCTACAACAGTGAAAATCTTTTTTAGATATTTTTAAAATTAAAAACATTAACAAACTCATCCTACTGAATGCTGGGTAGTATTTTTTGTTTGTTTTTTTCACGTAGAAGAGAAACTGAACCACAATTGCTAGAGTAGAAAAAGTAAGTCAAATACTTGACTTGGACCCCAAAGAGAACCCTTAGAAACCGTCAGCAGATACAACAGCTAGTGTGTTACCTCAGAACCAGAGAAGATTTCAAGGTCTTCGAAGTGCGTGTCCTTTAGAGCTGTTTCCTGTTGTTTTGATTTTGATTGTGAAATTCTACCCACTGATCCAGGGAAAAGACAGACCTGAGTAACCTGGCATGTCGGTACAAATAGAACTGGCATAATGATGCTGGGACTGGTTTCTTTTAAATGTTTTTTAGAAACCCTAAATAAAATTATTTTTCACTACCTGTTAATATATTGCAGATGTGCTCACATTCTGTGTAGTCTATTGCATGATAATCTCCTCAAGTGTATCATGAGGTGACTGACTCATGCGATTCCTGAGGCCTTTCTTGCTCCAACATCCATCTTCCAATCTTCTTAGAATTCAAGAGCATCACTCCTTGTGTGACTCATTTGTGTAAATAATGATATTTTGAGCAGAGCAAGGGTAAACATAACACACTGGATACAAATTATGCAGTAATGTTATAACTACAAATTCATGTTTAGGTGAGGTTTTCTTATACATGGGTTTTGATATATCTTTTTTTTTTCTTTTCATGTCTGACCTCTCCTTCCTTTCTGAGCCTTCCTCTTATATGAAAAAAGCTACCCCCTTTTCTTTTGGGTAAAGTGTATATTGCAACATCTACTATCTGAGCATAGTATGGATGTATCTAATCTAGTCAGTAATTTACTTGTTGTCAATTTACTTATTTTTTTAATTTACTTATTTCATCTTTACTCACTTTCTGCTACTCTGAATGTTCTCTCATTAAGTATTTTTGAAAAACTGTCTCTGGGTTTGTACTTACTATCAAGCCCTGAAACCTTATCCTATTTGCAAGCTATCACACAGCCAAAATATTTATTACCTGACCCTTGACAGAAAAAATTTGCTGATTCTTCTTCTAGATCTCATAATTGGATCTCAATAGAGACCAAGTCTCCTTTAATTCTCAAAGTTAAATTTGAGATAAAATTAGGTTTTTAAGCTCCCGAGTAGCTTTTATTGGGGGGGGGCAGCACTCTTATTATTATTTAGTATTGGGGAAACAGTGGCTGACTTTATTTTTCTGGGCTCCAAAATCACTGCAGATGGTGACTGCAGCCATGAAATTAAAAGACGCTTACTCCTTGTAAGAAAAGTTATGACCAACTTAGACAGCATATTAAAAAGCAGAGACATTACTTTGTCAGCAAAGGTCTGTCTAGTCAAGGCTATGGTTTTTCCAGTGGTCATGTATGGATGTGAGAGTTGGACTGTGAAGAAAGCTGAGTGCCGAAAAATTGATGCTTTTGAACTGTGGTGTTGAAGAAGACTCTTGAGAGTCCTTTGGACTGCAAGGAGTTACAGCCAGTCCATCCTAAAGGAGATCAGTCCTGGGTGTTCATTGGAAGGACTGATGTTGAAGCTGAAACTCCAATACTTTGGCCACCTGATGCAAAGAGCTGACTCATTTGAAAAGACCCTGATTCTGGGAAAGATTGAGGGCAGGAGGAGAAGGGGACGACAGAGGATGAGATGGTTCGATGGCATCACTGACTCTATGGACATGGGTTTGGGTGGACTCCAGGAGTTGGTGATGGACAGGGAGGCCTGGCTTGCTGTGGTTCATGGGGTCGCAAAGAGTCAGACATGACTAAGCGACTGAACTGAACTGATGGCTAGGATGTGGCGGTGTGTTTTTTTGTTTTCTGTTTTGGTGAGTTTTGGATTTTTGTGCTGCTCACTGATCTCCTCATTTTCTTTTCCTGTCTTCCCCACCTCCCACCCCCCGCCTCCTTTTATTCAGTCCTGCTCTCTTTAAATACTTTGGTTTCAAGGAGTGTATGTTCTGATTACTCTGCCTGATTACCCTCTCTTTGGTACTGGGGTGCCTTTGGTGGGCTATTATTTGGGGGGGTGGCTCCTGGAAACTTGGATCTGTTGCAGAGAGTCCCCCTACCTGATAACCCTGCAACTACAAAGACAATGGAGTTGGCTCTAGCTCCTTCCATTTAAGGGCAGGCGGTTAGCTGTCTTCACAGGCCCCAGAGAAAACTTCACTGCTCTCCAAAATCCCTGTATTCTCTCAGTGTTGAAGCAGGAAAGACTAAACTCAGCAGCCTTTTTTTTTTTTAGTTGGGTGATTTGTTTTCCAACCCATCTAGTGCCTTTATAAAGTTATTCTTCACCAGTTTTATCCATGCCTCAGCTGCACTGAACTGCCCAAAGATTGTTAGTTTTTTGTGTAATAAAAGGGAAGTCCCATAGGATTGGAATCAGAAGAGAATGGAACCAATTTCAGCCATCATGTTCTAGAATTCTCACATATATCTCAAAAGCCTTTAATCATATTATTTTAATTTACTTTGCTTAACATTATTTTAGAAAAAAATCAGAGCTTAACAAACATAAAGAAGCTGTGGCTACAAGATCCATTACTTTCTCTAGATACTAATAAATAAGAAAAATAACACAAATCCCTTGAAAACTCATGCTTCCGGTGAAGAGAGACCATTTAGTTTCCCATATAACCTTCTATCAGAACCCATTTTTAGAGATTATTTTTTTACTTTCTTTATTTTTCCTGTGATAGAGGAGCTCATTTAAATGTCACACCAATTAATATATCATCATGTATCATTCATTTCATCTTTTGTAAGAAAAATGTAAGAAATTGCACTTTGATGTAAAGAAGGTAATATGCCAAAAATGGAAATAATTTATTTCACTGGTCTTAATTCTTAACTAAGAGAATAAGTTTAGCAAGCTCTAGTACTAAGAGCAGAATAGAATTTGTTGCCAACTTATTTTATTTCCAAGCTTTTTTGTTTTTTAACCCTGAGAAGGTAAAATATGAATGGAGCATCTTCTACCCTAAAGACAGTAGTACATTGGAAGAAAATGTCCGTTTTCTTACGAGAGTCTCTTGCACTCTCATGCCATGCGCAATAAATGTTTCACTTTCTAGTAGCAGACTTTTAAGCCCTAATAGTTGTATCACAATGCTGTCTTTATGTGAATTATATCCATATTAGGACCAAATACCTACAGATGGAGAGTGAGAAAAAAATCCCACGTAATAGATTTGTCATTTTTCCACTCTAGTTCAAAGCTATATGATTTTCTCTGTCACCGTCAATTATATTTCAAACATTTTCAAATACGTTCTCTTTTAGCTCCTATGCAGCCAAACAACAGAAATAAGAATGTGATTTTTAAAGACAGCTAAGTTATCAAAGCAGAAATGCTTTTTTAATTAAATCACCACTCCATACCATGGTGAATTTGAAATTCTTAGTAGTTTTGAGAGGAACATTTAGCAATACCCAGGAAATGTAAAACAGTGGTATCAATGAGACTTTTGCTCTAAAACACACTTATACCTCAGCCTTATTAACTGAGAGGGGTGAGCCCAGAGTCTGACTACATAGAGAGGAAGAGTGTAGGTCTCTATAGTAGGTAAGCACCTCCAGTGGCTGTTCTCCTTCACATTTATCAAAAAGTATCCATCGTTTTCTCAAACATACTTCTTGGAAGGAACTGGATAAAGCTTTCAGCCTCATAGAGGTAGTAACTGTGTACCTCAGGGACTTTTCTGTAAAGTTTATGTCCAAAGCATCAAATCTTGGAAGGTGATCCTGCATGAGAGGATTTGACAGAATGTACAGAAGGGATAGAAAGGACTCTTCAACCTTTAATGAATAGAAAACACCTTTCTCAATGCAGAAAGAATCAAGCCATGGGAATGATTTTTATCTGTAATGCATGTCACATATTGTTCCCAAAATGATTTTAGCTATCTTACAAGGATGCATAAAATGAAAAGGTAAGAGTGTCATTTCAGAAGAAAAAAAAAAAAAAGGATGTAGGAACAGAGTGGATTTGAAAAAAAGGGGGAAAATGTCATAATAACCCACAAGTTTACCACAGATAAACCACAAAAATAGATCTGACTTACAAATTAAAAAGCTTCTAAGTTGTAAAATTTACAACATCCATGAGATAGAAACAAAACAATTGCTAAGGAGAACTGCACTATACCTCGTACTAAAGTCAGACACTACTTTCTTCTGGGGGTCCTCATGAAAAGGGTGTTGAGATGCAAATGAATCAGATGTCCCCAGAATGTCACACTGTGCTCTTAAGAGCTGAGAATTTCTTTGTTATAGAAACTTAAACCTTTTGAGATAAAGTGCTGTTATGCAATTCATCACTTTTTCTAAAAAAAAATTCCTCAGGGTTATCTTCATAGGAAAATGTCTTTATCTGTGTTTAAATATGTGGCTTATAGTTGAAATAAAAGAGATACTGCTAAACCTACTTTTTAAAGTAGTGTCTTTAAAAAAAAAAGAATCATATTTTAATAACATTGGATGCTACTAAATTCCATAATCAGATTTTTCCTCTTAGGAATTCACCTTTGAGTTCAGTCAAGTCTGTAAGTTTACTTTCGTATTATCTGCCCAGTTCCTCCCAGTCCACATAGCCATGACTACTGCCTTCATTCAGATTCCCATCATCTTTAACGTTGATCATTCCTGCAACGGCTTCTGACATCCTACTTTTGCTGTGTCTTGTTTTTACTTGAGTCAATCTTCTTTTCATATTCAGGTTGATTTTTCTAAATTGAAATATGTTTATGATCATCCTCTGTTCAATATCTTTCAGTTGTCCCTATAATGATTTACCTGACACTGTATGATGCAGCCTCTTATTTCTTTACTGGAGCGTTTGGAGCATTAATTCCAACACTCAGATACTTTACTTTGTCATCCTCAACAACATGTACTTTCCAAATTTTGGCATTCTTTGTTTACACATTTTCTCTTTGCACATTCTATTGTCACAATTTTAAAAAGTTTTTTTTTTTTAACTTCATTTAAGTGTGATTATCACGTTCTCTGGAATCACTCTTCTGGTGCCAGCCATATGGATTGGCTCATGATCATGGATGCTCCATTAGTCCCATGTGCTTTTTATCTCAGTTCTAACCCTTACCACTCTTAAAGCTCCATCACTCTTTTGTCTTCCAGGAGTCTGTGCGCCTTTTAAGGCATTTTTAGCTCTAATTCAATGTCTAATAGATTCACTTATACTTACTAATAATAGAAATAACTTTGATATATAATTCTTCCTATGAGATAGCATGTTATAAGGCTAACACATTTATACACACTTAATTCTCATAATAACTACGGGAGGTAAATATTAATCTCTATAGATAATAAAATAAGAAATGTAGAGGTTAATTTCTCAATCAACATCTAACTTGTATACCTAGTACAGAAGCCAAAAAGGAAAGGCTAAACAATTTCATTAATTAAAATTTCTAAATTTCTACATAAAAAAATGCCATGCTCAAGCTCAAGAATGAGCTAACATCTGAGAATATTTTTTAATTATTTTAACAGAAAAAGGGTAGGTACTTTAATTAACAAAGTACTTTTGCAAGTCTGCACAAGCAAGATGAAATCCAACAGTAAGAAAAAAAAAAGCTTAAAAATGGCTAAGGCAGATAATAATGATAAAATACATAAAATTATATTGATTATATAATTATATTGATTATAGCTAGTTTTTATTTAGTAATGCAGCTCTTTGCATGGTAGTGCCACACTGTAAAAATTACCATATAAGCTGAAATCATTCAAAGAAATAATCTTCCATGGGAAATATTACAGTTGTTCTATGACCTTTAAATTTAATTTTTGTGAAAACACTTAAAACTCTCTTACTATAAGTTGTATATTTATAGGAAAGTAGAATTAGTAAAATTAACATTTATTTAGTAGACTGTGATATAAAACATTGAAAAGTTGAGAATCAATATTTTAGTTCTTTATGAAAAACTTATCAGGAGCAGCTTTACTTCACATTGTTTAATATGTAACCCAGAGTAAGCATCTTTTCTGTGCCTTGGCAAATTGTTATTTTCCTTTCTAAGTTGGGATCAGTTTCCAACATTGCATACTTTTTGCTTTCAATGTTCTGAAATGTCACTGAGAATTTCTTTAATGTGGTGGTTTTTGCCAGCCCTACTTCCTCTGGGATATCTTCATCCTTTTCTTTTTTTTTCACAAACATTTTACTCATATATATTAATAAGTATTTCCTGAAACTTCATTTACATTACAATTCTAATTTCAGTGTGTTTATTCCTTTTCATTTATTTGCTGGTTTCCTCTTTGTTGTCCAGTTTCCTCTTTCAATTATCCATTTTTTTCCATTTATTTTTATTAGTTGGAGGCAATTATCCATTTTTATAATGGCACATGGTTTCTCTCAGCCAGTAGAAGAGACCGAACTAGATGTTTTGCTTCCTGTGTGTGAACTGAATAACAGATATGCAGGGACCAGTCACCACAGGCTTTGAAAGAAGCAGTGTGGATGGTCACTGATCATGAGGTACATCTGTTGTTTCTATAGTGATTTGTGTACTAAAGAGTAAGTGGTGAAGATTGTACTTAATGCAAATACATTAATACTTAATGTAAATACTTAAGTATTATTGTACTTAAGCAAATACTTAATACAGCACAGAAACTGAAATATGAACTGTGTTTTGGGGTTTTGATGTTATTTGCATATCAGAACCATGCAAAATGAGAACTCTCATACTTGATATATGCAACACCTCCAGCTTCTCCATACTAAATTCTCACAATAATTATAAACAAGCAGTGTTGTGTTGCTAATTCAACAGATGAGGAAACTGCAGCACAAAGCTGTAAAGTAATTCATTCAAGGCCCTAATTATATGTTAAGCAGGATTCAAATCCATGATCTGTTTAGGAAACTGTGCTCTTAGTCACAACCTCTATTATCTCTAGTATTCTAAATAAATGAATATACTGGGTACATGAGGTTTCCAGTCCTCTGTGATTTTTTTCATTAGAGTAGTATTATTAAATTCTTTGTAAAGAGTTGAATTAGTTCCAGAACCTCAGTACTTCATAATGTTAAATGCAAATGACTAAATGCAGAAGATGTTCTCTAAAACAGATAAAATATATTGTTGTTCTTCAGTAGCTAAGCCATGTCCGAATCTTTGTGACCCCATGAACTGCAACATGCCAGGCTCTCTGTCCTCCACTATCTCTTGAGTTTGCTCAAAATCATATCCATTGAGTTGGTGATGCTATCTAACCATCTCATCCTCTGCCGCGCCCTTGTTTTGTCTTCATCTTTCCTAGAATCAGGGTCTTTTCCAGTGAGTCTGCTCTTCACATCAGGTGACCAGAGTATTGGAATTTCAGCTTCAGCATCAATCCTTCCAATGAATACTCAGGGTTAATTTCATTTAGGATTGACTCATTTGATCTTCTTGCAGTCCAGGGACTCTAAAGGGTCTTCTCCAGCAACACAGTTCAAAAGCATCAATTCTCTGGTGCTCAGCCTTCTTTATGGTCCAACTCTCTTATCTGTACATGACTGCTGGAAAAACTTTGCTCCAAGGAGCAAGCATCTTTTAATTTCATGGCTGCCATCACCATCCCCAGTAATTTGGGAACCTAAGAAAATTAAATCTGTCACTATTTCCACTTTTCCCCCATCTATTTGTAATGAAGTGATGGGACCAGATACCATGATCTTAATTTTTTGTTGTTGTTGAGTTTCAAGCCAGCTTTTTAGCTCTCCTCTTTCACCCTCATCAAGAGGTTCTTTAGTTCCTCTTTACTCTGTGCCTATAGCGTGTAGCAACTGCATATCTGAAGATAAAATATACCAAATATGTACCCTAGGAGGATTTTGAAGATTAGTCATGCAACTTGGAATTTAATTTAATTTCATGTCACACATTCTAACTTGGGGTGAAATTCTTCTACGTATATATAAACAAAGGTGTCTTGTCTTTGTTCTAACCTTTGTTTGGTTTGCTTATTTTGTGAGTTTGCAAGAGGCTCTGATGATAACAAAGAGATGAAGGATCCCTTTGAAGTTCTGACAAAACTATGAGCACGCTTCTCAGAGAAATACATATACACTCAACATTTTGTGTATAATTTAGATGGATGGGTTGACTCTGCAAAGTCTGTCCACAGATTTATGAATTCAGAACACATATTTAACTTCTTAACAAAGCAAAACTCATTTCTTTCTCCTGTGGCCACTTAGTGAATATAAGCTGACGACAGTCACCAACATGTTGTGATGCTGTCATCTCAACAGAAGGTTTCTACATCTGCCCCAATGGAGAGAAGAGCCTGAGTCGTCAGGACCTCGCCCTAAAGCTTCCTTTGTACATGAGAACATCTATTCTGTGCCTACAGTTTGAAAGCCAGCATTTAAATGTTCTTATATTCTTTTTTGTCTACTTCTTTCATTTAACATCATGTCCTATGCTTTATTGTCTATTTTCACTCTACCAATGAGTGTATTAATCACTAGTCATGTATTCATCTAATATTTATTGATGCAAAATGTGTAACTCATAGATTCTTGATAACAGTGAACCATTCCTAAGAAAACTCTATTCTCAAGAGCCTTGCAAATTGATAGGGGCATAGGGACAATAAACAAGTAAAACTAAATAATTTAGTATGACATCAGTATGTTCAAATATAAGTTAAAAGGTGGTATAGAATACAATGGGCTTCCCTGGTGGCTCAGTGATAAAGAATCCACCTGCCAATGTAGGAGACATGGGTTCCATCCTTCCGTCAGGAAGATCCCCTGGAAAAGGAAATGGTAATCTACTCCAATGATCTTGCCTGGAGAATTCCATGAATAGAGTAGCTTGGTGGCTAAAGTCCATGGGGTTGCAAAGAGTCAGACAGGACTGAGTGACTAAACAACAACATATTATACAGTAGCTATTTAGGAGAAGAACCTGTTTAGCATTTGCAGGGATGGAGAAATCTCTAAAGAGTCAATATTTGAGTTGAGACCCTATCTTCAGGGATATAGGGTAGAAATATACCAGTCAGAGAGAACAGCAAATAAAATAGTCCCTGAGGTAAAGTGAGGCTGTTTGTAGGGAAAATCTGAATGCACATGTTGGAAGGAATTAAAAATAATAGTGAAAGGTAATTTTAAACCTACAGCCAACCTGAGAGATTCTAGAATAAAAACTGATTAAAAGGCTGAATAGCTAAGCTTAGTAAGTGGTTTGTGAGATGAAGTTAGAGAGCTGTACGGGACATTTGAAACAATCGAAAGGAAGTGATTGATCTAATAATATGTATATGTGTGTGTCCTAAGTCAGTTAGTCATGTCCAACTGTTTGCGAGCCTGTGGTCTATAGCCTGCAAGGCTCCTCTGTCCATGGGATTTTCCAGGCAAGAATACTGGAGTGGGTTGCCATTTTCTTCTCCAGTGGACCTGCCCAAATATGTATATGCTATATCTTATAAACATCAACTCAGTTCAGTCGCTCAGTCGTATCCGACTCTGCGACCCCATGGTGAAGAGGAACTAAAAAGCCCTTGATGAAAGTGAAAGATGAGAGTGAAAAAGTTGGCTTAAAGCTTAATATTCAGAAAACTAAGATCATGGCATCTGGTCCCATCACCTCATGGGAAGTAGATGGGGAGACAGTGGAAACAGTGTCAGACTTTATTTTTGGGGGCTCCAAAATCACTGCAGATGGTGACTGCAGCCATGAAATTAAAAGACGCATACTCCTTGGAAGGAAAGTTATGACCAACCTAGATAGCATATTAAAAAGCAGAGACATTACTTTGCCAACAAAGGTCTGTCTGGTCAAGGCTATGGTTTTTCCAGTGGTCATGTATGGATGTGAGAGTTGGACTGTGAAGAAAGCTGAGCACCGAAAAATTGATGCTTTTGAACTGTGGTGTTGAAGAAGACTCTTGAGAGTCCTTTGGATTGCAAGGAGATCCAACCAGTTCATCCTAAAGGAGATCAGTCTTGGGTGTTCATTGGAAGGACTAATGCTGAAGCTGAAACTCCAGTACTTTGACCACCTCATGCAAAGAATTGACTCATTGGAAAAGACCTGATGCTGGGAGGGATTGGGGGCAGGAGGAGAAGGGGATGACAGAGGATGAGATGACTGGATGGCATCACCGACTCGATGGGCGTGGGTTTGAGTAGACTCCGGGAGTTGGTGATGGACAGGGAGGCCTGGCTTATAAACTCACTCTGACTCTTTCTGGAGATTTTTGAAGGACATTAGGGGAAGGAGTAGTGCTATCCCTAGAAGACTATTTTTGTAGTTCAGATAACGAAAGATGGGGCCAACACTTGTTATGTGGTGAAGTGAAGGCAGTGATGAAAGAGGGTTGTGGATAGCTCAGAGATTGATTTTGGAATGGCCAATCTGCTTTGCATTTGGAGAAAGAAAAAGCTTAGTTTAAGTTGTTGACAAGTTGTATTGGTATAAAATATTTGTAGATCACAATCACTGAAATAACATCTTTTAACTTTTTATAATTTATGCTTTCAGATAAACTCTCTCTGTGTGACAATATAAACTAGTATAATTTGGGTCCCTACAAAATTTGCTGAAACATATTCTTTCTAGGATTTTAAAAATTATTTTATAGCATGCATTTTTTTTCATGTAATCTGTGATGCTCTCAAATGTTAAATATTATAGTGTTCTATTTGGAAATAATTTCTTCCTCTGTGTTTTCAGAAAGTGTTCTTACTTTCAAAAGCAAAATACTTTTCTAAATATCAACTAAGTCATACATTATGATTCCTCTTGTACCTTCTTGAATTTTTTATATCTCATTTTTTAGCCTTTATTTCTTCTTACCCAAAAGTCCTTTATATTTCAGTTGTGCATATTCAGATATGGTGATTTTTTAAGACACTTTAAATATCTAAAAACATTTCCTATTTTTCATTTTGGCAAACCATAAACACACTATTAATAAGTTTTCCCCAAAACATGTCAATGCAAACGTGCAGACTTATCTTCTGTAAAGTGAATTAGTGTTTCAGGCCAGAAATATTTGCCTAATAATTCAGTTCAATAAATCTGACCAGAGAATCTATCTGACAGGCACTGTGCCTGTGGGAGCCTCCCTATGCAGTCACTGCCAGCCTTTAAAATTGAATTTGCATCATTAATGAAAGGAATGACCCTTAGTTTATTGCTTAATAGCATGTTGAAAGTCGACAGGTAGATCCACCCCATAGGATTTTTTTTTTTTAATGGCATTTGTCGTGCTCCCACCAGTGCCTGTGAGTTTCAGTGATTTCTCTTGACTCATACCAGTTGCTAAGTAACGTGGAAAAGTACAGCTGCAGCTTCACTTCCTTCAAACTGCTGCTCCTAAATATGAATAAAACCATAGACATTCTATTTTTGTGTTCAGAACTCACTGCTTTCAAAGCTTCTATGTCAGATTCTCTGAAGCATAATGGAGAAGACAGTAAAATTACAGGCCAAATAAGACTTCTGAAAAATATTTGCTTCCTTTTTTTTTTAATCTCCAGATGAGATGGAATTACTTCTCTTTTACCTCTGAGCTCCCATTAGAGTCAGAAAGTGAACAAATTGAACTAAAAACCAAGAAGACTCATTGCTTGACCTTGGGGAAATTATTAATTTCTCAAGTAATCTGTAATGCATGAAGTGGTTAAATTCAATGATTGTTCTCCCTCTTCCAGCTGGATGAGTCTACGAAACAGTTGTGCATATCACTACACCACCATATGGTATTATTTCTACATAAATTTTATAAATTGTTTTATTATTATTTGCATTATATCTCTATTTGGCTTACACAGAATAGCTAGTTAAAGATACTGAAAATAGAATTCTACTTCTCCACCCTTTATAGTTCTTTGCGCTCTCTGTGGATGAGTAAACCTAATCACATAAAAAATAATATAAAGTAACAATCCTTGACAAAGTTCTAGGTCATTTTCCTTCTCAAAATTCACATTTAAAGTCTGGACCTACATTTAGTTCACATCGTGGTGAATGAAGCCAACTTCTGTGTTGCCTTGCCTTCTCTCTCTCTCTCAATTCCAAGTGACTAATTGCTTTAGTAAGATCTCTCTTGGTGGGAAGAGTTCCTATACAGCATGTTGAGTTTTTCAAATATAATATGTATTTTTGTCCATTATAATTGTGAGTGCCTATCTGCTTTCCTCCCGAGGCTGTGACATCCTATAGGGAGAATGTTTTGTGTATTTCATCTCTACACTTCCAGGGCCCAGCACAGTTCCGGTTGTATTACAGTTATTATATATTTTCTTTTAACTAGCAGAAGTAAAAGTGTTTTAGGAAGCCTCATATGTTCTTAGGCTAGTGGGGTGTAGTTACTAAATTACTTCTTTTCAGAACAACATTTCATGGGAGGTATATATCCAGATTTTGTACATTCAGAGAAAAATCTTAAGAAATAGTGATTTATGCATTGCTGTAGAGCATATCTTTTTTTTTTAATTTTTTTATTACTTGGAGGCTAATTACTTCACAACATTTCAGTGGGTTTTGTCATACATTGATATGAATCAGCCATAGATTTACACGTATTCCCCATCCCTATCCCCCCTCCCACCTCCCTCTCCACCCGATTCCTCTGGGTCTTCCCAGTGCACCAGGCCCGAGCACTTGTCTCATGCATCCACCTGAGCTGGTGATCTGTTCACTGTAGATAATATACATGTTGTTCTTTTGAAATATCCACCTCACATTCTCCCACATAGTTCAAAGTCTGTTCTGTATTTCTGTGTCTCTTTTTCTGTTTTTGCATATAGGGTTATCGTTACCATCTTTCTAAATTCCATATATATGTGTTAGTATGCTGTAATGTTCTTTATCTTTCTGGCTTACTTCACTCTGTATAAGGGGCTCCAGTTTCATCCATCTCATTAGGACTGGTTCAAATGAATTCTTTTTAATGGCTGAGTAATATTCCATGGTGTATATGTACCACAGCTTCCTTTTTTCAAATGCTGGAGAGGGTGTGGAAGAAAAGGGAACCCTCTTACACTGTTGGTGGGAATACAAACTAGTATAGCCACTATGGAGAACAGTGTGGAGATTCCTTAAAAAACTGGAAATAGAACTGCCATATGATCCAGCAATCCCACTTCTGGGCATACACACTGAGGAAACCAGATCTGAAAGAGACACGTGCACCCCAATGTTCATCGCAGCACTGTTTACAATAGCCAGGACATGGAAGCAACCTGTAGAGCATATCTTTACTCAAATTTTTTGATTTAAGTGTAAATCGGAAACAAGTACTAACAGACATTTATTTTTTTATTTATTTACTTATTTACTTATTTATTTTTTTCAGTGGGTTTTGTCATACATTGACATGAATCAGCAATAGATTTACACGTATTCCCCATCCCGATCCCCCCTCCCACCTCCCTCCCCACCCGATTCCTCTGGGTCTTCCCAGTGCACTAGGCCCGAGCACTTGTCTCATGCATCCACCTGGGGCTGGTGACTGTTTCACCATTAGATAATATACATGCTGTTCTTTCGCAACATCCCACCCTCACCTTCTCCCACAGAGTTCAAAAGTCTGTTCTGTATTTCTGTGTCTCTTTTTCTGTTTTGCATATAGGGTTGTCATTACCATCTTTCTAAATTCCATATATATGTGTTAGTATGCTGTAATGTTCTTTATCTTTCTGGCTTACTTCACTCTGTATAATGGGCTCCAGTTTCATCCATCTCATTAGAACTGATTCAAATGAATTCTTTTTAATGGCTGAGTAATATTCCATGGTGTATATGTACCACAGCTTCCTTATCCATTCGTCTGCTGATGGGCATCTAGGTTGCTTCCATGTCCTGGCTATTATAAACAGTGCTGCGATGAACATTGGGGTGCACGTGTCTCTTTCAGATCTGGTTTCCTCAGTGTGTATGCCCAGAAGTGGGATTGCTGGGTCATATGGCAGTTCTATTTCCAGTTTTTTAAGAAATCTCCACACTGTTCTCCATAGTGGCTGTACTAGTTTGCATTCCCACCAACAGTGTAAGAGGGTTCCCTTTTCTCCACACCCTCTCCAGCATTTATTGCTTGTAGACTTTTGGATAGCAGCCATCCTGACTGGCGTGTAATGGTACCTGATTGTGGTTTTGATTTGCATTTCTCTGATAATGAGTGATGTTGAGCATCTTTTCATGTGTTTGTTAGCCATCTGTATGTCTTCTTTGGAGAAATGTCTGTTTAGTTCTTTGGCCCATTTTTTGATTGGGTCATTTATTTTTCTGGAATTGAGCTGCAGGAGTTGCTTGTATATTTTTGAGATTAATCCTTTGTCTGTTTCTTCATTTGCTATTATTTTCTCCAATCTGAGGGCTGTCTTTTCCCTTACTTATAGTTTCCTTTGTAGTGCAAAAGCTTTTAAGTTTCATTAGGTCCCATTTGTTTAGTTTTGCTTTTATTTCCAATATTCTGGGAGGTGGGTCATAGAGGATCCTGCTGTGATTTATGTCGGAGAGTGTTTTGCCTATGTTCTCCTCTAGGAGTTTTATAGTTTCTGGTCTTACATTTAGATCTTTAATCCATTTTGAGTTTATTTTTTGTGTATGGTGTTAGAAAGTGTTCTAGTTTCATTCTTTTACAAGTGGTTGACCAGTTTTCCCAGCACCACTTGTTAAAGAGGTTGTCTTTTTTCCATTGTATATCCTTGCCTCCTTTGTCAAAGATAAGGTGTCCATAGGTTCGTGGATTTATCTCTGGGCTTTCTATTCTGTTCCATTGATCTATATTTCTGTCTTTGTGCCAGTACCATACTGTCTTGATGACTGTGGCTTTGTAGTAGAGTCTGAAGTCAGGCAGGTTGATTCCTCCAGTTCCATTCTTCTTTCTCAAGATTACTTTGGCTATTCGAGGTTTTTTGTATTTCCATACAAATTGTGAAATTATTTGTTCTAGTTCTGTGAAAAATACCGTTGGTAGCTTGATAGGGATTGCATTGAATCTATAGATTGCTTTGGGTAGAATAGCCATTTTGACAATATTGATTCTTCCAATCCATGAGCATGGTATGTTTCTCCATCTGTTTGTGTCCTCTTTGATTTCTTTCATCAGTGTTTTATAGTTTTCTATGTATAGGTCTTTTGTTTCTTTAGGTAGATATACTCCTAAGTATTTTATTCTTTTTGTTGCAATGGTGAATGGTATTGTTTCCTTAATTTCTCTTTCTGTTTTTTCATTGTTAGTATATAGGAATGCAAGGGATTTCTGTGTGTTAATTTTATATCCTGCAACTTTACTATATTCATTGATTAGCTCTAGTAATTTTCTGGAAGAGTCTTTAGGGTTTTCTATGTAGAGGATCATGTCATCTGCAAACAGTGAGAGTTTCACTTCTTCTTTTCCTATCTGGATTCCTTTTACTTCTTTTTCTGCTCTGAATTGCTGTGGCCAAAACTTCCAACACTATGTTGAATAGTAGTGGTGAGAGTGGGCACCCTTGTCTTGTTCCTGATTTCAGGGGAAATGCTTTCAATTTTTCACCATTGAGGGTGATGCTTGCTGTGGGTTTGTCATATATAGCTTTTATTATGTTGAGGTATGTTCCTTCTATTCCTGCTTTCTGGAGAGTTTTAATCATGAATGGGTGTTGAATTTTGTCAAAGGGTTTGTCTGCATCTATTGAGATAATCATATGGTTTTTATCTTTCAATTTGTTAATGTGGTGTATTACATTGATTGATTTGCGGATATTGAAGAATCCTTGCATTCCTGGGATAAAGCCCACTTGGTCGTGGTGTATGATTTTTTTAATATGTTGTTGGATTCTGTTTGCTAGAATTTTGTTAAGGATTTTTGCATCTATGTTCATCAGTGATATTGGCCTGTAGTTTTCTTTTTTTGTGGCATCTTTGTCTGGTTTTGGAATTAGGGTGATGGTGGCCTCATAGAATGAGTTTGGAAGCTTACCTTCATCTGCAATTTTCTGGAAGAGTTTGAGTAAGATAGGTGTTAGCTCGTCTCTAAATTTTTGGTAGAATTCAGCTGTGAAGCCATCTGGTCCTGGGCTTTTGTTTGCTGGAAGATTTTTGATTACAGTTTCGATTTCCTTGCTTGTGATGGGTCTGTTAAGATCTTCTATTTCTTCCTGGTTCAGTTTTGGAAGGTAATACTTTTCTAAGAATTTGTCCATTTCATCCAAGTTGTCCATTTTATTGGCATAGAACTGCTGGTAGTAGTCTCTTATGATCCTTTGTATTTCAGTGTTGTCTGTTATGATCTCTCCATTTTCATTCTAATTTTGAATAACAGTCATTTGAAACTTAATCTGTATAGCATGTGTATGGCACCTGGAGAGGAGGGGCTGATTGAGAGAGGAGTGATTGTTTATCTCAAAAGGATTTTTTAAGGTAGTGGTATTTATAAAATGAATTTTAGGACAGAATTTTCGTTACAAGAATACTTTGTTAATTTAGAGCTGAATGTGATGTTTAATAGCACTCTCTTTCCCACATAGTAGTATATTACATATGTATATTCTAAGTGTATTATATGTCTGTGTATGTGTAAATTAACCTTTAAAAATCCTCTGTAAATCCTAGAAAATAACTAGTATTTATGGATTTTAATAATTTGTATTTTTAAAATAATACAAGAAATAAGCTCTCACTTATTTCTGCCTTTTATTCATTAAATATAATCTTTGAATGTAGGAAGAAATAAAATAAATATATTATAAGAAAAAATAGATAATCACCTCTTTCTCAGTATACCAAGTAGGTTCAGTTGCCCAAAATGTAAAACAAAATGGGAAGACCTAAATAAAGTCTTTCTAATATTCTTGCTTATTCAAATACACTGTTATTTTGCATGGTAAAATGCAAAATGTTTTTTAACACGCTTAGCAATGTAATGGCTGTAATGTAATGTATTCAGTATCAATTTAATTAAATGAAACTGCCCTCTAAATATATTTACTCTCTGTTTTATTATCTCCCAAAAGTGATTGGTTGTTTTTAAATGCATTAATAATGGATTTTAAGTGTTTACATACACTTGTGACAATATTATTTTTCTCTTTTCATAATTTAACTTAAGGGCATTCACTAATTATTTTTAAGTTTAAGCATAATACCATGGGACATTTTGTGTAAAATATATTGTAGAGTTGATTCCAACCATGATTTTAAGGTTTAATTGTGGAGGGATTTTTGTTGAATACTATGGAGGCCAAGTTATTAATTATTCATTGGAAGGGAGAAAAAAAGAAAGAAAAGGAAAGTAAGAAACAGATAAGAGGAAAGGGAGAAATAGCAGACTTTTTTTTTTTTTTATTTTTAGAACTCAAATGTATATGAAGCAAACTAAATGTGTCATCTTGGCCATGTCCTTTAACCTGACATCATTTAAGCTAAGTCTCTTGCTTACTTCAGGAAGAAGAGAGATTGCTGCCAGGCTTACATCCAAAAATGTACATCAATGTGCTTTTCACACGCATCCCAGCTGCTTTTTCAGTAGGACTGCAAGGAGCACTTCTGTACACTAGCGCTGGCCTGATCTGGGCTTGTTCCTATGTTTCAGTAAGCTGGCAAGATGAGAGATGGCTGAGAGATGCGAGATGGCTGAGAGACTATGCTGAGAGACGGCTGCTTAGGATGGTAATAAATGGCAGTCCAAATCCAGCGGCGGGGGCTTTACCCCCACACCACCAAATAACTCAGTTCTGACACCTCTGCCTGCATACTCAGTCACTTCAGTCATGTCTGACTCTTTGTGACCCTATGAACTATACCCACAAGGCACCTCTGTCCATGGGGATTCTCCAGGCTCTTGCTGGAGTGGGTTGCCATGCCCTCCTCCAGGGGATCTTCCTGACCTACAGATTGAACCCAAGTCTCCTTCATCTCCTGCATTGGCAGGCAGATTCTTTACCACTAGCACTACCTGGGAGGCTCCAATTCTGACACTATCCATCTGGAAATAGCATCTGATCCCACAGGTTAAGGGCCCAGTTCTATAAGACTGCTGCCTTCCACCCCTACCACTTCAGACTCCTCTAGTAATTCCAAGTTATCTCCCATGCTTCTGACTGATCAGTTGTAGAACAGAGATTCCAAAAACCCCTATCTTGGGTTCAGTTAATTTGCTGGAGCAGCTCAGAGAACTCAGAACCATTTTTGCATACTGCTGCTGCTGCTACTAAGTCGCTTCAGTCGTGTCGACTCTGCGACCCCACAGACGGCAGCCCACCAGGCTCCCCCGTCCCTGGGATTCTCCAGGCAAGAGCACTGGAGTGGGGTTCCATTGCCTTCTCTTTTGCATACTAGAGTGCCAGTTTATCATAGAAGGATGTAACTCAGGCACATCCAGTTGGAAGAGATGCACAGAGTAAGGCATGGGGAGAGGGTGCAGAGCACCCATGCCCTTTCCGGGTGCTCCACTCTCCTGTAATTTCTATGTATCCACCAACCTGAAAACTTTCTGAACCTAGGCCTTTTGTTTGGTTTTGTTTTTAACGGAGGCTTCATTATGCAGGTATGATTGATCAAATCATTGACCTCTGGCAGTTGATTCAACCTCCCACCCTTTCCCCTCCCCAGAGGTCAGTGGGTAGGACTGAAAGCTCTGTCCCTATAATCACATGGTTGGCTCTCCAGGCAGCCACCCCCTACCAGAAGTCACTTTATTTATAACAAAAGACACTTGTATGGTTCTCACCACTTAGGAAATCACAAGGGTTGTAGAAGCTCTGTGTCAGAAATGGGACAAATACCAAATATATATTTCTTATTATAAATCACAGCTTCACATTGGGTCCTTCAGTTCTGCCTCACTTGGTCCCTGTTCTTTAAGAAAACTAGTTTAGACACATTTTCATGATAAATGCAGAGGGGCATGCAGAAGAAGTAAAAGTGCGCAAGGACTTTTTCATCATTCTGCTTGTGTCTTTTCTAATGTCTGATTTCCCAAACCAAGTCCTATGGTCAATACCAGAGCCACAATGGGAGTTGGGGAGTGGACTGCAAGTTTATAAGAAATAAGTGTATGGCTGCAGATGTATTAAATGACCCATCCGTGAGCTCTATCACACCTCCTCAGAATGTGGAGGGAAGGCTGCTCCCATTGAAAAAGGAATCTTAATACAATTTGAAGGCTTGACATATGTTCCAGAGCAAGAGATTGTGTGCTTACAGAGCAGAAAGCCAAACTTTGAGTGCAGGTGTTTGCAGCAAAGTTGAAGTTTATTTTTAGGTGCCAAGCAAGGGGGAAAGACAGCTCATGCTCAGAAGACCTGAACTCCCTCTTGGCAAGGGCTTTAAAAGGCAGCGTTGGGGAAGGTTTATAGGGTGCCTGATCACTTGTGGGCCTTCTTCTGATTGGTTGGTGGTGAAATAACAGGGTGATGTTTCAGGAATCTCAGTCATCAACCTTCTGGTTCCAACCAGTCCAGGTCTAGTGCTTGTGGTCAGTGTATAGTCACCATGCTCCAATGGATGGGAGCTCTTAATGTCTGCAGCACAACTCAGAGATATACACCAGATTGTTATCCATATCACTTCAGGAAAAACTAATGGTTGAGTCTAATCAATAGCTGCTTGAGTCTGCTGTTTGGAACTTGGAGCCAAGGCCTAGAAGACTAAAGGCTTTTTTCTATCAAGAACCAGAACACACAGAGGGATTTTTGTACCCAGAAAGGCCCCTCAGGGTCCTACTTGGTTTTAATCCCCCATTTTCTCTGATAGACATCAGTTCTGAGGGAACAAGAAAAAGACAAGAAAGGGCATAAAGTTTTGAATAGAGAGATTAATCATAAATAAGGTGAGAGAACTTAGGAGGACTTGGTTTCACATACTTACAGATACTGAAATAGACACCTCCTTTTGAGTTCATTGGCTTATTTTCTTTCCTAAACCTGCTATCCGTATATTTGATATGAGACCTGTAAACATTATGAACTCAATTTTTATTTTTATCAACCACCCAAAAAATTAAAAACTGAGTTTGTCATTCAGAAAACTTATTTCACAACTATAAGATAAGAAGAATTCCTTAAAGCTAAAACTGTGCATACTAAGTCGCTTCAGTTGGGTCCAACTCTTTGTGACCCCATGGACTGTAACCCACCAGTGTCCTCTGTCCATGGGATTCTGCAGGCAAGAATATTGGAGTGGGTCTCCATGCACTCCTCCAGGGAATCTTCCCCCACCCAGGGATTTGAACTTGCATCTCTTAAGTGTCTGGCATTGGCAGGCGGGTTCTTTACCACTAGCGCCGACTGGGAACTAGAGTGTTATTATTTGGTTCTTAACCTTTATCTTGACCTGGGAAGTTAAAGCTCAGGAAATGGAAATCATAGGAGAAGTTCAGATCTCTCAACACCAATGATGGTATCAGTCATCTCCACTAAGAGACTTGCCCCAACTCTAGCATGGCCTCTACCAGTCTATAGAAATGTCCACAGGATAACCAAACTTTCCTTTAGTTCCACCTAGGAAAGTTCGAGACTGCTAAAACTATTTACTGTTTATTCTAGACAGAACCTGATGGACCCATTCTTCCTTTTTCTTAGAGTATTTTCTTTAGAAAACTTGCAATTGTAACTCCATTCCTGATGCCTTTGACATGCATATGTGTCTCTTACAACAACCTGGGACTCTTTCTCAAGGGCTTCCCAGGTGGCAGAAGTGGAAACAAATCCTCCTGCCAATGCAGGAGACATGAGAGACACGGGTTCGATCCCTGGGTCAGGAAGATCCCCTGGAGAAGGAAATGGCAACCCAATCCAGTATTCTTGCCTGAAGAAGCCCCATGGACAGAGGAGCCTGGCGGGCTACATTCCATAGGGCTGCAAAGAGTCAGACAGGACTGAAGCAACTTCGCATAGCAAAGCATACATAGGGACTCTTTCAAGGACTTGGGAGCCATTCCTTTGAAATGTAATCATCAAAAAGAATAAGACCCCTTTTTTCCTGATCTCTGTAGGACCTCTGCTCAGTTGTGTCCAACTGTGTCTGTCTGCTAAACCATCTTGTAGGGTCTTAACTTCTATCAACACTGGTTCTCAGACATGGACAGCCTGCAACCAAACTTGAAACGGTATTTTCAGTTGAGTGCTTTTACTCTTAGTCACTCAGTTGTGTGCAACTTTTTGCGACCCATCGGACTGTAAGCCAGACGTCACGGTCCATGAAATTTTTCAGGCAAGAATACTGGAGTGGATTGCCGTTTCCTTCACTGAGATATCTTCCCAACCCAGGCATTGGACCTGAGCATCGTGTGTCTCCTGACTTGCGGGCAGATTCTTTACCCACTGAACCATCAAGGAGTACCACTTCTATTTTTTTTTTTTTTTTTGCTGTTTCACCTTCCCCATGTAACTTTTCCTAAGTCCTGACTTTATACAATATGATCTACAATGAGGCATCTTACTGTTTTGTATGTTCAAGAATATTCTTCCGTTATCTATTCATGAACCAAAACTCTAAGATAAAATAATGTATGTAGATACTAGAGACTAGCAGTGTCTTCAGTTCTCACTTCCTGATATTCAAGATCACGATTTTTGTTTACTTCAGAAATGATTGTCCTTATTTTCTTTCGGTCTCTTTTAATCATTTTAATATTTTGCCTTCTGTAGCACTTTTGGTGCTTTATAGCAAGAATCCTTCAGTATGTCTAGTTCACGGAAAATCCAGAAATAGATTTCTTTTTTGGATTCACTTTGTAGAGTGTTTGTGCTGTCTATTCTATCAGCCTTTTCTATGTGGAAGCTGAAATCCTTTAACTCTTATAATTCTTAGTTTTATGCTACTTCCTTGACACTTTCTTCTTTTTGTTTTACTGTGTTTTCTTTCAGGAACTCCTGCTATTCAGGTGTTGGATATCTAGGATGATTTTCTAATTTATTTAAACCAGCTCTTCTAATTTTTACTTTTCTTTATTTCACCAACTCTGTGTTCTAGTAACTTTATTTATTTTTTAAAATTTCTATCATAATTTTCAAGAGTTCTATCTTACTATTTGCATATTTCCTGTTTATAGTATTCCATTCAAGATTCATAGATCCTTTATTTTTTTTTCTGGAGATACTAAGTTTTTTAATTTTTGCTTGAAAATTAGTCTAAATTTCTACCAAATTCATTTCTGAGAGTTGTTTTTGTTTTTGTTTTTGAATCTGTGTTTCTATTAAAGAAAATTTTTGTAAGCCATTTTTGCTTTTGCTTGCCTGTCCCTATTTGAGAGTAGGGCACTAAAGAGCTAATGTTTCTAGTTGAATTACACTTATTAGGGTCGTGTTCAGGTTTGTGTGTACATATTTGTGTGATCATATTGTTGGAAAACTAAATATGTGCATTATTTGAGATCTCAGTTAATGTTTTTCCTACTGAAAGATTAGAATTTCCTTCTGGGAGTATCAGGTTCATCACTAAGGTTCATCCACTTGCCAGCAGAATCTCTAGGTCTTTTTTTTTTTTTTCCCTCAACCCATCAGTTTCCTGAGTATAATGTGTTATAACCTTCTTCCTGGAAATCATAAACCATACTGCTAGAAATATGGGAATCAACTGTAAGAACATTTCTCAATCATAGAAACCTAGTTTATGCTGCAGTTAAAAATGGTCCCAAGATTTGAGTGACTTATACAGATTTTATCTTGATCTCACGTATTTGTTTTTTTTTTAAGGATCAACTCCATTTCTTCTCCATTACCACCTTCACTCCAGGACCCATGGATCAGTCTTTATACAGCAGTGATTTAAAATCTACTAATAAAAAGTAAGACATCTCATTTTCCTTTACATTTCTTAGACCCAATTAAGTAACATGAGTAAACTGTTGTTGATAGCTGCAAAAGAATCATTCCCTAGTGAGAGGCAGTGTATTTATGTAAATAATAATACAATCTCATGAAAAGGACTGGTGGTCTTACTTTGAAGATTTTCAGCATTCTACTTTTATTCTTTTTCTTCCTGTTTTCCATAAGCATCCAGTGATTCTTATTTACCTTCTGCAGAGAGCTAATCATTTTCCTGCCTGGTTTGTGTTGTGACAGTTCCTCAGCTGCTCAGTGTATGGATCACAACTTATGTCCATATGCTCTGTGAAGTTCTTAGGCTCACCTTCATGATCAGTTCAAGTATCTGGAACTTTTATTTCTGAATTTAAATGTAACAAACAATGACAATGAGGAATTCAAATATATGCCAGTGAATTGGTCAGATCATATTTCTTATGGAATATCATTTATATGTACATATATTATTAAATTTTATTTAATTCTGTATTTATTAGACATTGAAAATGGCAAAATAAATGTAATGAAACATAATCATATCTAGAAAATTGAGAACACAAGGAATAAAGAGAAAATAAAATTCATGAACATAACCAGTTAGGTTATTCTTTCTATTACACTTGCATCAGAAGTGTTTTAAGTTGTAGAAATAGAAATGACATGTCAAAAGCTGAGATAAAGATGGTTTATAGCAATAAAAGCTAAATGGAAATGTGATGATCGTGTTGAAAATCTTAAACTGTTTAGATTGAAACCTAAGGTGAAAAAATGGATTTCCAACTTTTATGCAAGGAGAAAAGAAGCAGAGAGGGCAAGGAATGTCCATGAACAGGCCCATTTGTCACTTTGGGGAAAGAACAGGCAGAGCTTTGTTTCTGAAGAAGCTGAATATAACATATATGGGCTCCCTGGCATCCCCTAGGAAAGAATCCTTACATTCTTAATAATTTCAGCAAACTTAGAATCTAATAAAATAAACTATAAATCTCAGCATTACCACTAATTAGACACATGACATTGAAAACTTTGCTTAACTTTGCTAAGGTTTAATTTTTATCATCAGAAAACAAGGCCGACTATGCCTTTTTCTTAGGATATATATGAAGATTACATGGTATTTGTTCTGTATCTTTTATATTTTCCATTATTGGCTCTTGGCACGTTGTTGAAACCTAATAAATTGACAGTTTTATGATAATATCTGGGCATAATAAATCAATTATATGTAAGTATTTTAAAATTTGAAACAACATAATGAAAAAATGTTTAATCATTCAGTATAAAAAAATAAAATCATGTTTACTGAGGATATAGAAGAAAGAAGAAAGACAGATAGCAAATCCGCACATCTTATTCTTCATTTCTTCCCATTTCCATTTGGAAATTTAGAATAAAAGGCAGAGACTTGCCCTTTGCTAAAGTTTCTGAGACAAAGGCATAACTGGTGAAACCAGAGTGTGATGATGGTAGCATGTCTTAGCTTAAACTGCCGTAAGCAAACACCAGGGACTGCACGGCTTAAACAACAGATGATTATTTTCTCACAGTTTTGGAGGTTGGTATTCTGAGATAGAGTGCCCACATGGAGAGTTTCTGACATGAACTCTCTTCCTCTTTTGCACCTGGCCACCCTCTCACTGTGTCCTCACCTGACAGAGAGAGAGGGAGACGGAGAAAGAGAGAAAGGTGGAGAGAGTTATCTGATGTCTCTTCTTATAAAAGCATTAATCCTATCAGACCAGGGCTCTGCCTTCCTGACTAATTACCTCCCAAAGGCTTTATGTCCAGGTATTTTCACATTGTGTGTTGGGACTTCCGCATATGAATTTAGCAAGGGGCGCAAATATTTGGCTCATAGCACCATCCGAAAAGTCTGCCATCTTATCTGGTGATAATGTGTTTCAGTAACTAAAGAAATTCTCAAGTGGGAAAAAGTTTAGTTTCTGTGTATTTGTACAAACTACGTATTTTTTAAATGTAGGCTTTGATGCAATAACATATCATTCTTTTAGGAATTATTAATAGCATTATTGTTACAAATGTTTCCTCAAGAGCTTTGTAAATAAGAAATAGAAGCCTGTAATTAAACCAATTTTCCTTCAACAATGTGAAATTTAAATTTTATGTTCCACTTCGTGCTTAAAAATGTAGGTGCTTGTCTGTATAAACTTTGGATTTTTTTTTCTGATCATACATTCGCTATACACCTATATGTGAAAATGAGATTTCTCAGTCATGTCTGGCTCTTTGCAATCCCATGGACTGTAGCCCTCCAGGCTCCTCTGTCCATGGAGGTTCTCCAGGCAAGAATACTGGAGTGGGTAGCCATTCTCTTCTCCACGGGATCTTCCTGACCAGGGGATTAAACCCAGGTCTCCTGCAAGGCAGGTGAATTCTTTACACTCTGAGCCACTAGGGAAGCCCCTGTAGTGTGGAAACCAACATGAAAATGGAAATAAGGGAATACATGGAAATAAGGAAATTCCAAAATATTCAAAAATTGTTCCCAATTAACAAAACTTGAAGATGGATGGTGAAGTTTTGTCTCATTTATTGAGAACACCAATTTTTTTTTATCTTTATATGTGATACTGTGTGAAACCACTTTATATAATCAATAAAGAAGTCAATTGTGCCTATGATTAATTAATACATAATACAAATTCTAAATAAGTCTAAAATGAAAACACTTCTTAATTTATTTCAATAACTATATCTAAATTTGGTATCAATTTTAATAAGTTTATCTTTCAATCCAAAGTTGTTTATAACCATAATTTAACATTTTTTATCAAGCATTGTATGGAAGTTACTTTTCTGTATTTATTCAGATGTATAGGGGGCTTCCGTTGTAGCTCCGTTGGTAAAGAATCTGCCTGCAGTGCAGGAGACCTGGGTTCGATCCCTGGGTTGGGAAGATCCCCTGGAGAAGGGAATGGTAACCCACTCCAGAATCCTTGCCTGGAAAATCTCATGGACAGAGGAGCCTGGTGGGCTGCGGTCCATGGGATTGCAAAGAGTCAGGCATGATTGAGCAACTAACACACATTTAACATTCTAAATCTTTAAAAAAATAATTTTATTTACTTATTTTTTGCTGTGTGAGTCTTCACTGCTGCCTGGGCTCTTCTCCAGTTGTGGTGAGCAGGGCCTGCTCTCTAGTTGCACTGCAGGGGCCTCTAGTTGCAGTGACTTCCCTAGTTGCAGAGCACAGGCTCTAGTGCATGGACTTCAGAACATGGGCTGCAGAACGTGGGCTCAGCAGCTGTGGCTCCCAGGGTCTAGAGCACAGGCTCAGTAGCTCTGCAGCACATTGGCCCAGTTTCTCTGCAGTTATATTCTACATGGGATTATATGTTCACTTATATACTTTGGGTGTTAAAAGTATGTTTTTAACCTGAAATGCTTTGAACTAAATTGACTGACTCCTATATAGCAGGTTATATCCTTGATTAAACATTCTTGAAGGATGCTTACACTAATTTTCAAAGTTAATAATGAATAAGTACACACAGAAAATTCTCCAGTGTAGCTCTATGTTCCTGTTCTGAAATTAGTGTTTTCTTTGTTTTTAGATAAATTTGAAATGGTATTAATACTTGCCCTTGCCCAAAGCGTGAGTGAAGCTCTTAGCTGCAGATCTGACGTTTGTCTCCTGATTACCTTGTGCTTGCGATGGTTAGTCGCTCAGTTGAGTCCCGCTCTCCACGGCCCCGTGGGCTGCAGCCCCAGGCTCCTCTGTCCATGGGATTCTCTCCAGGCGAGAATCCTGCCGTGGGCTGCCGTGCCCTTCTCCAGGGGATCTTCCCAACGCAGGGGTCAAACCAAGGGGGCCTGTGTTGCAGGAGGATTCTTTACCACTGAGCCACCAGAGAAGCCCCATAGATTATTTTATATATGGACAAATTAGAAGGTGCATTTTTCAGATTAAAAATAATCTCAAATGTATGATCTTCATAAAGTTTTTGAAATTCATCTCTCATCCTTTTCTTTCTCCTCTTCTACTTCCTTCTCCTGCTCTTCCACTTCTTCCTCTCTGTCTATAATCACACGCATACAATTTCGAGATACTTTTCAGACACATTATATCATAACCTAACAAAAGAAAAGTGTCTTTTGACACCAGATATGTGCTAGAGTTCGAGTAAACCAGTTAATCCTATCACCTAGGGAGAATCAGTTTCTCATACATAAATTACATTTTGAATAAATGTAAGATAATCATTATTCATTTGACATTTAAAATTATGTAAGATCATGCTAACTGAGCCACTTAGCAATCGTAAAATCTTAGCAATAAAGCTTGAATAACCAAAGCTGTGAAATTAAGATAAAAGAATTAATTAGACTGTTGTCTTGCCTTAGGTGTTTTGGAACATGTCCTGAATAAAAATAAAATTGAAAACTTCTAATCCAGCAATTGTATATGTCAGCAATGGATATTGTCCTCAGTTTCTCTCTTATTTATCATACTTGGTGTTTCTCCAACGAAGAAAGTAGGTATTATATGTTGTAAAAAGCATTCTAGTATTAGGAGATATGGTCTGTCCTAAGTAGACAGATATGATCCATCCCTTTTTTAGTCATTTTGAAGATTAAAGAAATGGGATAAAGTAGCCTTTCATAATACTTTAGGAGAATTAAGTGTCTAAATCATATGAAATTATCTAGATTAAAATTATAATAATTCTAAATTAATTGACCAATTTGGCAGATATTTCCTATTAACCTGATAAAAGTTCAGCTGTAGATTTTTACCCCAAACCTGTTACTTGTGCTACATCCTTAACTCAATAAATGACTCTGACTCTAAAATGCATTTGTTTGTTCAGGCCAAAATTCACAGTCTTCATTAAATTTCATTTCTCTTTCATGTTCCTATTTCATTCATGGAAAAATATGTTTGGCCTTAAAACACAAAAGAATTTCCTATACCCACCAATTTCACCATGGTTCCTAGTTTCACCTTCACCAGTTTCTTGATGGATGTGATGATAGTCTCCATTAGTTTCCCTGCCCAACTTCAGTTTAATTTTCATAAAATAACCCATGTCATCCTTTTGAAATATTAGTTATAACATGTAAACGCCAAATTCAAAATCCTCCAGTGACTTCTCATCACATTTAGAATAAGATTAAAATTTTAATAAAATTATACAGAAATCTATATAATCTGGCCTTCAGTTAATTCTCCACTGTCATCTCTTACCCTTTCCTAAATGCATTGCATTGACATGTCAAGTACACCCCTGTTTTAAAACCTCTGCACTTCCTTTTCATATCTCCAATCATGTATTCCTGTGGCTGGTTCTCTGACTTCATTTGCTTCTCGGCTATATGCTGTCTTCTCAGTAAGAATTTCCTGGCTCCATTACCTAAATTAGCATCCCTTTGCTAGTAATACCGATCTTATTTCTCTGATGTTTTCCTTAATGCTGTTTATCACCACATAAACTTATGATGTATGCAGATGTTTATATCGTCTATCTTACAGTAAAGTGAGCTTCATGAAGAAGGAGACTTCTTTTGTTACAGCTGTCTGTCTCTGACCTAGAAGGAATCTGTTACATGGTAAGGCCTCATTAGATACTAGCTTAGCTTATGTAATTCTGGTGATAACAACGTAGCAAGCTTTATTACTGCAGGTTTGGTTAGGGGAAAAACCCAAAGAGACTGCTCCTTCTAGGTTACAGTTCAATGGGAAATTCAGATTTCTGCTCTGTCAGATCAAAACTATCATCAGTGTTTACTGATGTATTAGCAAATGAATCTCTACAAATTATACTATTTATATTTTAATTATGTTGGGCAGATGCACATCAAAGGAGAGCTTTCTAATGATATTTGGCAAGAAGGTTTTAGTAAAAGAACTGTAAGGATCTGTTTACATTATCCTGTTATTATGTGATAATAAACTCAAGTTTAAAAGTGATTATATTTTAATAGATTTTGATTGACCTGATAGCTTTTTGAAAAATAGAGTATCTTTTCTATAAAATTAATTAAATCTGATTTCTGACTTTTTTCTTTATATATATAAAGGAAAACTATAGCAGAGATACAAAATATTAGATTTCTTAGAAATGACAAAATCATTAATGGTCAGAATACATTAAAAATAGGAGACTTAACTATCTATGTCGAAAGAGTTCCCTCCCTCCTTTTTCTCATTTGCCTTAGAAAACTTGAAATTGTAAGTTGTTCTCACTTTGAAATATATGTGGGTGTAGGTGTGTACTTTTGAAAACTAGATAGACCTGTTAATGAAAAATAATTAGTTGATTTAATAAAAAATGGAAAATTTTATTCAAGCCAAATTGAGGATTATAACCTGGGAACAGCGTCATAGAAAGCTCTGGGAACTGTTCCTCTGATTAGAGGTCAAAGCACAGTTATATAGGCTTTTGAGAAAGAGGGCTGACCATTATATGACAAAATTTGCAAAGTCCAGATCTGTAAGTACAAAGTAGTGGGTCATCATAACACCTTACAGGATAAAGAAGGAATGTTATCTTTTTAAATAATTTATTGATTTTTAATTACAGATCTTCGTTGACTTATGATGAAATTGCATTCCAATAAACACATCATAAGTTGAAAATAGCATGTCAAAAATGTGTTTAACACCCCTTACTTACTGAACATTGTGGCTTAGCCTCACCTACTTTACACATGCCCAGGACATTTATATTAGTCTACAGTTAGGCACAATCATCTTGTACAAAGTCTATTTTATAATAAAGTTTGAATGTATCAAAAATAGCTGTTATTTTTCTTGCTTTATTTTTTATTATTTTATTTTTTATCGAAGTATAGTTGAGTCTAGAGCCATACCACCCTGAACACACCTGATCTCATCTGAAGTATAGTTGATTTACAATACTGTGTTAGTTCCAGGTATCCAGCAGAGTGATTCAGTTTTATATATAAATTATATATATATGGTATATGTATTAATATATATATTAATATTTATCCCTTTTCAGATTCTTTTCACCTATAGGTTATTAGAAAATATTGAGTATAATTCCCTGTGCTGTATAGTAGATGCTTGATGGTTATTTATTTTATATAAAGTAGTGTGTATATGTTAGTCCCAACCTCAAAATGTCTCCATCACAACACCACACTTTCCTGTTGGGTAATCATATCTTTTAAGGAATTGTCTTGTTGGTGCTAAGAGAATGTTGCTCTTCATGGCTGAGCAGTTATTTCTGCCAGTGGAAAGATCTGGTCCAGGCATAATACAGGTACAATGCATAGTAGAGGGGAGTGAGGACACTAAAGGCAGATACATTTTTTATGTTTAAATTTTTGTCTTGCCATAAAATATGAATTTTATTTTGCAGCCTTTTACTAACTTTAGGACTCAAACTTGTTTTTGTTTTTTTTTTTATTTCTTAATAATAAGAGAACCACTTTACTGAAATGTGAAAATCGGGGGAGATATCACCCCATTTTACACTTCTGTTTTTGTTGGCTGGCTCCATGCTCCAAGTTACAAAAATACCTCCTGTCTTCAAGATCTGAGAAATGTGCTTTTCCTCTGGATGAAGCTGCTTAGCTAATACAGATGGTCGCCCCAAACAGGTGAAGTTGGAATGTACTATGTGTGAGCAGTTGTGGTGTCCATATATCTGACGAGGACAAGTTATTATCTTGAGAATATGTGTGTAATGGGATGTATCTGCTAGAATCTACAAAGAGTGAGCTTTCTTTCTGTCTTTCCTATCTCTTGGTGAATTGTCTATGATGCTCATCACATTCTGATTTTAATACTTTGTGGAGCCTCAGGAGGACAACCCCAAAATATGTCATAATGGCCCATTTGATTACTTTGAATTGAAATTACTTGAGAAGCAGTCCATGTAAGACACACCCTGACCCTACTCTGCCCCTCCCTTCCAGGGAGGGAAGGTGCCCTCCCTGCATCTGGAGGTAGAAGGACACCTTTATTGCCAGAAAATAAGGAATTCAGGACCTGGAAACCTATATTAACAAACCTGGCTGCTTCTTTCACTTACTATCTCAAGCCCAACCTCTATTTAGATTCCTTGCTAATTAAGCCCTAAAGCCTAAATTTTTTCACCCTGTCAGTTGCTTCCAAATTTATTGTTTCTTTGTCTAAAAGTTTAAAACCTTCCTGCTTTGGTCACTGCTTAGGTCTCATTTTTATACCTTTGTGCACAGAAATTAGACATTTTTTTTTCTTTTCTTCTGTTAATCTGTCTTGCATAAATTTTGTTTTCAGTCTATCCACAAGAACCCAAAATCAGTAGAGGGGGAAATTTCCCCTCCCAACAGTTTGTTCAATAATAAAAGTTTGTCTTTCTTTACTACCTATGTGGAAAGAATTTCTGGGTTGGACATAATTTTTGTCCTTAATTATATTTCAAAAATAAATTCAATCTCTTACTTTTAATTATGTCATTCTATTTGTTAATATACAATAAGGCTAGGTAGTGAAAACTGATAATATTTGGCTCCCATAATAGACCATCATTTGGCCTGCCTTCCTGGGAAGAGGAATGAAATCCAGATTAACTGAAGTAACTAAATGGATCTCCTATTATCAAATTAATCACACAGGTTAATAATCTCTGTTCAAAGTAAACTTGAGAGCCAGTTTACTAGATAATTGTACTAATCTGAGACTGAGTGAACCTGATCTTTTGCAAACTTATAGAAGCTGCTTCTTTCAATTTCTTTCATGATTTGGTCAGTCACTTTATTTTTTTTAATGTAAATGATGAAAATTCAGAAAGGTGAAAAAATAAATATTTATTTAGAACAGGGATAATGAAGGATTGGGGCTTCCCTTGTAGCTCAGTCAGTAAAGAATCTGCCTGCAGTTCAGGAAGGCTGGGTTTGATCCCTGGGTCAGGAAGATCCTCTGGAGAAGGAAATGGTAACCCACTCCATTATTCTTGCCTGGAAAATCTCATGGACAGAAAAGCCTGGTGGGCTCCAGTCCATGGAGTGGCAGAATCAGGCACGACTGGGCGGCTAACACTTACTTACCTAATGAAGGATATTGTAGATTAGAAGGTAAAATCAATTTGGATATGATAAGGAGACACATTCCATTTAGATTAGAACCTTTCCCTTTAATGCCTAAAGACATTAGATGGCTTTAAGTCACCATAAATTTACATAATAGCATTCCTATGGTTTCCTTTTTTCTAGATGCTCCAAATAATTGTTTAAGAAATCTTGTTATTTAATATCATCCTTTGATGTGATCTTCCTTAGGGATGTGTAACATTTGGTAATTTGTGATCTTCAAATCACAAAGACAGATGTATTGGTAAAGTGTTAATCTCCAGATATCAAAGGAAAAGACAAGTACCTTGACTTGATTTCAGTCTAAATCTTTCTTGATGTCCCTGTGGTTATATGGGTTTCCATGGCAATGGAAGTATTTGTAGGAGTGAAGACATAAAATATGTGATTTGGGATCACAAAATCTTTGTAAAATGTCTTCCTTAAATTTATTCTTTTTTCTTTCTCCGTTTGGCTTGTAGAAGGAAGAAAAGTGCATAGCTCAACTCTAATTGTGTTGTTGACAACATAGAGCCAATAAAACCCACCTCAGCTTCATTAATAAAAAGTAAAGTTCAGTGCTTTTGATTTGCTAGCCCTACTTAATATAATCATAGAGCAGAAGGGCTGGGGCAGGAATTCAAGATTCTACATGAGTGTAGTACTGCATAATATATTGGAAAAAAAAATGAATTTGGAGAAACTTAGATCTTCCATTTACTTTTACCCATTTGGTGAACTTGAAATCATTGGTAACTACACTAAGGTTCAGTGTCTCATCAGCAAAATGGAGATAATATCTTGCTTTTTATATGTTTGTAAGAATCAAACATTAGGTACCATGCATATCACTCAGGAGGTGCCTACTTGTGTGAGTGTGTGTGCTCAGTCACTCAGTCGTGTCCCACTCTTTGCAACCCCAGAGACTATAGCCTGCCAGGCTCCTCTATCCATGGAATCTTCCAAACAAGAATGCTGGAGTCAGTTGACATTTCCTCCTCCAGGGGATATTCCTGACCCAGGAATCAAACACTTGTCTCTTGTGTCTCATGAATTGGCAGGCGGATTCTTTACCACTGTGCCATCTGTGAAGACCAATAGATGCCTAATAAATTCAATTAATATATTAGCTATCAAAAATTTATGTTATCTCAAGACTCACAGTGGAAAATAAATTATCAATTGAGAAAACCTATTGACTAATACCAAACTAATGGTTCTAAGGGGTTAGCGATATTCACTAAATATAATCAGTGAATTGAATTTTTTTTTTGTTAAGCTACGCATCAAGTTATCTGTTTTACAATATTTCTTTATGACCCCATAGACTATAGCCTGTCAGGTTCCTCTGTTCATGGGATTCTCCAGGCAAGAATACTGGAGTGGTTGCCATGCCCTCCTCCATGGCATCTTCCCAACCCTGCATTGGCAGCTGGGTTCTTAACCACTGGCACCATTGGGGAGCCCTGTAAGTACTCCGTAATCTCTTAGTTCTGATTGTTTGATTGTCTGATATTCATCATGTAAAGTGATTACTGTGAGCAGCATTTGCATTTACATAAGTAGAGAAATATATAAAATTCTGCATAAAATGTTTCTTCTATTAACATTTAATTTTTATCATTTTTCAAGCACTTTGTATATAAATATTTTTTAAAAATTTTATTAAATTTCCTGCAAAATACATAAAAACATATATAATGCATATAACCAAAACAATTTGCAATCTTCAAATATTTTAAAACTCACTCACCTAGAACCAGACATCCTGGAATGTGAAGTCAAGTGGGCCTTAGAAAGCACCACTACGAACAAAGCTAGTGGGGGTGATGGAATTCCAGTTGAGCTATTTCAAATCCTGAAAGATGATGCTGTGAAAGTGCTGCACTCAGTATGCCAGCAAATTTGGAAAACTCAGCAGTGGCCACAGGACTGGACAAGGTCAATTTTCATTCCAATCCCAAAGAAAGGCAATGCTAAATAATGCTCAAACTACTGCACAATTGCACTAATCTCAAACTCTAGCAAAGTAATTCTCAAAATTCTCCAAGCCAGGCTTTAGCAATACATGAACCGTGAACTTCCAGATGTGCAAGCTGGATTTAGAAAAGGGAGAGGAACCAGAGATCAAATTGCCAACATCCGTTGGATCATTGAAAGCAAGAGAGTTCCAGAAAAACATCTATTTCTGCTTTATTGATTATGCCAAAGCCTTTGACTGTGTGGATCACAATAAACTGTGGAAAAGTCTGAATGAGATGGAAATACCAGACCACCTGACCTGCCTCTTGAGAAACCTGTATGCAGGTCAGGAAGCAATAGTTAGAACTGGACATGGAACAACAGACTGGTTCCAAATAGGAAAAGGAGTACGTCAAGGCTGTATATTGTCACCCTGCTTATTTAACTTACATGCAGAGTACATCATGAGAAATGCTGGGCTGGATGAAGCACAAGCTGGAATCAAGATTGCTGGGAGAAATATCAAAAACCTCAGCTATGCAGATGGTACCACCCTTATGGCAGAAAGTGAAGAAGAGCTAAAGAGCCTCTTGGTGAAAGTGAAAGAGGAGAGTAGAAAAAGTTGGCTTAAAGCTCAACACTCAGAAAACTAAGATCATGGCATCCGGTCCCATCACTTAATGGCAAATAGATGGGGAAACAGTGGCTGACTTTATATTTTGGAGCTCAAAAATCACTACAGATGGTGACTGCAGCCATGATATTAAAAGACGCTTGCTCATTGGATGGAAAGTTATGACCAACCTAGATAGCATATTAAAAAGCAGAGACAGTTCTATTTCCAGTTTTTTAAGAAATCTCCACACTGTTCTCCATAGTGGCTGTACTAGTTTGCATTCCTACCAACAGTGTAAGAGGGTTCCCTTTTCTCCACACCCTCTCCAGCATTTATTGCTTGTAGACTTTTGGATAGCAGCCATCCTGACTGGCGTGTAATGGTACCTCATTGTGGTTTTGATTTGCATTTCTCTAATAATGAGTGATGTTGAGCATCTTTACATGTGTTTGTTAGCCATCTGTAAGTCTTCTTTGCAGTCCCACTTCTGGGCATACACACTGAGGAAACCAGATCTGAAAGAGACACGTGCACCCCAATGTTCATCGCAGCACTGTTTATAATAGCCAGGACATGGAAGCAACCTAGATGCCCATCAGCAGATGAATGGATAAGGAAGCTGTGGTACATATACACCATGGAATATTACTCAGCCGTTAAAAAGAATTCATTTGAATCAGTTCTAATGAGATGGATGAAACTGGAGCCCATTATACAGAGTGAAGTAAGCCAGAAAGATAAAGAACATTACAGCATACTAACACATATATATGGAATTTAGAAAGATGGTAACGATAACCCTATATGCAAAACAGAAAAAGAGACACAGAAATACAGAACAGACTTTTGAACTCTGTGGGAGAAGGTGAGGGTGGGATGTTTCAAAAGAACAGCATGTATACTATCTATGGTGAAACAGATCACCAGCCCAGGTGGGATGCATGAGACAAGTGCTCGGGCCTGGTGCACTGGGAAGACCCAGAGGAATCGGGTGGAGAGGGAGGTGGGAGGGGGGATCGGGATGGGGAATACGTGTAAATCTATGGCTGATTCATATCAATGTATGACAAAACCCACTGAAATGTTGTGAAGTAATTAGCCTCCAACTAATAAAAAAATAATAAAAAAAAAAAAACCTATGCAATTGCAATTAATCTAAGGCATCTTAGATTAATGGGATCTTACCTTCCCATTTTTTCCTTATGCTTTCCTCACTTTGTTTTACATTTCTAAGAGGAGGAGCCTACTGCAGAAAAATAAATATATTAAGAGACAAGGTACAACTACGTGATGTTACAGTAGAGTGATTATTGTACTGAGATCCCTAAAATAAAATGTGAACAAATCAAAAAAAAAAAAAAAGCAGAGACATTACTTTGCCAACAAAGGTCCATCTAGTCAAGGTTATGATTCGTCCCATAGTCATGTATGGATATGAGATTTGGACTGTAAAGAATGCTGAGCCCTGAAGAATTGATGCTTTTGAACTGTGGTGTTGAAGACTCGAGAGTCCCTTGGACTGCAAGGAGATCCAACCAGCCCATCCTAAATGAGATAAGTCCTGGGTGTTCATTGGAAGGACTGATGTTGAAGCTGAAACTTTGGCCACCTCATGTGAAGAGCTGACTCATTTGAAAAGACCCTGATGCTGGGAAAGATTGCGGGCAGGAGGAGAAGGGGATAACAGAGAATGAGATGGTTGCTTGGCATCACCAACTCAATGGACAAGAGTTTGGGTAAACTCTGGGAGTTGGTGATGGACAGGGAGGCCTGGCGTGCTGCATTTCATGGGGTCCCAAAGAGTCGGACACAACTGAGCTACTGAACTGAACTTTAGGAGTACTTGAAAAATTATTTTTTCCATTCATTAAGGCAGAGAGTACTACCCTTTCCCTCTTTCCAAGTGTGTTTCCTTGGAAACATAGTAAAGCTGAGTCCCGTCTTTGGCTCTTGAAATATCGAAACATCTTGCAAACATTAAGCCCAGTGTATCACTGTCCTGGGGCTTCTTTAAGTACCACAAACTGAGTGGCTTAAAAGAAATTTATTTTCTCACATTTCTGGAAGCTAGACATTGAAAATCAAACTCTCAGTAGGTCCATGCTCTCTTTGAAGGCTCTATGGAGGATTTCTTTTTTGCTTCTTCTTAACTTCTAGTGATGGCCAGCAATCTTTGGCTTTCCTTAGCTTGTAACTGCATCACTTCAATTTATATGTCTGTTTTCCTGGTCATATTTTTTTCTCTTAGTGTTTGTATTCATGTGACCATGTTATAAGGATATCAGCCATCAGATTTTGGTCCTTCTCCAATCGAATATGACTTCATCTGACCTAATTAAGTTACCAAACCAAAGTTGGGCCCACACTTTAGTAAACCAGACTTGCTCATGTGCTTTAGTAAAAGCCAATCTACTGACATAGGGTTGTGGTGAATCAAAGTACAATAATGTTTATTGTAAACTCCAAATAAGGAGACCAGACAGCTCATGCTCAAGAAAACCCAGACTCTGATGGATATCAGCAAAGCATTTGTAAATGCAAGGTGAAGGGTAGGGGATGTCCGTGATCATCTTGTGGTTTACTTCTTCCATTTGGTGTGGGTTTCAGTATCTGTAAAACAACTCAGTAGTGTTCATCAGATACTGTTATTTGTGTACTTTCAAGGTGGAACCAATGATGCTCTGACTGTCATATGGCATATTTACTGGTCAAATTGTTACCACTTCTCCAGGCCACACTGTTTTTTTGTTGTTACTAAATGTTCAAATTCTTTGAATAATTAATTGTTGAACCAAGGTTTTGTGACTCAGAGGAGGCCTAGAGATCACCTTTTGTACAAGTGGAAGGTAGAGTACATGGTAGTGAGGAGAGTCTATTCCACGAAGGCCCATAGTATTCTGCTTGGTTGCAATCACATCTGTAAAGCTTTTATTTCCAGATAAGGTCACATTCTGAGATTCAGTATGGATGTGAATTTTGGAGAGAGATTATTTAACCCAATACAGTTTGCTCTCTGTCTCCCAAAATTCACATTTGTCCTACATGGAAAATGCACTTATTGCCTTCAAAAATTCCATAATTCTTAACCCATTATAGTATTAACTCTAAATACAAATTTCATATAAATATCATCAACTTAAAAGTTTGAAATCTTTACAAGGACATAAATATTTTAGTACTTGATAATAAACATGTGAAATGTTAGTAAATTATGTATATATATACACATAAATTTATATTTTATTTATGACTAAATAAAATACATATTGGCTATTTTCATTTTCACGAAAACTTAGAATTACCTTGTCGATTTACACAAACACATTCATGCACACTGCTGTTGGTATTTTAGTGAGATTTCCTTGAATTTCTAGAGCAATTTCAATTCGTTAATTTATAAAAATTAAGCAAAATAATATGAAAAACACATCTTAAGTAACAGTCTTTTTAGTACATATATAAATTTTATATTGCTGACATCATTTCTCTTAACAGTCAATAAAATTGGCATTCTTAGCCCTTCTGCTAACTGATCTTCTCCAATCCTTACATTTTCAATAATTACACCATCATTTCCATATCATTAGCTGTTAAACATATTATTTTTAAAACTTGATTCTCAGTATACATTGTCTTTGTGAAATATTTAGATTTTTTTACATTCTAAACCTAGGCTTGTATAACCTGGGCTTTTTTCTAGTGTTCGGGTTTTATTCTAATTCTCATATTTGTTGAACTCAATGTTTCATTTTTTTTAGAAAACAAACTGACACATATTGTATACTCTTATTTCTATGTGTAGGAAGACATAAGATGCTTTTTACCTTGAAGAAAAATAGTTGGATAGAAGATTTGAATATACTTTTGTTGTATAGATATATGAAACATTCATAGAATAACAATTGATATTATTCCTCTATGTGTATTTTTGTATATTTCTAAAACTATAATATAATTCTTTTTCAGAAGATTGATGGTAGTCAATTCTAATTTCTGTCTGTTTATCTACATTTGACTTTTTAAAAATATTCTCTATATAGCTATTAATACTGTGTGAATCCTTTCTCAAAAGTTTCAGTGTATGTGCAGAAAATTTGAAGAATTAAAGTTTTACTTTTCCAGACATTTAAGTAAATATAAATGTTTTCATGAGTGACCTAAATTTCAAGGAATTGTTCATTCATAAATAATTTAATATCATCTGAGAAACAGTTGTAATTCAGTGAGCTTGATCTTACTATCAGTTCATTGCTTACCAAGCCAATCTAAACTGATGTTTTACAGTAATACTTAGTAATATACCTGACTCGAAGGAACAGTTTTATTGCATGCTAGCAGAAAAAATGTATGCCCTTACCAATAAAAGGAAATTATTCTTAACCTACTAAACCAATATGATGTGAGATTCAATTAATTATTCTGATTCTTATTGGGTGGCACATCTAATGTAATATATGATGCATCATTTTAAAATTTTATATAATTGGGTAAATATTATATAATTTAAATTATATTTTATCATGTATATTATTTATTTTATATACATATGTATATGTGTATGTATATTATTTATTTTATATACATATGTATATGTGTGTATATATATATATAGTCCTAGTTTAAATAAACTAAATACAACTTTTTAAAAAAGACTCTTCAGATGGCATCATCAGGACTGAGGTGAACTTGTACTGAATGGAGGTATGCTAAGAATTGCTGAGTGTCTTATAAGCAGCAAATAGTCCAGATAGAACTTGACACATTGATGATCAAGTATCATGAAAATGTAGCAGCATTTAGAAGTGGAGTAGTGGCCTTAGAGAAATGGAAATGGGACTTAATTAAATTTAAAAACTTTTGCATAGCAAAGGAAATAAACAGGATTAGAAGACAACCCTCTGAATGAGAGAAAATAATTGCAAATTAAACAACCAAAAAAGGATTCATCTCCAGAATATATAAGCAGCTCATACAGCTCAACCTCAGGAAAACATACAGCCCAATCAAAAAATGTGCAGAAGACCCAAACAAATATTTCTCAAGACATACAGATGGCCAATAAGCACATGAAAATATGCTCAACATCACTCATTATTAGAGAAATGTAAATCAAAACTACAATGAGGTTATCACCTCACACAAGTCAGAATGGCCATCATCAAAAAATCTATAAACAAATGGTGGAGAGAGTGTGGAAAAAAGGGAATCCTCTTGCACTATTGGTGGGAATGTAAATTGATACAGCCCCTATGGAGAACACTATGGCAATTCCTTAAAAAACTAGGAAAGAACTATGAACAAATCCCACTACTGGGCATATACCCTGAGAAAACCATAATTGAAAAAGATGTATGTACCCCAATATTCGCTGCATCACACTTTACAATAGCTATCACATGAAAGCAACTTAGATGTCCACGGATGGATGAATGGATAAAGAAGTTGTGGTACGTATATACAATGGAATATTAGTCAGTCATAAAAAGAACACATTTGAGTCTGTCCTAATGAAGTGGGTGAATCTAGAGCCTGTTATGCAGAGTGCAATAAGTCAGAAAGAAAACCAAATATTGTATATTAGCACATATATATGTAATCTAGAAAGGTGTTATACTTATGAACCTAAATGGAGGGCATAGTGGAGATGGTCACATAGAGAACAGACTTGTGGATACAGTGGAGGAAGGAGTTCAGTTCAGTTCAGTTGCTCATTCATGTCTGACTTTTTGTGATGCCCATGGACTGCAGCACGCCAGGACTCCCTATCCATCACCAAATCCTGGAGTTTAACAAAACTCATGTCCATTGAGTTGGAGATGCAATCCAGCCATCTCATCCTCTGTTGTCCCCTTCTCCTCCTGCATTAAATCTTTCCCAGCATCAGGGTCTTTTCCATTGAGTCATTTCCTCACATCAGGTGGCCAAAGTATTGGAGTTTTAGCTTCAACATTAGTCCTTCCAATGAATATTCAGCACTGACTTCCTTTAGGATGGACTGGTTGGCTCTCCTGGCAGTCCAAGGGACTCTCAAGAGTCTTCTCCAACACCACAGTTCTAAAGCATCAATTCTTCAGTGGTCAGCTTTTTATAGTCCCAACTCTCACATCCATACATGACTACTTGAAAAACCATAGCCTTGACTAGACAGACCTTTGTTGGCAAAGTAATGTCTGTGTTTTTTTATATGTTGTCTAGGTTGGTCATAACTTTCCTTACAAGGAGTACATGTCTTTTAATATCATGGCTGCAGTCACCATCTGCAGTGATTTTGGAGCCCCCCCAAAAATACAGTCTGTTACTGTTTCCACTGTTTCCCCATCTATTTGCCATTAAGTGATGGGACCAGATGCCATGATCTTAGTTTTCTGAATGTTGAGCTTTAAGCCAACTTTTTCACTCTCCTCTTTCATTTTCATCAAGAGGCTCTTTAGTTCTTCACTTTCTGCCATAAGGGTGGTGTCATCTGCATAGCTGAGGTTATTATTTCTCCCAGCAATCTTGATTCCAGCTTGTGCTTCATTCAGCCCAGCATTTCTCATGGTGTACTCTGCATGTAAGTTAAATAAGCGGGGTGACAATATACAGCCTTGACATACTCCTTTTCCTATTTGGAACCAGTCTGTTGTTCCATGTCCAATTCTAGCTGTTGCTTCCTGACCTGCATACAGGTTCCTCAAGAGGCCGGTCAGGTGGTCTGGTCTTCCCATCTCTTTCAGAATTTTCCACAGTTTATTGTGATCCACACAGTCAAAGGCTTTGGCATAATCTATAAAGCAGAAACAGATGTTTTTCTGGAACTCTCTTGCTTTTTCAATGATCCATCAGATTTGGCAATTTTATCTATGGTTCTTCTGCCTTTTCCAAAACCAGCTTGAACATCTCGAAGTTCACATATTGTTGAAGCCTGGCTTGAAGAATTTTGAGCATTACTTTTCTAGTGTGTGAGATTAGTGCAATTGTGCGGTAGTTTGAGCATTCTTTGGCGTTGCCTTTCTTTGGGATTGGAATGAAAACTGACCTTTTCCAGTCCTGTGGCCACTGCTGAGTTTTCCAAATTTGCTGGCATATTGAGTGCAGCACTTTGACAGCATCATCTTTTAGGATTTGAAATAGCTCAACTGGAATTCCATCACCCCCACTCGCTTTGTTCGTAGTGATGCTTCCAAAGGCCCATTCGGCTTCACATTCCAGGATGAGATACCAAGGGAACGTTTCATGTAAAGATGGGCTCAATAAAGGACAGAAATGGCATGGACCTAACAGAAGCAGAAGATATTAAGAAGAGGTGGAAGAATACACAGAAGAACTGTACAAAAAAGATTTTCACAACTCAGATAATCTTGATGGTGTGAACACTCACTCACCTAGAGCCAGATATCCTGGAATGTGAAGTCATGCTGAGGAAGGCAATGGTGGGACGAATTGAGAGCGTAGCATCAGAACATATACATTACTATGTAAAATAGATAGCTAGTGGAAATTTGGTGTATGACATAGGGAGCTCAAATCAGGTGCTCTATGGCAGCCTAGAGGGGTGGAGTGAGATGGGAGGGGTGTTAAAGAGAGAGGTCATGTACGTATTAATACACCTATGGCTGATTCATGTTGATGTGTGGCAAAGACCAATACAATACTGTAATGCAATTATCCTCCAGTTATAAAATGAAAGGAAAAAGAGTAGTGGCATCTGCAAAGATTTGTCCAGCACAGGTTACAGGGGGACCTATATCTCTACTCAAAAAATGTTACTTCTCACGCAATTAAAATGAATCCACCATCTGTCTAACAACCACTTACATGAAACTTCCTCTTCTCTCATACCTCTGCTAGTTTGCCTGCTGACCAGGTGAGGCTGTTGACCAGTGTACATGGAGCCAACAGCTAATGTGTGCATAGCCATGTACAGCCCTGAGTTAATTACTAGAGAGAGAAGCCCTTTAGTGGATAGCTTGGTCTAAACCTACCTAGAAACAATCCTTATGTACAGAGCACACTTCCCCTCATATTCATTAACATGCCGTTCTGTCTGCAGTTTTGAAGTAGATAAAGTCTGAAAATATTGCATGTATATGTCCATACACACCCTTACCCAGAGCATGTCCCCCAGCAGGATAGATGGCTGCTTACCTGGAAAAGGCTCAAATCTTCTCCTTGTGTCTCTCTCTCTCTCTCTCTCACACACACACACACACACACACACACACACACACAGTATATGTAAGTAAATGCATTCCCATGTATACTTTTAAAGCTACTTTTCTTATGAAATTGTAAAGTGCATAAGAAAGCTAATATTGGAGATACATTAACAATTCTTAGATGATAGATAAATATAGTTTCAAATATGTTCAAATCAATAAGAATCGAGTAAAATTATATCAGCAAGGAACCAAATCAGGAATACAGTCAAGTTAAACATTTTTAATGAACCATTGAATTTTAATTTCAGTTTATAGAGTGTACAATCATTATTCCAAATATTAGAATACACAAATTTGTGTGTTGAAAAGACTTGATCTCATCCGTTTTCCTCTCTAACTTATTCTCTACCCATTTTGGTCCTTCCTGTGTAACCAATTTTGTTACAAAATCTGTGTATCATTCTAGTATTTCATTACAAAATATGATTTTGTGCCCTTATTCACTCCTTCCACAATTACAGCATGTGCTTATTTGCCAAGTCATGTCCAACTCTTCGCAACCCCATGGACAGTAGTACACGGGGCTCAGACTTTGTCCGTGGGATTTCCTAAGCAAGAATACTGGAGTGGGTTGCCATTTCTTTCTCCAATAAATATAGCATACCGTTACATTACTTTTCCACTTTGTATTTTTCACTTCAACATATAGGCAATATATTATTTAATGGTATTTGTTCTTTTTTTGTATTTTATTGTTTCTTGTATGACTAATACTTGTTTGTATTGGCATGCCATAGTATTATGTACTAAGTCTAAACAGCTGATATTTGTTTTCAGTTATTGCCATTACAAGCAGTATTAACATAACTAGCTTTGTAGATCCATCATTTCCTACGTCTGCCTAAACACCTAGAGGGAAATCCCCCCAAAGTGTTTATGGCAGGCAGGTCTAAGGGTGGATGAGTTAGTCATGTTGATAAATGGAGTTAGATTATCCCTGAGATTGTTTCTAAGGGTTTGTGAATTTGCCCTTCCATCTGTAATGAACTAAGTGGATTCTGCTCTGGCTTTTCTAGCTGAATGTGTACAAACTCTTGGATTTTTGTAAATCTTACAGCTGATAAATGATACCTCACTGCACTTAACTACATTTTACTAATACAAATGAAGTTATAAATGTCATAATTTTAAGTAATAGTTATTTCTTAGATAATTATTTTAGTGTATATAGCTCAACTGTATATTAAGTAAATTCAGCTTGTTCATGATATATGTTCTTTAATAGTCTGCTAGATTTTGTTTATTAATATTGGTTTTTAGAATTATTAATTGGCATAGTAAGCTAGCTCTCTAGAATTCTGTCCTACACTTTGGAAGTTGTGGTATCTGTCTCAAATTGACCCAAATAAAAAAAATTTTTTTTGATCTTTTTTTCTTTTTCTCTTCTTTGCTAACAATTTACATAACACTGGAATTTCTGATTTTGAAGGCTTGGTAGATTTGCCCTGTAAATGTTTTTGTGTATTTCTGGCAGTTAGAGTATTTTGTAATCAGAATGTTATCTTTATTAGTTCCACAGTTATGTATTTACAATTACTGAGTTTATTGTAAGCTAAAATTTTAATAATTTTAAATGGTTCATGAGTATTTGAAAGGATATTTTGTTTTCTGATATGAGGGTTCCAAGTCTAACGTATATCTTTAAAATATGCCTTATTATGCTGCTAAACTTTTTTCCTCTCTCTTGTATTGACAGAGATGAATTTATGTCCCCCATAATTACATAATCTCATCTATTTATTTTTGTTTTGTGCTGTGGAGAAATTTGAGAAATACGCAGCTTGTGTCAAGATGTATGTTATTTGTTGAGATATGTGATTTGTTGAGATATTTGTTGAGATATGTGATACACAATGGAGTATTACTCAGCCATTAAAAAGAATTTATTTGAATCAGTTCTAATGAGATGGATGAAACTGGAGCCCATTATACAGAGTGAAGTAAGCCAGAAAGGTAAAGACCAATACAGTATACTGACGCATATATATGAAATTTAAAAAGATGGTAACAATAACCCTATATGCAAAACAGAAAAAGAGACACAGATGTTCAGAACAGACTTTTGGACTCTGTGGGAGAAGGCGAGGGTGGGATGTTCTGAGAGAAGAGCATTGAAACAAGTATACTATCAAGGGTGAAACAGATCACCAGCCCAGGTTGGATGCATGAGATAAGTGCTCAGGACTGGTGCATTGGGAAGACCCAGAGAGATGGGGTGGGGAGGGGGTCGGGAGGGGGGATCGGGATGGGGAACACATGTAAATCCATGGCTGATTCATGTCAATGTATGGCAAAAACCACTAGAATATTGTAAAGTAATTAGCCTTCAACTAATAAAAATAAATGAAAAAATTAAATAAATAAAATCTTATATTTCCTTTCAAAATGTGACGTATCACATTTGTTGATTTGTAAACAGTGAACCATCTCTTGAATGAATCCCACTTGATCATGGTATATGATACTTTTATATATTGTTGAATTTGGTTTGTTAATATTTGTTCAGAATTTTTGCATCTATATCATTAGTATTTTGGCCTGTAATTTTCTTTTTGTTGTGTCTTTGTCTGGTTTTGGTATCAGAGTAATGATTTCCTCATAGAATAGATTTGGCAGTGTTATATCTTCGTCAATTTTTTTTGGAATAGTTTGAGAAAAATAGATATTAGCTCTTATAAGTTCAGTAGAATTACTCTGTGACTTTTTGTATCTCTGGTATTGGATTTTATTTCTCCTCTTTAATTATTTATTTTGTTTATTTGTTTCCTCTCTTTTCTTCTTGGTATGCATAAAGGTTTGTTAATCTTGTTTATCTTTTCAAAAAAACAGTTATTTTTTCACTGATCTTTTCTACTGTTCTTTGACCTCTATTTTATTTATTTTTTCTTTGATCATTAATATAATCCTTCCTTCTGCTGACTTTGGGCATTGTTTGTTATTTTTCTGATTCCTTTATGATGTGGTAGATCAGGTTGCTTATTGAGATTTTTCTTGTTTCTTGAGGAAGGCCTGAGAACTTGCCTCTTAAGAACTGCTTTTGCTGCATCCCATAGATTTTGAAGTGCTATATTTCCAATTTTATTTGTCTCAAGGTATTTTATGATTTCTTTTTTGATTTTTTTAATTGTCCCATTTGTTTGGGGGTAGCATGTTGTTTAGTCTCCATGTGTTTGTGCTTTTCCCATTTTTCTTCCTGCAGTTGATTTCTGGTTTCTTATTTCTGTTGTCAGAAAAAAAAATGCTTGATATATTTTCTTTTATCCTCTTAAATATTTTTTTTAATTCCAAGACCTTATAAATTTTATTTTTTAATTAATTTATTTATTTTAATTGGAGGCTATTACAGTATTGTAGTGGTGTTTGCCACATATTGACATGAATCAGCCATGGGTGTACATGTGTTCCCCATCCTGAACCTCCCTCCCCATTCCATCCCTCTGGGTCATCCCAGTGTACCAGCCCTGAGATGCTTCAATGCTATTCTCCCATATCATCCCACCCTCGCCTTCTCCCACAGAGTCCAAAAGTCTGTTCTTTACATCTGTGTCTCATTTGTTGTCTCGCATATAGGGTCATCATTACCATCTTTCTAAATTCCATATGTATGTGTTAATATACTGTATTGGTGTTTTTCTTTCTGACTTACTTCACTCTGTATAATAGGCTCCAGTTTCATCCACCTCATTAGAACTGATTCAAATTCATTCTTTATAATAGCTGAGTAATATTCCATTATGTATATGTACCACAACTTTCTTATCCATTCATCTGCTGATGGACATCTGAGTTGCTTCCATGTCGTAGCTATTGTAAACAGTGCTGCAATAATCATTGGGGTATACATGTGTCTTTCAATTCTGGTTTCCTTGGTGTGTATGCCCAGCAGTGGGATTGCTGGGTCATATGGCGGTTCTATTTCCAGTTTTTTAAGGAATCTCCACACTGTTCTCCATAGTGGCTGTACTAGTTTGCATTCCCACCAACGGTGTAAGAGGGTTCCCTTTTCTCCACACCCTCTCCAGCACTTATTGTTTGCAGACTTTTTTGATAGCAGCCATTCTGACCGGCTTGAGATGGTGCCTCATTGTGATTTTAATTTGCATTTCTCTGATAATGAGTGATGTTGAGCATCTTTTAATGTGTTTGTTAGCCATCTGTATGTCTTCTTTGGAGAAATGTCTGTTTAATTCTTTTGATTGGGTCATTTATTTTTCTGGAGTTGAGCTGCATGAAAGTGAAAGTGAAGTCACTCAGTCATGTCTGACTCTTTGCGACCCAATGGACTGTAGCCTACCAGGCTCCTCCGTCCATGGGATTTTCCAGGCAAGAGTACTGGAGTGGGTTGCCTTTTCCTTCTCAGTTGCTTGTATATTTTGAGATGTGTTTTGTGGCCTAGTCTGTGATCTATCCTGGAGAACATTCCATATGAGCTTGAAAAGAATGTGTATTCTGAACATCTAAGTTATTTGTTTTAGTTTCTGCTCTTAAAAATATTATTTATAAATATGTGGCCCTTAATACTTCTAAAAAGTGTATCCACATGCACAGAAGATTTATAGTTTTTGCCCAATTTTAGGAGCTTTACAGAACCTATGTAAACCTGTTGAGAAAACTGTTTTCCAGATTCAGAATCCATGTTATTAACATTAATTTAAAACAATGTCATTTCTAATAACAGTGCTATTTATACTCCAAGTCAAATGTAGCACCCTATGATACTTTAACCCTAGAGAGTTTCTTCTAGTTTAGCGATCATCCTTTATAAATACTATTTAGGGAAAATTAATAAGTAATATTTTCTACTATACTATTCAAAATATGCTTTCACAAGGACGTTTTATTTCACACCTATTTTTGAGTAAGGAAAATTTTTTTCTGATTTTTTTGCTTGTTTTTCTCTAACAAAAAAGAAAAGGAAATGATGGCTTTATGTAACTGCACTAACATGGATATCAGTAGAGGCTTAACTAAAATTTGGTCTTCTGACTCAGTCCTAAATTCTATTCACTTTACCAGTGGATCTCGGTGCTAATCTTTGACCAGCACCTGACTGTATGATTTTACATAACCACAGTATAGAGAGAAAAGCAAACAGAAGAGAAGTTTTATAAAGTAAAGGTACATGTTTTCAGAAGTGTCCTGTATTTTAACATGTTGCCTTTTGTGTATATAATAGCTTATTTTAATGACAAAATAAAATGTTGCCAACTTTAAACTTGAGCCTCAGTTTATTTTCTAATTTACAAAACTCTGAATTCTAAGGATTATCTTCTATTCTACAGATATCTAAGATTCATTCAGTTAACATAAGCCTAACTGAGCTATTACTAAGTTTGCTTTTCTCTCTCCTCTTCACTAAAATAATATGTAAGCATTTGACTTAGCCTTACTATGCTTGTGATGTATACTTTCATGCGTAATATTTATCTAATAAGTCAAATCCTATCAAAATCTGGAACATATTTAAATTGATGATCTCATTAATTTTCAGTCATCTTAAATTTTAAGTAATAAGGAACAATGATAGTTAAAATAATTATTGCTAATGAATACCATCTCAGATATTAATTTAATTCCCTGTTGCTCACTTAAAGGAGTTTTTAACCAAAAATATCCTACTATTTATAGATAATACTTCATTCATATAATCTGCAGAGAGTCAGATATTCTTATAGCCTTATTAGCTTATTAGCTAGTGTCAGTAAAATTAAATCACATTTTGATCTTTTTTTTTATTATTTTCAGTCATCTATTCAGAAAACATTCTCAATTAAGTACATAAAAATGTAGATTCTCCTTTGGAGAGCTATTTTAAAAGGTGATCAATAATTTTAGGATATTTTTCAAAACCTGATTTTTGAGGATTATTTTCAGAACTCCTGTTTATGTTAGAAAGGTGGCGCTGGTGGTAAAGAATCTGCCTGTCAATATAGAAGTAGTAAGAGATGCAGGTTTTATTCCTGGGTTGCAAAGATCCCCTGGGGGAGGAAATGGCACCTCACTGTATTATTCTTGCTGAGAGAATCCCATGAACAGAGGAACCTGGTGGTCTACAGTTCATGGGGTTTCAAAGAGTCAAACATGTCTGAACGTCTGAGCAGCATTCTTTTATTATACCTTTAAAAAATAAAAATATTCGCTATACTTTTATTAATAAATTTTGAATGTTGGTCACATGATTAAAAATATATATGACCAAAATGTATATGCAGTATGTTACTTCTTTTTCCTGGTACAGTTTCATTGGTCTGTTTTCCTGTTTATGTTTCAGCAACTTATGAACTATAGTAATCAAGATTGCTATATAGTAACATTCACTTACTCGTTCAATAAAAATACATAAATTTTTTTGTTATTTTTTAAAAATATCTTCAATCTAGTTAAATGCTGTAATCAGAATGGGCTAATATGTCTTTCTTAAAAAGTACAATTCTGCTTTACTCTGAACTAAAGAAAACTTTTTATTTTTTTCCTTATAGGAGAACTTAAACATATTCTTTTAATTTCAACAATATGAAGCTAATTTTGATATGAGAATTGATGAGCAAAATGCAAGTTAGAACTTACGTAATTTTGAATGTATAAGGTAAAAGCTCCCTACCAAACAAGGCAAAGCTTTCACTGAAAGCTTTTATTATTTCTAAATTAAATTTCAATAAAACTAGTTCTTATTGCTCTAGTAAAGATAGCTTAAATACCAGTTTCAATCAATAAGTATAGTTGCTACTTCTGCATTTTATAGGACATAATATATGCTTGAATAGCTAGATTGTGATTATGCCACAAGAACCTTCCATATGTACTTTCCTTTTGGGAGTAAATACATAAACCAATATTCATTGTTACTTTATTACTCTAAGCAAAGTAATTTGGACTTGGAAAGGCCAGATCATGAGGCAAAGCAAGCTTTTAAGAGAGCTGCATGGTAGCTTTGTTCTTCAGCAGTAGCAGTGACTATCCAACGATTATCCCCTCTTATAATGTTTGAAGTTGGTTCATATAGAATGTGGACAATTAGTAGTAAGTGCTAATTTTGCCTCTTTCTCCCTGGCAAAGCCATAAGAGGTTAATCCAGCTCTCTGTTTACTCTAGAAATGGTGGCAGGTATAAAACACACAAATTTAATATCTAGTTTCATTTTAAATTCATGACTTAGATGGTTTTTAGTGCTGCCTGATATTTCTACTACATGCATGTAGTATTTAATAATTAATATTAAATAAAAATAATAGGGACATATGAATTAGTCTGTTCTCTCATTATCCCAAAATTCTGTTTCACATCTTCCCTCTTTTCAAACCCCCCATCCCTTCAATATCCTGCTCACTCTCAGCTGAAGAGTTTATTCATTGTTACACTAAAGTAGAAGTTCTCAGATGATAACTACATTCCACCAGTGAGAAAAGTAAATTGGCATTCTGGATTTTTTTTTTCTGAGGAGAAGGAATATATAATATGCAGCACAATACACTGGGCCCCATCATGCCCAATGTACCATAGTGGAGAATGTAGAGTCAAATCTCTCGCTCCCATACGTGTACACCCAGACAGACACACACACACACACACACTCTTCCCAAACAGAAAAGAAGAGAAAACATGCCCCAGGCACTGGCTCAGAACAGTTATCAAAGCGTACTCCTGAGCACTCCCTGACACTACTTATCCTGGCAGTAAAATGAGGCCTCCACTTTCTGGTTCTCCTCCTTCCCTGTGTCTCTCCATAATTCAAGTGTTTCTTCATCATGTCTGTGACTCATTCTGAGGTGAGCACTGAGGAAAAAGAGGTTCCACAGAACACAGACTAGTATAGCTGGGGGTGGGTGGTATGTAGGATTTTTCAAAGAGCTGTATAGTCACATGTGTGAGTGTATGTATGGCTACCCAGGTTTCTGTTGTTAATGTAGTTAACACTTTTAAGTCCCTGTGAAGTTGCCTATTTCTTTACTTCTGCGAAGTTCCTTGGATGACTCATTATAACCAAGAAATTGTCTGGTTGTAATTTTCAAGCACTAGAAGATTCTTGTGTTTTACCTACTGTGTTCCATTTGTCTTCCCAAGCCTGAAATTGGTAGTTACCATGCAACCAAAGAAAAGTATAATTAAGAAGATGACATTTTTAATATGGTCATCATCAGTGCACTAATGTCAATACATGTCAGGGATTATCAGTGGAAGATGTTTTTAAAAAGTCTGGTGGAAAAGTGGGGGGCATTGAGGACAGAGGGGACATATACCTATGGCCGATTCATACTAATATATGGCAAAAAGCTTCACAATATTGGAAAGTAATTGGAGAATTCCAATTAAAATAACTAAATAAATTTTTAAAGAGTAATATGTAAGAATAAAGCTAACAATATTAATAAAACAAAAAATAAAGCAAAGGAAGTCTGGTAGATACAGCAGTGACACTCCTGCTAAGATTACCTGCCTGCAATAACTGCTTTAAGAATTTCCATTTGGGCTGCAGAGTAGCGACACTTGGCTTTTCCCCTTGTGCAGGGCTCTGAATTATGGCCCTCTCGGTGATGTCTGCACGGGCAGAGAGCACCCCCACTGTCGTAATGGCATTTCCTTTGATTCTTGCTTACAGCTATGATAACTTTGTCCTTAATTCATATTTTTCTTCATGAACTTTGCTAAAAACAGCAAGAAGGAGTCATCGCATGGAATATCCTAAACATTCCCTACCATTTTCTTTGGTTTTACCATCTCGGTAAGTGTGTAGTCTGTTCTCAAAAATACATCAAGTAATGGTTTGACCAAATGTCTATTTATTTTTCCTTTTTTTTTTTTTTTAGTTGGAGGATAATTGCTTTACAATACTGTGTTGGCTTCTGCCGTACAACATGAATCAGTCACAAGTATACATGTATCGCCTCCCTCTTGAACCTCCCTCCCACCCCCCACCATATCCTATCCTACCCCACTAGGTTGTCACGGAGAAACAAGGTGAGCTCCCTGTGGCACACAGCATATCCCATTTACTATCTGTTTTACATATGGTAATGTATATGTTTCTGTACTATTCTCTCAATCCACCCCATCCTCTCCTTCCCCACTGTGTCCACAAGTCTGTTCTCTATGTCTGTGTCTCCACTGCTGCCCTGAAAATAGGTCCATCAGTACCATCTTACTAGATTCCATATGTATGCCTTAATATACATTTGGCTTTCTCTTTCTCACCTACTGCACTCTGTTTAATAGGCTCTAGGTTCATCTACCTCATTAGGTCAAATGTGTATTAGTATTATTTTAATACCAACTCTATTTTGAACCATATGAAACTCATGCAATATCTCCTCATCACTTTTGTTCGGCCACATTTTAGGTTGTATTACAACCAACACTTCCAAATTATATCTATTTCAAGAAACATGTTTAGTAAATATTTTTAAAAGGTGTAAGCAAGTTAGAGACTTATTTTTCCTTTAGGTAAAATATATATGGAGTAAGACAGCGCATGTCTTCTTGTGGTGGCTTTATACTTATTAGAGACTGGTAATGAGTGTCTTTGTAGTAGGAAATGGCAACCCACTCCAGTACGCTTACCTGGAAAATTCCAAGGACAGGGAAGTCTAGCGGGCTACCTTCCATGGGATCTCAAAGAGCTGGACACAACTGATCATGCACGCAATGAGCATCTTCCATTTTCAGTACATCAGAGATACAGGCAGACCTCCTTTTACAGTACTTCACTTTATTGCACTTCACAGATGCTACATTTTTTTCACAAATTGAAGATTTGTGGCAACTCTGACTCTAGAAAGTCTAGTAGAGCCTTTTTTCCAAAGCATGTCCTCATTTCCTACCTCTTTGTGACATTTTGGTTATTCTTGCAGTATTTCAAAATTTTTCATCATTAGTATATTTGTTACAGTGATCTGTGATCAGTGACATTTGACACCACTATTTTAATTATTTTGGGGTGCCACAAACTGATCCTAAGATGGTGAATTTAGTAAATATTATGTGTGTTCTGACTGCTCCACTGAATGGCTGGTCCCTGGTCTCTTTCCCTCTCCTAGGACCTTACTATGTCCTGAGAAACAACAATGTTGAACTTAGACCAATTACTAACCCTCTAATGACCTGTAACTGTTCAAGTGAAGGGAACATATTAAATCAAAAGTTAGAAATGATTAAGCTTAGCTAGGAAGGCATGTCAGAAGCCAGGACAGGACAAAAACTGACTTGCACCAAACAGCCCAACTGTGAATGAAAAGGCAAAGTTCTTGAAGGAAATTAAAGGTGCTATTCCAGTGAACACATGAATTGTTGGATATTATAGAGCCTTGTAACTGATTCAGACTTTTAGTGGTTGGATAGAAGATCCAACCATCCACAACATTCCCTTAAGCCAAAGCCTAATCCAGAACAAAGTAACTCTATCCAGTTCTGTAAAGGCTGGGAGAGGGGAGAAAGCTGCAGAAGAAGAGTTTGAATGAGCTAGCAGAGGTTGGCTCATGAGATTTGAGGGAAAATGCTATCTCCATATCACAGAAGTACAGATTTACAATGAAGACAAAGCAGCCTGGCATTGGAAGAAGATGCCATCTAGAAGTTTCATAGCTAAAGAGGAGGAGTCAATGATAGCTTCAAAATTTGAAAAGACAGGCTTACTCTCCTGTTAGGGACTAGTGCAGCTGGTGACTTGTAAGTTGAAGCCAAAGCTTATTTACCATTCCCAAAATCCCAGGGTCTTTAAGAATTATGCTAAGTGTACTCTGTCTATGGTCTGTAAATGGAGCAATGAAGCCTGGATAACAAATAGCACATCTGTCCAGAACATGGCTTACTGAATATTTTAAGGCCACTCTTGATACCCATTAATGCCACTGTTGATACCCATTAACACCACTGTTGATATCCATTGCTCAGAAAAATATTCCTTTCAAAACATTACTGCTCATCAACAATGCACCTGGTCACCCAAGAGTCTGATTGAGATGTATAAGATTAATATTGTTTTCATGCCTGCTAACACAACATCTGTTATGCAACCCATGAATCAAGGAGTAATTTCAAATTTCAAGTCATCTTTTCTAAGAAATACATTTCCTAAGGCTATAACTGCCACAGATAATGATTTCTCTGGTGGATCTGGGAAAAAGTAAATTGAAAATTTTCTGGAAAGGATTCAACATTCTAGATGCCATGAAGAACATTCGTGATTCATGGGAAGAGGTCAAAATATCAACCTTAACAGGAGTTCGGAAGAAGCTGATTCCAGCTTTCATGGATTATTTTGTGGAGCCCAAGATTTCAGTGGAGGAAGTAATTGCAGATGTGGTGAAAATTGCGAAAACTAGAATTAGAAGTGGAGCCTAAAAATGTGACTGAAATGCTCCAGTCTCATGGTAAAACTTTCACGAATGAGGAGTTTCTTCTTATAAATGAGCAAAGAAAGCAGTTTCTTGAGATGGAATCTACCCAGGTGAAGATGCTGTGAAGATCATTGAAATGACAACCAGCAATTTAAAATATTGCTTGGACTTAGTTGACAAAGCATCAATGAGTTTGAATAGAATTTCCAATGTTGAAGGTTCTACTGTGGCTAAAATGCTATCAAACAGCAGCATTGCATATTGCAGAGAAATTGCTCATAAAAGAAATTAATCAATCAGTGTGGCAAAATTCATTGTTGCCTTATTTTAAGAAATTGAATCAGTATCTTCCACTATGCTCAGTCAGCACTCATCAATATCAAGAGAGTACCCTCCACCAACAAAGAGATACAACTCAGTGAAGGCTCAGTTGATGGTTAGCATTATTTTAGCTAAAAATAAAAAAAAAAAATAATTTTTTCCATTAAGGTATGCACTTTGTTTTTTAGACATAATGCTATTATTATACGTTTGAATAGTATTGTACACTAGTACACTACAGAATAGTATAAACATAACTTTTGTATGGACTGGGGAAAATTTTTGTGTGACTCACTTTATTGTGATGTATGCTTTATTGTGGTGGTCTGGGACCAAAGCCACATTATCTCCAAGGTATGCCTATAGGAGATTCCTGATGGAGTTTCTTCCTCATTGTAGAGAAGAAGACAGAAAAGGGGTCAGGGAGAAATTGCTTATTTCATTGATCACAGAGAGTGAATCACACTTATTCTCACTGGCCGAAGCTATTACAAGGGTGGCTATGGCATTTCAACTGGAAATATTGTACAACTTCTGTAATACAAGGGTTATTCAATAATAAAGGGAGGTTGGGTATAGAAGAGACTGAATACTTCCATCATCACATCTGCATGTGTACTGCACATTTCACTTCATCTCCACTACTTTGGGTGAAAATTTAGGATCTTTATAAAGATTGAAAAGTATGTTAGAAGTGTATCTGATGCACAATCTTCCCATTGTCTATTATATACTCATTCACAGTTGGTTCTTAGGACATCACTTGTGTGACTTGCCCTCTTTTGGATCATCAAGATTTGCCTCTATACTTAATTATTTACATCAGCCTATAAACCTGTAACCCTTATGAAAGAATGTGTGTTTTAAAACTTTTGTTATATAACCATCCTCTGCCATCTAATGCCAATATCTCTCTTAAGGCCAAGCTGTCCAATGAGGTGGGTGTTACCTTTTGAATTACATAAATAAAATACAGTGAGAATTCAATTTCTCAGTTGCACTGGACACATTCATTCAAGTGTTCAATAATCGCATATGGCTAGTGACTAACATATTGGGCTGTACTGATTATATACTACCATCTTAGTACAATATATATTGGATAGCCCTGTATAATGAAAATATACAAACTTCTTAGCACCAGAAGATAATAAAACAGTAACTATCAAAACTTGAGAGATGCAACAAGTTTTTAATATGAAGGAAAATGTGTAGCTTTAAGTGCATACTTTAGAAAAGCACTTCAGCTCTAATGAGCTTAGAAAAACACAAAAACTCTAGTGATTATAAGGAAAATAAATGAATCAAATGGAAAACAGGCACATGAAAAGGATTAGCAAAGCCAAAAGTTGGTTCTTTGAAATTAGTAATAAAATCCATTAAGCACTATTAAGGCTTATCCAGGAAAAACAAGTGTCTCCTACAAAATAAATGTTAAGAATAAAAATAGGAATCCTAAATATACGGAGGAGAGAGCGAATGTTGCTGAAGTGAAGGTCCACATGATGTTGGCTCTGTCTCGGTAGTGAGTGATGTCAAAAAAGCAAAATGACACTCTGTAAGAAGTCTTTAAGAAAGTGAATAATGCTTTGAAATGCATTAGTCAGTCAGTCAGTTCAGTCGCTCTGTCGTGTCCGAATCTTTGTGACCCCACGAATTGCAGCACACCAGGCCTCCCTGTCCATCACCAACCCCTGGAGTTCACTCAAACCCATGCCCATCGAGTCGGTGATGCCATCCAGGCATCTCATCCTCTGCCGTCCCCTTCTCCTCCTGCCCCCAATCCCTCCCAGCATCAGGGTCTTTTCCAATGAGTCAGCTCTTCACATGAGGTGGCCAAAGTACTGGAGTTTCAGCTTCAGCATCAGTCCTTCCAATGAACACCAAGGACTGATTTCCTTTAGGATGGACTGGTTGGATCTCCTTGCAGTCCAAGGGACTCTCAAGAGTCTTCTCCAACACCACAATTCAAAAACACCAATTCTTCGGCACTCAGCTTTCTTCACAGTCCAACTCTCACATCCATACATGACTACTGGAAAAACCATAGCCTTGACCAGACGGACCTTTGTTGGCAAAGTAATGTCTCTGCTTTTTAATATGCTGTCTAGATTGGTCATAACTTTCCTTCCAAGGAGTAAGCGTCTTTTAATTTCATGGCTGCAGTCACCATCTGCAGGGATTTTGGAGCCCCAAAAAATAAAGTCTGACAAAGGGAAACAAAAATAATTGTTATCAGTTTGAGAAAATCACCTGTGATCTTTGACACCAGAAGAATGGACTTTTTTTTTAAGACAAGTTCAGACTTAGCAGGCAGAAGTCCATCAGAACATGCCCAAACCAAGGGAAGAATATTTGTTTAACCATTCATTCCACCAAAGACTTTTTTGGAATCTGCTCTGCATTCAGGTCACAGTTCCTGTGTCACCACTTTGGCAATGAACAGTTCTCTGCTCTGCGTTAATGGTGCTTGTGCAGGGGTCAGTGCCTGACTCTTCAAGCACTCTGTGAGTTCTTAGGAGGTGTTCAGTGTCAAAGTTCTGGATGGAAGTACCCAGGGAATCCCTGCCAAGAGCTCAAGCCACTGTCGCCAGCAAGGGGCTGAGGAGAGAGATCTAACCTCCTTGCCTCCCACTAAGACTCAAAAAAAAGAGTTTCTCCCCAAGTAGGACATATGTGTGGCAGTTGAAAGGTAGTCCAACACACAATGGTACATCTTATTATTGTAACTGTTTTTCAAATTAGAGTTTAAACTTTCATATAGCAGAACCTAAGTATATCTCACTGATCTCAGTAAATACATGTTGACCCATAGTTTTAAGTTTGACAGATTTGTTTTTCAGATTTATTGCTTTTTATGTGGTAGATAGAGTTTCACAAGGTAACAAATTATGAGAACTTCATTTTGGTAACAGACTTAAGTACAGTCGTTAAAATGGTGATTAAATAATTGTGAGAGGAAACTAGAATAACTTGTCAAGCTAGATAGATCATCTCTATTGAAATAAGTACCCTGCAGAGTGGAGACTCAAACTAAGAGCGTTGTGGCCTTGCTTTAAGGTTCTGTTAAATGCGGCCTTGGATGTGGAGGACATCTGAACTGTAATTGTTTATATTCCATGGCCTGGATGCGTGTCACTTCATCTTTTGATTAGACCTTTCAACTGACTGTTGCTAACTATTAGTGAAATCAGGGTCATGTGTATGCACGCTTGTGGATTTTAAGATTTTAGAGCTTATTCCATAGTGTAAGGTAATGTCTTTGAGGGCAGTCATCACATGTTCTTATCACAGGAAAATGCAATTTTAAAAATTGAATTCTATGTAGCACTTAATTTTCTTATGAATCAGTATCTACTTATTGACATTTAAATTCATTCTACAAATACGCATTGAGTCCCCATAAGGTGCTAGGTATGCTTCTGTGGCTGGTGATAATGGCAGTGAATGAATCTGTCCTAAACCCCTGTCCTGATAGAGCAGATGCCAGAGTTTGCAGTATATCTGAGAGGTGTTTGCATATCCAGTGAGATTTCAATATGCTTCTGAAACAATCTCTTGATAAAATAAGAAAGTGTTGTTGTTCAGTTGCTCAGCTGTGTCCAACTCTTTGCGACCCCATGGACTGCAGCATACCAGGCTTCCCCATCTATCACCATCCCCAGAGCTTGCTCAAAGTCATGTCCATTGAGTCAGTGATGCCATCCAACTATCTCATCCTCTGTCATCCCCTTAAATCCAATTTAAAAAAAAGTGGAAAATTTTTCTTAGCTATCCTTCATGAGTTTGTTCAGATTTTGTATTAGTTTATCTTATTTATACTAAAATGCATTTATAATTGCATCTCATTTATAATATGTATTATAAGTGCATCTTGTTTATAAATCTCTATTATATTCATATTTTGGAAAAACTGTAGGTGTTTACCACCTTGCAGACAAGTCAATTTGTATTCCAGTTCCAGTGAAAGTGATAAACATCTCTCTCCAAAAAGATCTAATTTCTTATAAGGGACTTGGTAGATGTATTATATGTAATTTATTCATTAATTTAAATAAAGATAAGTAAGTATAAGAAAAAATAAAAATAATTTAATTATACAACTAATACTGGATCCTGCTCTCAAAAAATAGAGTAACTTTTGTGTCTATATGGAAAAAAAATTTAGCACTTTGTGTTGCTTTAAAAAAGTCTAATGCAAGCTTATTTTTATATAGACTGCATAGTTTACCTTAAACATTTGAAGATTCGGATATGTATGTCTGCTAAGCCTATAAACCTGTCTTAAAAGTGAAGCTAATATTGTGAAGAGAAATTTAGAAAACTAAAGTATACCTGAAATTCTCAATATAATACGCATTGAATTTGGGGAAATTTATTCTGAGATATATGACATTGACTCTAAATTTAAAAATCTAGTTCCCATTAATTTTCCAACATATATTAAAGAAAGAGAAATTATTAGTTCAAGTGAATAAGATTTTTAATATTCCCCAGTAGTGGAGTACAGTGAGTAAAACATTTTATTATTAGAAGAAATTGCTTCCCATAAGTGATATTATTAAACATCAGTGGAAGAAAGCAAAGATAAATTAGCAGCCTCTGTAACAAACCAGCAGTCACTGAAATCTTGGGAGGAGAATTGGTACTTTAAGACTTTGTATGGGTGCTTCCAGATGGGGAAAATTCTATGATGGAATACATTGATTTTAAGTTTACTATTTTGTAGGGTCAAGGAACAGGAGAGTCATAAGAGTAATATCCTAAGTGGGAAACAATATCCAATATATTAATTTTACAGGCCATTTTCATGATAGAATTAAAAGGTAAATGTAGCATATATACAGAGAAAAAAAACCATAAATATATACATGTTAACTAATTTAAAAAAAGAGAGCACTAACATTTACAGACATCCTCAGGGCATGTTATTTGTTTGCTTTTTCCTTGTGTCATATTAAATTATCTATATCACCAAGTATGTACTGTATAAATTTGAACAATCACTTTCACTACATTATGTTTATTATATATTATATCATGGGCTTCCCAGATGGCGCAATGGGAAAGAATCCACCTGACAATGCAGGAGGTGCAAGAGACATGGGTTCAGTCCCCGTGTCATGAAGATCCCCTGGAGTAGGAAATGGCAACCCACCCCAGCATTCTTGCTGGAAAATTCCATGGACAGAGAAACCTGTCAGGCTTCAGTGCATGGGGTTACAAAGAATCAGACACGACTGAGTGAATGAGCACATAGTGTATTAGTCTTCTTTGGTATCTCAGTGGTAAAGAATCAGCCTGCCAATGCAGGAAACATGGTTTGATTTGTGGGTCGGGCAGATCCCCTGAAGAACGGAATGGCTACTCCAGTATTCTTTTCTCTTTTTTTTAAAAAAAAAATTGTTTATTTTAATTGGAGGCTAATTACTTTACAATATTGTGATGGTTTTTGCCATACATCAACATGAATCAGCCACAGGTGCACGTGTGTCCCTGCATCCTGAAATTACCTTCCTCCTCACCCCATCCCTGTAGGTTGTCCCAGAGCACTGGCTTCGAGTACTCTGCTTCAGGCATCAAACTTGCACTAGTCATCTATTTTACATATGGCAATATACATGTTTCAATGCTATTTCCTCAAATCATTCCACCCTTGCCTTCTCCCAGGGAGTCCAAAAGTCTGTTCTTTACACCTGTGTCTCTTTTGTTGCCTTGCATATAGGATCATCATTACTGTCTTTCTAAATTCTATATATATACGTCAATATACTGTATTGATGTTTCTCCTTCTGAATTACTTCACTCTGTATAATAGGCTCCAGTTTCATCCACCTCATTAGAACTGACTCAAATGTGTTCTTTTTTTATAGCTGAGTAACATTCCATTGTGTATATGTACCACAACTTCCTTATCCATCCGTCTGTTGATGGACATCTAGACTGCTTCCTTGTCCTAGTTATTGTAAACAGTGCTGCGATGAGCATTGGAGTACATGTGTCCCTTTCAATTCTGGTTTCTTCAGTGCGTTTGACCAGCAGTGAGATTGCTAAAACTGGACATAGAACTGCTATATGACTCAGCAATCCCGCTGCTGGGCATACACACCGAGGAAACCAGAAATGAAAGAGACACATGTTCCCCCAACGTTCCTTGCAGCACTGTTCACTCCAGTATTCTTGCCTGGAGAATTCCATGGACAAAGGAGCCTGGCACGTTACAGTCTGTGGGGTCACAAAGGAGTCGGACGTGACTTAGTGACTAAACAACAATACTTATTATATTATACTATACTCTACTATACTATTCTATTCTATTCTATACTATACTATATACTATCCTATCCTATCCTATCACACTGCCTTCTTTCCTCAAGCTGTGCCTGCATGTGTATGCAGCGCTCTGTTATGTCCGACTGTAGCCTGCCAGCCTCCTCTGTCCATGGAATTCCCCAGGCGAGAATACTGGAGTGGGTTGCCATGTCCTCCTACAGGAGATCTTCCTGACCTAGGGATCAAACCCTTGTCCCCTGCATTGGCAGGCAGCTTCTTTACCGTCTGATCCACCAGAGAAAACCCCTGTGCCTGCATAGTAAAAAGTATTTTTGAAGGATTTTTCAGTTTTGTCTGCTTCCAGCAACTGACTTTAAATCTCTCCTTTTCAAGCGATAAGTGTTAATCTAAAATTTATTAAAATCCTTCAGAGATTCTACAACCACTTCTTGTACACAGTGATAACATTTAGTGTTATTTGATATTGTTTGAAACTGTCAGCATTGACATATCACTGAATTATTCCTTTTTACTGTGCCTTCAGATATAAAAATATTTTCTTATATCAGTATTACCTTTATTTCTATACCCTCTACTTGATATTTATTTACAGTATTAGACATTATAATGCCTCATTTGTTTCTGTTTACTTTTACCTTTTGCAAGTTTTTTTTTCTTCTGATATTCTTGCTTCTTGATGTTTCATTTACTTCCCTTCAAATAATGTCTGCCTTCTTATATAGAAAGTTGGTTGCTCTATTTTCCAGTCATTGATTTTGTAACATATTACTCTTATTCAGCACTCTTACGTGTGTGTTAGTCGCTCAGTTGTGTCCAACTCTTTGCGAACCTACGGACTGCATTTCTTTCATGTGTATGTTAGACATACTACCTCTTGTAAAGGTCTGTAAAGCTGCTTATATAAAGGTCTACAACAGAAATCAATTTGAGAAAAAAAAAACAACATATAAGAGGAGGATTTTAAATATATATGTAAAACAGAAAAAGGTATAACAGTAATGTTTATTAATTTTTGAATCTAAAACTAAAAGCTAGTCAATAATGATTTTTTTTAACTTTGGAGCTAATAATGCCTAATGTAAGTGATTTACATTGATACATATCCTTTATAATGTGATCTTTTTCATTATGTTAAAATGTGCAGTGCGTTAAGACTTAAGAATCTGAGGCATGTCTCAGTTCCTCCCACTATCCAAATATTTGAAGTCACCTAATCCCCAAGTATTCTGCTTTTTCAGTGACATGAGCAGCAAGATAGCCTGGACAATGTCTTGGCACCCTTCAGAGACAGTGAAGCAGTGATGTCTATCAATGCAAATGCAACTTGTATCTGCTTATGGAATCCTTTTGTTACTTGGATTTAAATTTGGGTGTCTCCTTTATGCTAGAAACCAATAAAATAATGAACTGCCACTCTGAAGATTCGGAAAGCTAATCAATCTCCTTCCTGACAAGTATAAAACTTCTCTGTATAATGTATTTCGTGCTTCACATTCATGGTTTGCTTTTCAGTCAGTTATAGAGCTTTCTACTAAGAAACTTTCTCTCTCAAATCCCCATGAAATAGAGATTCTGTATAAGTCTTTGAGATACCAAGGACTTCTCTGATGGAAGAGCAACTGTTTTAATATATTGTAGGACTGGTTAAATAATTTAATCACCATCTGAAAAATACTTTTTACTGGTACTGCTGAAGAAGGTTCTTTATAAAAAGAAACATTACCCAGCATCCTACATTATAATTGCTCATATTCCAATGAAGAGAATGCTCAAATATTTAAGCAAAGTTGAAAAACCATGTAAGACTCTATGTAAAAGACAACATGTGGTTATCTCAAGGCCAATTAGTATATAGTCCTGTGAAGATGGATGACCATTTCAGGAAGAGGATATAGCATACGGAGTGTACCAAAGACTCAAAAGAGCATAACACCAGAAGACATATAAATAGCTTTGCATGTCAAGGGCATGGGGATAAGAGATTTAAGAGGAGATGGAGGAGATGAATCATTAATGACATTTTGTGTCTTGTAAAGGTATTGGATTTTATCCTGGGGATTTGAGATGGGGAAGTGACCCTATCAGGGGTATGTTTGAAAAAGATTATTATGTCAGCAGCATGAAGGATGGATCCGACAGGGATCTGAAGCACGGAGACCCTTTAATAGACACGAAAGATGCAAAGAGCAGGAAAGACAGTGCACATTAGTGAGCCTTCAAAAATGTTTATCGAGTTGAAATGAATTGAAGAAGTTTGTTGAAACTTTTCTTTCTCACGTCTTATTTTTAGAAAATGTCAATAGCTGCTATTCATTGGGTTGCTTCAAAGTTCTTCCACCGAACCCCAGTGAGGGTGAGATAGTTGAAGTCTGGGTGAGTGACCCGTCTCATCACAGATGCTTCAAAAATGTCATCAAACACTCCTCTACAGATGTTCCCATTGTTCAAAACCATCTTTATAGGTACTGAGTCTTATGCTGCAGTCTGATGCACAAAAGAGCATCCTGCCTTTTGCAATGGAATTCATTAGGTACCTTAATTATTACCTTTACACTTGGGCAAACAGCGTGTCAGTGATAGTGTCCTCTCTGATTATTATAACCACACTGCTTGGCTATTAACTAGTTTTACAGCTGTGGTTTATTCTTTTTTTTTAATCTCTGGGTCATTTTCAGAAAATTTTGCCAATAAAATAAATCATTTAGCCATTTCTTGTCAATGATCGTGAAAGCTAAGCTGTACCAAAGAGCAAGCTGCATACGGATGATTGAAAGCTGACTGCGGCATTTTTATTTTTGGCACATCCACAGTTTTATAAATATGTCATCATAATCCTGTCATATAGACAAAAAGAAATATAACTTTTACATTTTACAAATGAAGGGGCTAAGATCCGAAAGACTGACTTGTAAGAAGCTGGTGTGAAAGTGCTTAGTTCAAAATGAAACAGAATAGCCCACACCCACATATTAATATTTCAATCACTAGAATATTTATGTTGATTATGACATTTTATTAGTTTAGATTTAGCAATGGAAAATTATTTTCAGTAGTAATAACACACACACATTTTTTCCTTTATATACATACACATTTCCAAGCTCACAGCCTAGAAACAATGGCCAACCCAGTAGCAATGTGCACCTTGGCAAACAGACTGTGCTTTCTCATTGAAATGAATCAAAAATCTTCCAAGAAATGTCTAAGTCAGGATATAGTGCAAAGAAATGTAAAAATTTCATTAAACGTCCCCCAAATCAAAGAATCTATCAAAAGCTAGGAGCATATCAAAATGATTCATGGTTCAATTTAAAGAGTCTTCTATTAATGGGATGACACAGTTTGATCAGTGAAGCAAGTGGAACCAAATAAATAAAATGATTGAAATTAATAATAAAATATAAGTTAATTAATTGATAATGTTACCTAATGAGAAATTCAGTCACATTTGGTGGATTCTAGGAAACCAGAATGTTCTGAAAGCTGAGAAATAAAGGGAAACATTCAAGCAATCATTCAAACATTTTTGAACAAACTAAAAGTAGCTAATTGAAGTTAATTTTTACATTGAGCATTCCAGTTAATAAAGGGTAGAGTATGTGGGAATTGGAATATCATCATATTGCAATAGCTAATGAAGTTATTGACATAGAAAATTATTATCAATGACTGCCCAGTTATTAGGAAAGAGGCTCAAGAGGATTAAGATAACTACACTTGAACTGACTGATTAATATTAACAGAAAAAGAGAAAGAAAGAAGACTGCATGCAAAATTTCTGTGACAGGACATACTGAATACTACCTATGACACTTGTAGTCCAAAATACAAAATCTGAGTTGGATCAAACCAAAAATATCAGTTTATTTGAAACACAGGAAATGAAAGGAAAGATTAAGTGATACCAAGGGATGCAAAATTCAGAATATGAGACATGTACAGGAAAATTACCTAGTTTTTTCAGAAAAAAAATTTTTTTATTGCAAGAAAAATAAAAGAAGACAGTGTAATATACAGAAGGCCTGTATATTAAAATAGTATTCAGAAACATGTCAATATAATGCATTATGTGGACTTGTTTGGGTACTCATGTAAACCAACCAACTTAAAAAAGGAAAGAAACAAAGAATAGGGCAATGTGAATACTGACTAGAGGATTATGGTGTTAAGACATTATTATTTATTTTTTTTTTATTAGTTGGAGGCTAATTACTTCACAACATTTCAGTGGGTTTTGTCATACATTGATATGAATCAGCCATAGATTTACACGTATTCCCCATCCCGATCCCCCCTCCCACCCCCCTCTCCACCCGATTCCTCTGGGTCTTCCCAGTGCACCAGGCCCGAGCACTTGTCTCATGCATCCCACCTGGGCTGGTGAGCTGTTTCACCATAGATAGTATACATGCTGATCTTTTGAAATATCCCACCCTCACCTTCTCCCACAGAGTTCAAAAGTCTGTTTTGTATTTCTTTGTCTCTTTTTCTGTTTTGCATATAGGGTTATCGTTACCATCTTTCTAAATTCCATATATATGTGTTAGTATGCTGTAATGTTCTTTATCTTTCTGGCTTACTTCACAGAGTGAAGACATTATTATTAATGTGATGATGTGATGAATGACATTATATTTTTTAATCTAATAATTTAGAAATATGTGTTGAATTATTTGTAGATGAATTAAATAATTTTTGGACACTTGCTTCCATATACTCCAAGGAGGTAAAGATAGAACCATAGTGCTAATGAATTAACTTTTGAAGCTGGCTGCTTGGTAGATTAGAGCTACTATACTATTTTTTTAACTACTTCATATGCTTTAAAATTTCCAGAGTACAATTTTTAAAAATCTTTAAATTTGCTTTAAATGCAACTTAATCCTTTGTGAAGGAACATTTCACTCAGAGTTGTGATGTGGTATTTAGTTACTCAGTCACGTCTGACTCTTGCGACCCCATGGATTGTAGATAGCCAGGCTTCTCTGTCCAGGGGACTTCCCCAGCAAGAATACTGAGGTGGCTTGCCATTTCCTCTCCAGGGATCTTCCTGACTCAGGGATCGAACCTGCGTCTCTTGCATTGCAAGTGGATTCTTTACCACTGGGCCACCAGGGAAGCCCTCACTAAAAGTTAATGTAAAGCAATTGTTTATTTCTTTACTGATAAGAGAGACGAGGATTAGCAAGAGAAAGTATATCATCTTGCTGAAGGGAAGTGAAGGTTGCCTCGTCGTGTCCGACTCTTTGCGACCCCATAGACTAAATAGTTCATGGAATCTCCAGGCCAGAATACTGGAGTGGGTAGCTGTTCCCTTCTCCAGGGGATCTTCCCATCCCAGGGATCAAACCCAGGTCTCTCGCATTTCAGGTGGATTCTTTACCAGCTGAGCCACCAGGGAAGCCCCTCATCTTGCAGAAGGAAACGTTAAATGACATGGGTTTGGAGTGGCTGACAAAAACGTGTGACTCTAATGTTGTCTGAAGACTCTAGGTAACAACACTGGTGTAGGGGCTGATGAATGAAATGAAATAGATTGGGATTAAATGGTAGCTTATTTTTAATACTGATTAATAGGAACTTTGCTCTGAGTTTTGATGGAAGAATGCTGAAGCCCACCAAAATTTAAGTGGCAGAATTAGTGAGGGAGCAGATTGAATAGCTAGATATATGGTAGTTACCCATCAGAGTCACTTAGTAACCTCAGTCAAAATCAAAGCAGATTATCTCAGTGGAAGAGAAAGATAAGAGTAAGTAATTGTCCCACAACTGGATGTTTCAAGAGTGAATTGCAGAATAAAATATACATTTAAAATCCAAACTCCCAACATTATTAAGCAGTATAGCCTTATTTGGCTTCTCTGAAGATACTTTTTTCCTCTGTCTATGAGAACAAAATTCATACATCATAGCAGAGTTGTGTGTGTGTGCGCTAGTCAGTCAGTCATGTATGACTCTTTCCAACCCCATGGACTGTAGCTCACCAAGTTCCTCTGTCCATGAAATTCTCTAGGCAAGAATACTGGAGTGGGTTTCCATGCCCTTCTCCAGGGGCTCTTCCCAACCCAGAGATCAAATCCTGCATATTGCAGGCATATGCTTTGCCATTTGGGCTACCAAAGTGATGATTTTATGTATACTGTATTTTAAGTACTCACTAATTTTTCTCAATAGAGAATAATTACTTGGGAACAAAATAATAAAGCATTAATTATCTGTTTGTGGTGGGGAAAGCAAGAGCAAGGGAAATAAGGGAATATACACAGAAGCCCATTTTTGAGACATGAGATAACTTGAAGAGAAGGGGTACTGAGTTATAGGATAAAATTGGGGCACAGTTATCACTTTTGGTTTATGGCAATAAAGAAACAATGTTGGAATCCAGGAACCCATAGTGGATAACAAATCTTAGGTCTGGGCATTTGGACAAGATGCAAAGTCATAAGAGTTTCTTGGATAAAATTATGGTTCCCTACAGTCGGAATGTACTCAGAAACATGAACACAATTAAGCCTAAAGCTAGAAAGATTCTTTTGACCAAGATGGCTGGAGCTGATGAGAGAAAACTGAACAATTGGAGACAAGCCACACACAGATGTTGCAGTCTTCTAACGTTGCCTCCAGCCAGTCTTGTTACTTAATAAATTCATCAACATTTATCCTGTAAAGAGTGCTGGTTTCTCCTACTGTCTTGAAAGAACCATATCTAATGTTGGCTGCCAAATTGAAGACTTACTTACATCGGTACTCCAGCTGAAGTTTATCATAATTAATTTCAACAGCATTATCTGGAATCACAGAATGGTGGCATATTAGAAACAGAAATATCCGCAGACATCATGCAATGAAATATTTGCATTATATGAAAAAAAAAAGGATCTTTATTTTACTTACTTGTAGTTGGTTAACAGCTTATGTAGAATCTTTCACTCAAATCTAATGTCTTAATGTGTATCTTATATTAAATCATAAAATAATTAATACATGGGAGGAGTGCCTGTAAGACATATGTGTGGTTTTGACAATACTTTTTATTCAGAAAATAAAAGGTTTTCTGTAGAAGACACACAGATGGCCCACAGGCACATGGAAATATGCTTGACATCACTAATCATCAAGGAAATGCAGATTGCAACCACCATGAGATATCACCTCATACCTGTCAGAATAGCTGTCCTCAAAAAGACAAGAAATAACCAGGTTGGTAAAGATGTGGAGAAGATAGAACCTAGCACAGTCTTAGTGGGAATGTAAATGGGTGTAGCCACTATGAAAACAGTATGGAGGTCCCTCAGAAAACCTAAAGTTAGAGCTACCATATCATTGAGCAGTCATACTTCTGGGTACATATTCAAAGAAAACAAAAGTATGAATTTGAAAAGATGCAAGCACCCCAGTGTTGATAGCAGTATTATTTAGAATAAGAAATATTTCCGGAGGCGGGAGGGGGGATCAGGATGGGGAACACATGTAAATCCATGACTGATTCATGTCAATGTATGGCAAAAACCACTACAATATTGTAAAGTAATTAGCCTCCAACTAATAAAAATAAATGGAAAAAAATAGGAAATATATGGAAACCACCTCCGCACCCAACAACAGATAATGGGCAAAGAAGATGTGATATGTATACAGTGGATATTACTCAGTCACTAAAAAGAGTGAAATTTTGCCATTTGCAATAATCTGGTTGAACCTGGAAGGTATTATCAGACAGAGAAAGACAAATTCTGTATGTTTTACTTACATGTGGAATCTAAAAAATAAATGAACAACCATAACAAAGATGGAAGCACGCTCAAGGAGAGAACAAACTAGTGATAACCATTGGGGAAAGGGGGAAGGAAAGGGACAGATAGGTGAAGGGAACTAAGATGTACAAACTACTAGGTGTTAAATAAAGAAGCTATGAGAATATTATGTACAAAACAGAATATAGCCAATATAGTAACTTTATATGGAGTATAATCTGTAAAAATACCAAATTACTGTGTTGTACACCTGAAATGAATATGATATTGTTACTCAACCACAATAAAAATGAAACAAAAGCTAAAGTATTGGTAAAATTGGCTAAATTAAGACTATCTGTTCAACTCTAAAATTAGCAGAAATTTGACATTTACATCACCTTAGCAAGGGAGATGAAACTCAAAAGTTAAACTGAATCAGAGCCCCCAGCAACGCCATTTTCCCTTCCTTGCTTCTGTATGACTTTCACTTCTATAATAATTTCATTAAAGAATGAAACACTGGTAGAGATTTCCTTATTTAGGATTCACTGAATATAGAATTCCACATAATGATTAGATATTATTTTATCAAAATTATTAGTAATATAACACAAGATAGAAAATGTGAAAACTTCAACTTATGAATGAGATAGAAAAAAAATTTAGATGTTGGGAGTTTAGAACTTTCACTATTTTTTCCCTTAGAAGAAAGGTCAAAAAAAAAAAGAAGAAAGGTCCCTTTGAACATAGGTAATCAGTGTTGCAGAGATTGTAATTCTGTGCATTTTGCAGCAAAGGAGGTTGGGATATGAAGTTCTTTGCCTATACTTTGAAGAAGAACTTGTACTCTAGTCGTTTTCTTCATAAAGGAAGTGTAATTAAAAATACTGACCCATCATGAGGCATGGCAGCTAATAAAGCCTATGCAAGGAAATTGACTGAACAATCTCTAAAATTTTAATACTTTCACTTGGAAGTTAGCAATCTGAGGATGCAGGTGACATGCAAGTACATTTGGTATTCAGGATTGTGGCTTTCTTATATGCCAGTGGCAATTTCTGGAATTCATTGCTGACTGAAGTGGTGCCAGTCTGTGACCTGGGCATTATCTGTGAGGTCAGGTTGGGATGAAATCTTTCCATGTCTTAGGTAGAATTCCCTGAGAAACAAATTATGATACAAGATAATCCAGTCAAAGATTAGTACTGAGTGCTTTCAAGTACCATAGTTTTAAAAGAGTGAAGGATACAGAAAAGTGGAGAGAAAGAGAACTGCCACGAAGGTGAATCAGAGCCCTCAGCCTGTTCCACAGGACACTCCACAGCCAAAATAGCAATTTAGAGTTTTTCCGAATGAGGGTGGTGAAGGGATGGGGCAGGTTTTATATCCTTAAAAATTGGTCATTGGAGTTAGGTTAGTCCTAAGGTGGGGTACAATCTTAGGTACCCCTAAGATTTTTCCGAATGAGGGTGATGAAGGGATGGGGCAGGTTTTATATCCTTAAAAATCATTCATTGGAGTTAGGTTAGTCCTAAGGTGGGGTACAATCTTAGGTACACCCTAAGGAGTAGGGTGTTGCCCTGAGACAGACTCATCTTTGAGCCTTCAGCATCCAACAGTGCTGGCCTCTTGGCCAGAGGAGGGGTTATCTGAGCAATGCACCATGGTACCATCTACACCTGTATGGTTTGGATATCTTTCTTGGCTGTGTAAACTCCAAACCCAGCTTTCTGGTCCTCCTGGAGGTTGTGAACATTAACAAGCTTAATTACAAACCTTTTACTTTAGTAAATAAAATAGGTATGCTTTCTGCAAGTAATTCTGACTGATAAAACATTTATTTCTTTAATTATTCTAAACTCTTACATGAGGCATTTCCCCAGTGTTGACTTGATTGAAAATTAAAATGTCTCATCATACATGCAGAAGTCTTATCAAGATTTTCCAAATGTTGCTGATAAGAATAACAAAAATCAGCCTGTACATGTCAGTTTCTCTCTGTCTCTCTTTATATCAGAGTTTATAAGTGAAGACTAGGCGCCACGGAGATGATGAGAGCTTGGTCAAAGCACGCCGCCCCTGTCAGTTCTACTCAGTCTACAGCAAGCTCCATCTTTGACCAGCACTAGGAGGAGGTAAGAGACCTAGAGTGGGTCTGTGCTAATCATGTTTCACAAAAAGGAAAGTGGATGAGATATCCTATGTGAGAAGCTGGGGTGAAATGATGATACTTGTTTTTTGTTTTGCTGTTTGTCCATAGGAGACAAACATAAACTGGGTAGAACTAAGCCAGGATAACTGCTTCTATAGATGAAACTTGCAAAAAAAAAAAAAAAAAACTATATATATAAAACACAGAGAGAGACACATTCTAGTTATTCTAGTTGCTCTCCAAGATTAAAAAAATAAAATTAACCAAGTGAACTTTTTTAGCTAAAAGTTACTCCATTTTGCTCATTATCTTCCCCAAACCAGTGGCTTGTACTTCTGAAGTATGACTATTAAGATGGCAGAAGCATCTCTTGACCAGATCAACACCAGTGTGTGGGAGCCAAGGGAAAAGAAAATAAAGATAGAATGGTGCCAGAATAAAAGTGACATGTAGAAGAGTATTCTGGAGAACCTGAGAAGAATTTCAATAGTCATTGTAGAGGAAGCATGGGCAGGAAGCTATGGGGTTCAAGAAAGCCTCTAGAGTGTAGACAGAACTCCAAGTTTTAAATTGACGTGGACTGCTGATAGACCTATTAAGCCTATGAAGGAAATCTATGCAGCCCCTGCTGTTAATCCATCTGCAGAAAGTTTCATATGCCAGTTTTCTTAATTAGGGTGGGCAGAGAGGGGCGTCCTGTTGAGATTAAGTCCACTGCACAGTAGAGGAGGAAACTGTTTCTACTTACTGGGCTTCTACCAAGAAATGTGTTAATTACCAAGATAGGAGAACATTTTGTGTATGTGATAAGTGAAGTTCTTAACAAATGAAAAGATTGGAGGTGATCTTTCCAATTTTTATTCAACAAGGAAGTCTGCAACCTACTGAGAATGCTGATTGAACTAACTGTTCTAAGTATATTTATTTGATCTCTAACCCCAATTTACTTAGAATCCCATTCTGCTAATGTGTGCAGTGGACTTCTTTTATTTCAGCCTAGAAGGGGCATTTATATTTCTTTCAACTAAATAAAGATATATTTTATAATTTTGTTATTTAAGAAGTGTGAAGGTTATTTATACTTATGCTATATAGCACAGCACATACATTGAAGAACATTTTGAAATATACAAGGATTTACACTACCATCTCTAGAAATGTTCAATACCATGGGATCAGATACAAATCTTAATTGCAATCTTTTCTTTTCATTATTTCTTGTTTTCTTCACAGATATTGGTTCCTTGTAGTTTTATAATCTCTTCCAGTCTGAAAAATAAGCCAATATGAAGGTGTTTATAAAGTTCCTACATTTCTCTAGCATTCAGTTGGGATTTTAATTACTTTTAATCTTTTGCATTATTTTGTTCTGTTACTAAATTTCTCCATTGGCTTTTGTAATTACATTTGTCTATCTTTGTGATTTAAGTAAATATGCAAAGTTTTTCTTTTTTGTTGGTATCTTAAACTTTCCCTTTGACTACCCTCAATGATCTAGTTAATATATGTGATTTTTCTTTAAAATTCCATTTATAAGTTAGCTGACAGAAAGACTATATTTATAATCTGACCTTCATTACTAATATGTTCACTTCATGTTTTCATTAACACTTGAAAATAAAGAAATATTTACTTTAAGTCAAATTTATTCTATTCTTAGAAGACATATTTTAATAAATATATAACTATCATAATGATTTATATTCATTATTAAATATATACATATAAATATATACTGTGTAAATATATAATAAGTATAATATATACACTATAGATACACAGTTAATTTATATTTATTGATCAACTGATAGAGATATACATAGACAGATACAGATGTATATACATGTATGTTACATGTTTTTCTTTCCTGTAAGACTTTGTATTGTCATCTACACAGTCTCATAGTTACGCTCATTATATAGAGCACTAGGATGCCAATATGGTTTGTAAAGCACATAATCAGCTTACCTCTCTGTTCTGGAAATGTAAGTTTGATACTCTTTTTTGTCATACTTGGTGAGCAGAATGGGCTATAATTTATCTAGAGTTAAGCAAACCTATATATTTACCTGTTCCTCATATCAAAATCATCAAATTTCAGTTCGTATTTTTCTATTAAAACTACCCTCTTTTCATAATTTTTTCTCCCATATTGTCTACTGTGCTAAAAAATATCCTTGGTATACCTGTTTACTTCTTTCTGACTCACATACATGCCTTCTCATAAGCTCTTCTCTATAAAAGCAAAACTCCTTTCCACAAATGTGGTATCTACATGCTTGTTTAAAGAGCTATCATTCCATTTTCAAAAGGTAAGTGTTTCTACATGCTTTTATTCATTTATAACAAGCTGGTCTGTTTTAATCTTTATGTAATATAACACATTAAATGTGATATCATAAATAATGAACCTCCAATGCATTTTGTGTTGAGGGAGAGTAAATGATGTGGGTGTGACACAATGCTTAAAAATTCTGTGTATCAAAACTCATGAGAAAGATATGCAAAGCTGTATTAAACAAGATAAAATAGTTATGTATATATTTGATGTTGTATGTATGACATCTAAATGCAGTAAAAGAAAATGTGAAAAACACTGAATTGAGCACTTTACTTTGGAAACAGCTGAAAGGTGAATTACAGATTGACAAGGAGAAATTATGGAAGAAAGAGGTATTTTATCCAATTATCATGCGTTTTTAAATTAAATATATATGTATTTGTTCATCACTTATATGTATAAACACTAAGCTAATGTCCTATTTGGATGTAGGAAAACAGTACTATTATCAGTTGTTAAATTCATGCTAAGTATCAGATGTGATCTTTAGAGCTAGAATTTCCAAAAATGAAAACATACGACCCCTAAGATTAATGTACTTATATTGTCATGAGAGAAAAGCAACATATAAATAAATATTTATATATATAGTGATGCAAAGATAACTGTAAAATGTTGTAAGAACATAAGTGAAAAAAAAATTCTTCCTAGAAAAGGTGAAATGAATGAGAGTACACATGAAAGCTGTTATCATTTGAGCTGTATCTAGAAAAATGGAATGATTTCCTAAGGAGAGCTAACCAAGTGGCAATTAAAGTTGTTTCAGATAGAGAAATCAACGTGAATATTGACGCAGAGCTTTACAAATACATGGGGATTTTGGATAGTCTAGTCCAGTGTTTCCTCAATCTTCTTTTTATTAACACTCCTCTCCCCAGAAGGAGATTTTTAACAACTTTTTTCTTAATAACCTCCCCACCCCATGAAATTAAACAGTAAGAATGACAATTTGGATGCATACATTTAAGCTTCAGCGACTCACAACAAATGTGATGGCTAAGAATATTTTGTCTACTCAGAGCGATTTTATACCCTTGGGGGGAAATATCACCCCTTTGGGAATGTATGATTTAATCTATAAAGATTTTAAGCAAGTGGAGTTTTTGAAAATGACTCAAGCAATGCTGAGGAGTTTGGAGAAGTAAGAAGTTTCCAGATATCATGGAAACTGATGAGTGAGTCTAAGGGTTCTGGAACTCCATGGTAAAAGTGGTAGAAAGTTGTGGCATACTCAGGAGACAGAGTAGTTTATTTGAAAACAGTAGGTGACAGAAGGACTTCCCAGGTGGCGCTAGTGGAAAGGAAACTGCCTGCCAGTGCAGGAGACATAAGAGACGCAGATTTCATCCCTGGGTCAGAAGATGCGGTGAGAAGGAAATGGCAGCCTACTCCAGTATTCTTGCCTGGGGAATCCCATGGACAGAAGAGCCTGGCAGGCTACAGTCTATGGGGTCGCAAAGAGTCAGGCACAACTGAGCGATTTAACACAACCCAGGTAACAGAGGAGCACAATAGGGAGAAAATGCAGAGAAGTATTTTTATCATGTTGTAGTAGAGCCGAAATATCAGAGAAAGGTTAATTTTTAAGCATAGAAGCATGCTTTTAATGATTCTTCTTAACATTACATTCTAAATCTACGGCAATGGTTAACCCACATACGGTGTACATATTTATGTGAAATAGGATACTCATATGGGTTGCCACTTGGTGAAACCCTCCTGGATTCTTCCTCCTTCCCAATCTAAAATAATACACTGGCTGTTTAGGAAACTCAATTAAATCTTCAGGAACCAAAAATTACGCTTTTCTCAAATTATTTATTTATGAATACTTTCTGGCTTAGTCCATTGTCTTTATTCAAATCATAATCATGTAATTTAATTGTCTTTTTATCCCACAGTGATGAGAATTATTTCCATGTCAGTCATTGTACAGTAATAAAATATTTCAGATGAAGATTTAACAAGTGATAATAAGCAACATTTACTTTTTATCAACACAGTAGCAATTATTTCCTCATTCTCATTTCTATAATGGCATTAGGTTAGATTTTGATTTCCAGGCACATTTCCAGACATTGTCAATCCCACATATTAATGAACACTCATTCCACACTCTTTAGCATATTCTGAAATAACAATCTACTAAAGGTAATGACCAGATTGTATGTGTTTTATTCTCACTAGTCAATTTTAGATTTTAGAATTTCTGAAAGTATAGTAGATGTGCTTAGATCCACCCAGGGCAAGATCATACCTGGAGCTAGTTCATACCCAGTGCTGGAGGCGTGGGCTGTACAAATAAGCAATGCCGGTGTCTGCTCCAATCTCATATTGTTTAGGGTGCGATGATGGTGAATATATATTGTTACAGTCAGGAGACAGAGGCTGTCTCTAATCAGGTTTGTTTTTTTTTCTCCCTTAGTATAAAAGAGCTGCGGATGAATGTTGGCAAGGGATGTAGAGAATAGCAGAGAGAAAACAGTGGATGTCTTTTGTCTTTATTATTAGATCTCATTATATTCTAATAGTGGGGAGCAATTAGTCACAGAGAAAAGTAAATGAGGATCATAACGACACTTAAAAAGAGTGTCAAGAGCGATGAAAATCATCCAGATAGAAGACATGTGTGTGAGAGAGTGAGAGAAAGAGAGCGCCCCTTGGAACAAATTGCATTATTACAGATATGTATATAAATATACATATGTTATGGCTGATTATAAACCCCTAATGCCGAAGGTAACTAGCATCTATGTTTTATTTCATTTGTATGTTTTCTATTTTGTAATGGAAGCTTTATTTCTTACATAATTTTACAAAAATAGTGTTCATAGCAAATTCCTAGTGAGAACTGTCAGTTTGATTTAAATTGGAGCTAATAGGAGTTTTGTATTTGTTATATAAGATAGCAATCGCTATTACAGCAGGTTTCTGTCAAGTATTTATTTTCTAAATTCTGATCATTACTGTTTTACCTAGTGGGCATTTATTAATCAGTGCAACCAATTTAACGTTTTGAAAAGAAATCTCAAAATTACATATCTTAATTTCAAGTTAGTTACTACTGACTTGAAGATATCAGAGTAAAAGCACATGTTATCTACTTCACTGAATTAATTACAACAGATACAAGAACATTTAGTTGTATTCTTGTTCCCTTTGGTCCTACTCTTCAGTCTCATTTGCCTCTGATGCTTTCTGTGTTATTCTTGTCTGCCTTCCTGTTGCATTTATTTATCCTTCCTTTGTAGTATCCTCTTGTCAGTGTCCATCAGTTGGCTTCTTTGCTTTTCTTTCTCATCACTATGCTATGTCTTCCTTGTTATGCATTTTTGTCTTGTGTTTTCTTCCACTTCTACATCACTTTCGTTGAACACTCTTCTCTCTTCTGCCTCCTATCTTCTTTCTTTTCTCTAGTAAAATTGGAAGACCATAGGTCAAGAGCAATGATTTTTAGAATTTTCACTTCCTGCACTTACACATACACACTGATAAATATTGAGTAACATTTGTTTTTTCTTGTGACAGTGCTTTATTCTTAATTTGGAGTAGGATTATTTAAAATATATCTCAAATCAACACTTATGAAAGGTAGGAAAAATAATACAAAGAATTATACCTGTTCCTTTCCTGAAATTTTATATTTTTTAAAATTTTATAAAATTATAAAACATAGGTTTCTATCCACTCTATATCTTACCCTTATAGTTTGATTATGTTTAAGCTGCAAAGTTTAATCATGAGAAATTTGTGTCTCCCCAGTTCAAGTGTCCAGCTATTCTCTGAAATGTAATTCACTGAAACAAGTTAGAAACTTGGGTTTCAATCAGTTTTTCTATCTAGAACATCAACCTCAATACTAGCATTTGTGATACTAAATATACACATTCTTAATTTGTACTTGTTGAGTACTATTATCCATGGGATTCTCCAGGCAAGAATACTGGAGTGGGTTGCCATTTTCCTACTCCAGGAGATCGTCCCAACCCAGGGATCGAACTTGCATCTCCTGGGTCTTCTGCATTTGCAGGAGACCTGGGTTTGATCCCTGGGTTGGGAAGATCTCTTGGAGAAGGGAATGGAAACTCTCTCCAATATTCATGCCTAGAAAATTCCGTGAAAAGAGGAGCCTGGCAAAAGAGTCAGATACCACTGAGTGACCAAGACTTTCACTTTTCTTTCACCTGGGATGCCCTTTAATGAAAATATATACACGTTGTGAATTTGTTCTTGCTGAGTATCACTACCATCAGTCCTGGAGTTTTGCTCTGTATTTTATACCGATTACTAAGGATTACTACAGTTTGGGATTTATGTGCCAAATGGGATGTCTCCCAAAGAAAATTATACAGAAAGAAAGAGCAAATTTTTAGGCCAAAGGTAAAGCAAGCTTAGCAAATGTGATGCTTAGTCTTACAGTCCAAAATACTGACCTATCTCCTGTAGTAAAATATAGACCTTTGAACTCATATATTCAGTTTTACCTGAAAGAAGTAGATAATGGATTGCTGGATCTACGTAACTGTCTTCAACCCTTGTCCACTTAGTCAATTGAAAAATAACACACAAAACAAGGAAATACGGATAAGAGTAGGCAAATGGCTACACTTCCTCTGGGTGACAAAACTATACTTTTCCCATCTGTAGGTGTCTACTGCCTATCAGCTCCCCTCCCCACATCTTCCTTAATGTGCAGTATAAAGTACAACAGTAGGCCTCATTATGGACTTTGTCAGAGGGAAAAAAATCTTCCTCTACATTTCTAGGTTCTTCTAGCTGGCTTAAGAGTTAAATTAATATAATGACAGATTAACCAGAGAAAATTAAACTAAAAGTTTAACAACATTTATATGTGGGAGGGACCCAGGAAAACTGAGTAACTCACCAAAATAATTGATACCCTTGTGTTAAATAACGCCTCTTGATAAAGACAAAAGAGGATGCCGGGGTAGTGGCTTAGGACTTCAGAGGGGAAGAAGGCAATTCACCAGGAGCTGCAGAAACAATTGTTTGGCAAACAAGAATTTACTGGGCCATAAGGAGACAGCAAGACACAGAGTAGACTCTGCTCTTTAGGCTTTTCAGAGTCCCCCACGCCCCCCACCCCACCCCACCTTCAACAAATATAAATCTTATAACTTGCAGATGTCTCTGTTAATAGCTATTTTCAAGGACAGCCCCTTTATCTAAATTCTTAGGCAACTAAGGGGAAGTTAAAAAGAAAGACCAGGAAATCAAAGCAGTCAATCCTAAATGAAATCAACCCTGAATATTATTTGGAAGAATTGATGTTGAAGCTGAAGTGCCAATATTTTGGCAACCTGATACTAAGAGCTGACTTATGGAAAAGACACTGACACTGGGAAAGATTGAGGGAAGGAGGAAAAGGGGACAGAGGATGCTTGGATGGCATCACCAACTCAATGGACATACGTTTGAGCAAACTCTAAGAGGTAGTGAAGGACAGTGAAGCCTGGCATGCTGCAGTCCATACAAAGAGTTGGACATGACTTAGTGACTGAACAACAACAAACAAAAAGAAAGACCTCCATAAGTCTTGTATTTCTTAAGAAGAACCAGCCTAAAGTAATCCTCCCACCAAAGAGGACATTATGCTGTGATCCCTCACAACTTCCTTATGATCCTGATAAAAGAAGTCACTCATAAAGGATATTTTCTATTTAAGACATTGATTTCTCAGGAGAAGCCCTTTTGCTTGATTTTTATTTGATTGAATTATATTTAATATAAATATGTATTATGTCAAATATTTGTATTTATGTGTTTTCATATACAAAAGTAATTAGTAGATATACTGTACACACGTTTAATTTCTGCTGACTTTACAGATCCTGTTTCTAATCTTCTTGGCCATTTTTGATAGAAGTAAATTTAAGAAGTAAATTTAAAAATTTTAAACCACATATGGCAAAACAAGATTTTCGTTCTACCTCAACGTCTTTCCGTGTTTCTGTTTGATCTGGGCAGGAGTAAAGAACAAACTCCATGAGCATGGTTCAGTCAAGTTCTGTTGTCAACGTGCTCAACATTATAAGGAGGATGGGGTGTGTGTGTGTGTGTGTGTGTGTGTGTTTTAAAGAATCTGGAAGTTGCAGTAACACAGTGGGACTAGTAAAAAAACTACTGCCAGTCTTCTGAGGTGAAGCCAAAATGATGATGCTCTCCAAAATGAAGCAGAATAATAGCTGTATACGAGCCTGAAAAGCGACCAAGATCTCAAGAGTATAGGGTTTAGGACTCTGGGAGATAAAGACTAAAGTAGAGAAGATAGAGGGAGGTGATGGAAAAACAGACTCTGACATAGCCCGCAAAGTCAGGCAGACAGCACCGAGTGGACTTCCTACTGTATCTAAACATGAGACCCTTTGTTCCTTGTCTTACTTTCAGTCTGGTATGAGTGTAGAAAGAGAGCACACCACTTCTGTATGTCCCAGACCATTGCTAAAAGGGGTGCGGGGAAGGTGGGAAGCTAAGCTCTGAAATTTAGGATGACTTGCTACAAGTCAACTTGCTGACTAAGGCTGGAACATCAGAGAAGAAGTAAGGAGAATGCCTCAGGGAACAGAGGAAGGCTTCAATCCCTATGGGAAACATACAGCAGCAAGACTACATCGGGTTGGCCAAAAAATTCATTCAGACTCGTTGCTTTTTTTTTTTTTTTCCTGGTTGCTCATCAGTAAAGAATGTTCCTAGAATGCGTGAAACGTGGGTTCGAACCCTGGATCAGAAGATCCCCAGGAAAAGGAAATGGCTACCCACTCCAGTATTCTTGCTTGGGAAATCCCTTGGACACAGGAACCTGGTGGGGGGCTGTCCATGGGTTTGAAAGAGTCAGACATGACTTAGCAACTAAACCATCACCAATATTACCAATAAACCATACTAAGTGGCAGTTGAAGAAAGTCCAGTTGCAGATGTCAGGAGTCCAGAGGAAGGAGGTCTAGGCCCCAAAGAACAAAAATAAAATTTGCACTGAAGGGGCTGAAAGAATATAAAAAGAGATAAGCAGGATTTGACAGGTAGCTGAGAAGAACCAAGAGGCCATCATGGGTTATCAGAATGGCGAAAGTCTGGCAGTAAGGGGGTCATTTTTGCAGAAGCACATGGACTTCACTCATTGGACTTCACACCACATGTGCCACAATCTTTATAGAGTCTGTCATCACTGCCTTTGTATGAAAGTCAGATAGGGCACTTCCTTGATCCTCAGGTTCAGTCCTTTTAAAGGGAGCTTCAGTTACTGCTGTTCTTCAGTTGCTCAGTCATGTCCGACTCTTTGCAACCCCATGGATTGCAGCACGCCAGGCTTCCCTGTCCTTCACAGTCTCCCAGAGCTTGTTCAAACTCATGTCCATTGAGTCAGTGATGCCATCCAACCATCTCGTCATCTCCTTCTCTTCCTGCATTCTATCTTTCCCAGTATCAGGGTATTTTCCAGTGAGTCAGCTCTTCATATCAGGTGGCCAAATTACTGAAGCTTCAGCAACAATCCTTCCAATGAATATTCAGGATTGATTTCCTTTAGGATTGACTGGTTTGATTTTGCCGTCCAAGGGACTCTCAAGAATCTTTGCCAACACCACAGTTCGAAAGCATCAATTCTTCAGCTTCAGCTATGATGACAGACATAATTTTATGCCAAGACACATCAGATGTCAAAGAATTTTACACAAGTTTCTGGAATATTATGACACATACCTATAGAGACGTAAGGTTCAGTTCAGTTCAGTCGCATAGTCGTGTCCGACTCTTTGCAGCCCCATGAATCACAGCATACCAGGCCTCCCTGTCCATCACCAACTCACGGATCCTACCCAAACTCATGTACATTGAGTCGGTGATGCCATCCAACCATCTCATCCTCTGTCATCCCCTTCTCCTCCTGCCTTCAATCTTTTGCAACATCAGGGTCTTTTCAGATGAGTCAGTTCTTCACATCAGGTGGCCAACGTATTGGAGTTTCAGCTTCAACATCAGTCCTTCCAATGAACACCCAGGACTGATTTCCTTTAGCATGGACTGGTTGGATCTCCTTGCAGTCCATGGCACTCTCAAGAGTCTTCTCCAAGGAAAGTTTATGTTACTTCTTACTTGACAATGCTTCCCATGTAGGTTAATGTATCAAGTAAGTCTAATTAGTTTAACAAATCTTTTAGAATGTTTCAGGGGCCCTCTGGAAAAATCCTAAAGTTTCTTCCAAGTTGAAAACAAAAATACTTTATATTTAGAATTTTATTTTGGGGAAATTGTCAAAGATATCAAAAGATTTGGACATGACTAAATGGGATCACAACTCCATGTGAAATGATATTTGTCTATTTAGCATATGAAAGAAAATTAAGTTCCTGTTTTACATAACTGCACTTTTGATAGTAAAGCTTAATTTTAATAATCTTTATGATAACAATTCAGTTTTAGCCAGCTTGATTGTACAAGGTAAAATCGTTTTTCTTTTCAACCTTTTGTATACTTTGAGTTTGTCCTTTAGCACCTGAAGTTCTAAGTTAGATAAAATTACTCTAATTTTCCTTAACAAAATGCATCTTCACTCCTCATACCTTGTCTTAGACAAAAACACATTCTGCTTTTCTTGCATACAAAAATGTTTCCTTTCATGATTTTAGTAGCTTTAGTTACATTAGAATCCTTAACTCTTAGAAACTGTAATTTCTTTAGAAGCTAAACAATCATAAACTGTCTCTTACATTAATGTTCTTTAGGTTGACAAGTTTATAATCACTTATAACTTCTAGAAACATGTTTTCTCATGGAAAATTTCTTAGCATGACATTGAACATCTTACTTTCTATATAATAAGAAACCAAAAGTAGATAAACCTACATTCATTGATGTCTCAGTACTTTTATTCTTATTTTGAAGTACTGTAGCTATTCTGTAAATTTCCATTGTTTAACTTGACTGAGCAAAACACTAAGGTTTCAAGGTACCAAAAATAATTGGAAAGATATTTTTAAGTGTGTAAACCATAAAATATAATTGTTACTAAAAAAGTTTATAAATTCTTAAAACAGCTACATCTATTTAAGTTATTTGCTCCCAACAATTAGGTTTAGATTACCTAAGAAAGCTTCTTCATATCCAGTTACTTTTTATGCTGACAAATTGTAAGAAACTAGGCAGAATATAAGTATTGCAGTTAATGCTGATAACTCTAAAAATGGGGTTTCCCTGGTAGCTCAGCTGATAAAGAGTCCACCTGCAATGCAGGGGAGACCTCATTTCGATCTCTGGGTTGTGAAGATCCTCTGGAGGAGGGCATGACAACCCACTCCAGTATTCTTGCCTGGAAAATCCCCATGGACAGTGGAGCGTGGTGGGCCAGAGTCCCTGGTGTCTCAAAGAGTTAGACATGACTGAGCGACTAAGCACACACACTCTAAACACACGTCTGTTTTAATTAAACCAGAAAGCAAACTACCTTTTATTTATTAAAGATTTATTTATTTATTAAAGATCCCATGAACTTGAAAGAATCATTTGGATTAGCTTCTCTGTTTCTGATGAGATTAAGAATAGCCAGTCTTCAGAGGTGCTTGGCCCTCAGCCCTCTTTAATTAAGAGAGCTCAATTTACAGATTAAGTTTAGGTAATGCCATCTGAAAGTAAAAAGATATAACACATCCTCAACATATATGTGTGTTGTACAGACAAGACACAGAAACCTTAAAATTACTAATATATGTGGAGAAGATTTGTAAGATTTCTTAATTAGCCAGATTTCCAAATAGCCTGTCCCTCCCTTTTCTCCTGATGAAAAGCATTTGCATTTCAAGCAATGGATTTTTGTTCTAGAAAAGATGGTGGTGGAACACCTACCTCACTAAGGGATCCATGATTTCTCCAAGATGGAATTTTGAGGGATGGTACATATGCTCAGGACAACTCTGTTTGTAAGGTCTTAATATCTACAAGTATTTTGAGAAAATAGAGGAGGTTTTTGGATTGATAAAAAGGACCAACTCACGCATCTACCCATTTGTTAAGTGTTTCTTTCCCTCTGGGTATATTTATTTTAGGAGAGAAGATCTGAGAAAATTCCTGCCAGGCTTTGGATATCAGTTAGGATAGGAGTTCAGTCAGACTGGTGGCCTCTATTTTATTTTCCACCTTTTTAACCCACTTATCTCGAGAGGTAATTCATTTACATAAACTTGAATATTCTCCTCAGGTTTAAGAAATTCTTTAACTATGACCCATATGTTGGCCTTTGACTTAGGAGTGAAAGATATCTGAAGAGTGTTGCCTGTAGCCTTGGGTGGTCTAATTTTAAAATGAATACTAGCCAGATAAAGGAGGATAGGAGGGAGCAGTAGAAGTCACCTCAGTCTTGTAGGTCAGTCTTATAGTCTTCTGTTTTAGGCACATTCTTATCTCTTTAATTTTTTATTACTCTTTTGTAATAAATTTTTCAATGAAGCTATTTTGAAATCTCAGAATCTCTGAAGGTTTCTGCATAATCCTTTTATGTGCTCTTTCTTTCTTTTAAATCTGTTTGGAATATTCCCAATAATGGCCATTGTAATTCAAGACTGTTGATAAAACTTTGCAATTTTGCTCAATATCTGCAGCTTCCAGGACCAAGGTTCTTAAACATAACATTAGCAGGTGCGCCAGAAAGTGACATACTCAACTCTTTAGACATAAAGATTCTCTTCTTTTAGATAGGACTTTGGATTTCTCAGGGGCACACTTAGCAATTTCTGGGGACTTCTGAAATTCTCATTAGCAACTAGCCTTTATTTAATATCAGTCTGAAGCTTCCCACTGGGCCCTGTCCAGCTCAAATTGGACTCAGTCTTATCCAGGACCCAGTCCAGTTCTTAAATCAGGCCCAGTCCAGATTTGACTGGGAGAAACAGTTGAACCATTGAACCAATAATCCCCAAAGAATGAGACTGTGGTCCAATTCCACACAAATGAAGAGCTGCAGTTGCCGCTGACGGAACCACCACAGAAGGCAGAGGAAGACTCCAGACCAGTGGAGAAGCACAGACTAAACTATCGGCAGGTCCCAACAGGGGATCCAGGGACAGAGCTTAGGGCTGGGGTTTTCGACTGTGGAGTTGCTGTCTGAAATCTGGGGAGAATCATCTGCCAGCTCAACCTGATCTGCTGCCATAAAGGAAAGCCAAGTAGATCAAGGGCTTTAACAGAAAAAGTGGAACCTAACCAAGAGGAACTCACAATGACCCTTGGAAATGGTAAGAAAAATAGTGAACTCAAAAATGTTCCCAGGGTTCCACACCTGTATTCCTTGTTATCTCCTGATGCCATTTAAAGTTCGCTTCAGATCCTACTGTTGCCACCAATTTGTCAAAAAACAGATTTCAACTGAGTAAATTTGAACATTTAATTTGCTTTATTCATGAATTTATTCTAATTTTGCAATTCATGAATTAGACAGGCTTCCATATAGTAACCAGAAGGGCACTCAGAGGGGTTGCACAGAATGAAAGGTTTTAATAGGAAGAAGGAAGCAGGCACGGGAACTATTAGCAAAAAAACCAGAGAGATTATTTTTAGGACAGGATATCTTCCTCTGAGGCATGGAGATAGATTACCTCACTGTGGCTAACTAGACAATTTTGGACGGGTTGACTAGAACTGCATTTCTGGTGAAGGTTGGGATTACAGTCAGGTTAGGTGTTACATCTAAGTTTGGCATCGTCAGGTTGGTTTAGTTCTCTCCCTCAGTTCCTGTCTCATGCTAACAAAGATTTGGAGTGATGGACTGACTGCAGCTTAGGCAGGCAGGATTTCACAGCTCCTGTCTCATCACACCAATAATTCAAGGCAAGGGACTGTTTACAGTCACAGCTCAGACAGATGTTTTACTAAACAGATAGGAGATAGTACACTCCCGAGACATGGGAGCAGGCCAACCCCAGAAGAGTGGCCATGATTCCTCTTGGCTTCCCATTTTATACTTCCTGTCTCCTCCTCTTGGTTCTGCACTGTGCAAAATAGGGCTTGTACCTGCTGTTAATAAAGAAAGAGAATGCGAATGGGTATATACTCAGGCCAACTGACAGTTACAAGTTACCTAGCAACAGACTCTAGTGTGCATGTCTTTCCCATAATTCAGTCTGTTATAATCCTATATATGTATGTATAGAGTATTTACAAACCCTTAATGGACTCCTAGCAGCCTAAGGTTACTTGAGGACACAGCTTTGCATCAAGTGTTCATTTGCAGAAATTGGAGGAGCCCCTGTGGTTAGTTTTGTAGCATATTTGTGAGCTCACCTGGGCCCATGTCTGGGGTGGGATTTAGAAATCAGTTTACATCCTTTTTGCTAGGCCACCCCTTGCTCTTGCCTAACTTCCTAACAGTATCATGAACTTTAACACAAGTGATGCCATTTGGGACCTGTGGTTTTTCTCTTTAAGAAAATTAAGAAAGTAATGTCTAAAACTATCATCCTAGTGCCATCCTTAGACTTTTCAATTCAAATATGCATCATTTTACAGAATGATGTATTTCTGAAAAGCCATGTGTATTTTTTCATTCAGTGAAAGTGTATCACACATTAAATTTATTTAGGAGTGGTGTTACTGTAATTCCAAAGTGAAATATTTTGCAAGGTGAACAATTTTATTATTAAGTAAATATTTATAACCTATCATTTCTAAAAGTTAATTTTCATGTGCTAAAACTACTTAAAGAGAAACAGACTACTTCAAGTCCTCAACAAGACAGAATAGCCAAACTCCTCAGTATTCTTCCTGCTGAGTACTGCTAAAATTATGAAGGAAAAAAAAGATACACTTAAGACTGTGCTGACAAGAAGAAGGCAGACCAGCTAGAGACTTTATAACTGAGGAATGACAAGGCAGTGAGTTCACAGGGTTTTCTTTTTGCCTTCTTTATCCTGGATTGTGTCCTGAGGAAGCCCACAGCCTAAAAACATCAAGATCAGACCAAAAAATAAAAGCCCCAAGAAAAACCCTTTTTTCTCCAACCAGACAACCAGGAAAGGGGAAGCCAGGCAGAACAGAAAGCTGTTGGATATGATTTCCCTACTCCAACCTTGGGAAAGACCTGTGTCCACCTATACACACTTTCACAAAGGCTGTTTGTGAAGCAGAGACTTCCATCTTCCACTCCCGAGAGGGGTGGTGTAAGAATACACTGAGGGAAAGCCAGAGCTTTCACCAGCACTCAGCAGTGCAACCCGGCCCTCCACCGCTCCACCCTCACCCCTCCCAGCAGGGGCACAAGAGGTGTCTGGACCCCTACCACCCGGCACTAATGAGCGCCCCTCTGCTTCCCTCTGCCTGGGAAGACAGGGCTTTTACCCCCTTCAGTTGAGGAAGAGTACATGGTGCCTGGTGTGCTATTTTTACAGTGTCCTTTGAATATATAATTACTTAAAAACAGAAAAAGTTAAGAAAAGGAGAGACCCATTTGTTAAATTTTGAAATTGTTGCTCAAAGTTGATTTCCAACAAAATACTCTGTATTTTCCTTTCAAATGTGAAATGAATGTTGACGCATAGAAAATATATTCACATTTGCAAGGTTCCTAATTCTGTTAGCTGCCTCACCACATACATTAACTCTTCCTTTTTAAGATACTGTGTTAAATGTATGATCCTGAAGGTCTAAACCAATCACATGCACAAAAATAGGGTAATCAAGAAATAAGAGATAATAATACATTTTGGAAGATGGAAAGTGGATGCAAAAGTGGAACTGATAATTTAGGCAAAAGGAAGCCTCAGCTTGACTTTCTTCTGTTAGTTGTAACATGTGAGAAGGAACCCATTCTGTGTGTCAGACACTCGAAACACCCAGGTTCTGAATGCTAGTTCATAAAGATACATGCTCTCCAGTATTCATAGCAGCGTTATTTACAACTGCCAAGATATGGAAGCAACCTGAGTGTCCATCAGTAGATGAAAGGATAAAGAAGATGATGGTACAGAATACTAATCAACCATAAAAAAATAATGAAATTTTGCCATTTGCAACAACATAAATGAACTTAGAGGGCATTATGCTAAGTGAAGTAAGTCAGACAGAGAAAGACAAATGCTGTATGATATCACTTATGTGTGGAATCCAGAAATATAACAAATTAGTGAATATAGCAAAAAAGAAGTAGACTCACATGTATAGAGAGCAAACTACCCTCTACCAGAGGTAGAGGGAGCAACAGTAGAAAGGTATGGATGGAGAGGTATAAACTATTATATATAACTCTTTGCCACCCCATGGACTGTAGCCTACCAGGCTCCTCTGTCCATGGAATTTTCCAGGCAAGAGTGCTGGAGTGGGTTGCCATTTCCTTCTCCAGGGGATCTTCCCGACCCAGGGATCAAACCAGGGTCTCCCACATTGCAGGCAGACACTTTACCATCTGAGCCAAAGCAAGTCACTATATAAAATAAGCTACAAGTACATATTGCACAGCATGGGAAATATAGCCAGTATCTTATAATAACTGTAAATGGAGTAGAATATTTAAAATTGTGAATCATTATATTATATAATTGTAGCTTATATAACATTACTGTATATCAACTGTACTTCAATAACAAAATAATTCTGAGATAGATACTTGGGGAAAAGAGTTTAGGAAGTTTGAAAGTATTCTTGAAAATGTGGAAATAGTTTAGAATAATAATAAATATATACAATGAGAAAAATATGGAAAAATTCTAAGTAAGGTTTTAAGAATAGAACAAAAATGAAATGGTAAATTTGGAGAGGAAACTTTGCTTCAAAATATTGAATACTATTCTATTTCCTTTTATTCATAAATATGTATTGAGAACAAAACAAACAAAATATCTGCACTCAGAATGCTTATTTTAAATTGAGAGGAAAAGAGGTAATAAAAATTATGCATAATATAATTTACAGTTAAGTTAATTGTAATAAATGGGGTCCACTTTTCCTTTTATTTCTATGAGTATTTACTTCATATTTGTCTATGGTCTGTTATTGCTGCTGCTGCTGCTAAGTCGCTTCAGTCGTGTCCGACTCTGTGCGACCCCATAGACTGTAGCCCACCAGGCTCCGCCGTCCCTGGGATTCTCCAGGCAAGAACACTGGAGTGGGTTGCCATTTCCTTCTCCAATGGTCTGTTATTAGATACATGCAATTTAGAATTATTATGCCCTCTTATAGAGAAGGAAATGGCACCCCACTCCGGTACTCTTGCCTGGAGAATACCATGGATGGAGGAGCCTGGTAGGCTACAGTCCATGGGGTCGCAGAGAGTCAGACAGGACTGAGTGACTTCACTTTCTTTCTTTCTGTAGTTCCTTTTGGAGAAGGAAATGGCAACCCACTCCAGTGTTCTTGCCTGGAGAATCCCATGGGCGGAGGGGCCTGGTGGGCTACAGTCTATAGGGTTGCAAAGAGTCAGACACGACTAAGCAACTAACACACATGTCCTCTTAATGAATTTATCCCTTTTTTATTTTGCAATGTCTCTCTTTATCCCCAGAAATATGCTTCAGTCTGTTACTTCAGATTACTTTTGCTTTGTCTTGCCATGATTTTTTTTTTCCCCCAACCTTTTGCTTAGCATATCCAGAACATCCTTGTCTTATTTGGTACTCGTCCACCCCACCACTAAGAGACGACTCTCCCAGAACTCTTCTCAATGTCTTGTAAAGTGCAAGGTCTCTTCACTCTAGCTAATGGACACGCAAAACTATTCCCAGCCATGTGAAAGCGCTAGGAATTGCTGGTCTTTGGTGCCTCATGGTGTGTCTTTCCCTTGTCTTGGGGGGTCTCTGCTCACACAGATGCAGATCAGTTTTCTGTGTGCAACTCTGTGTGCAGACAGAACTTAACGGGCAGGACACACCTAGACACACCTCGGGACTCACCGAGAGCCATTATTTTCCCTAGATAACTTCCGCTTGTCAGGTACTCTGCCCAACAATTCTAGTCACCTTTGCCTTCCTGAAACTTGTACCCTCATTTCCACAATTCAGCAAGACAACAGAGTTCTTTCCAGGTTCACCCACCTCTTCTGCAACCTGTAGGCAGTGAACTGGAATGTCATATAATGTACAAGACACATCTGAGAATAACTGAGAAGTAGAAAAGAAGAGAATGTTAGGGCCATATACAAGCTATTATGCTCTTATAGTGAGCAGTCAGGGAATGAGATTGACATAGGGAGCACTGAAACTGGTTTAAACATGAAAAGTGAAAGTGAATGTCGCTCAGTTCAGTTCACTCAGTCGTGTCCAACTCCTTGCGACCCCATGAATCGCAGCACGCCAGGCCTCCCTGTCCATCACCAACTCACGGAGTTTACTCAAACTCATGCCCATCGAGTCGGTGATGCCATCCAGCCATCTCATCCTCTGTTGTCCCCTTCTCCTCCTGCCCCCAATCCCTCCCAGCATCAGAGTCTTTTCCAATGAGTCAACTCTTCTCATGAGGTGGCCAAAGTACTGGAGTTTCAGCTTCAGCATCAGTCCTTCCAATGAACACCCAGGACTGATCTCCTTTAGGAGGGACTGGTTGGATCTCCTTGCAGTCCAAGGGACTCTGAGGAGTCTTCTCCAACACCACAGTTCAAAAGCATCAATTTTTCAGTGCTCAGCTTTCTTCACAGTCCAACTCTCACATTGATACATGACCACTGGAAAAACCATAGCCTTGACCAGACGGACCTTAGTTGGCAAAGTAATGTCTCTGCTTTTTGATATGCTATCTAGGTTGGTCATAACTTTCCTTCCAAGGAATTAGCATTTTTTAATTTCATGGCTGCAGTCACCATCTGCAGTGATTTTGGAGCCCAAAAAAATAAAGTCTGACACTGTTTCCACTGTCTCCCCATCTATTTCCCATGAGGTGATGGAACCAGATGCCATGATCTTAGTTTTCTGAATGTTAAGCTTTAAGCCAACTTTTTTACTCTCCGCTTTCACTTTCATCAAGAGGGTTTTTAGTTCCTCTTCACTTTCTGCCATGAGGGTGGTATCATCTGCATATCTGAGGTTATTGATATTCCTCCCAGCAATCTTGATTCCAGCTTGTGCTTCTTCCAGCCCAGCGTTTCTCATGATGTACCCTGCATATAAGTTAAATAAGCAGGGTGACAATATACAGCCTTGACGTACTCCTTTTCCTATTTGGAACCAGTCTGTTGTTCCATGTCCAGTTCTAACTGTTGCTTCCTGACCTGCATATAGGTTTCCCAAGAGGGTTAGTTGATTACCAAAATTAAGGAAAATGAAATTGAGTCTTAAATCTACAGAATATAAATGTAAAAACAAAAATAGGAAAACAAAAACCCAACCTTGTTTGTAAGGGCATTTCCATTTTCAAACTGGGAATGGATAGTAAAAACTTGAGCAGGAAACATTTGATTTATGATTTTGAGCAAGTTAAATAAAAGTCTTCTTCTTCTGTTTGAAGACATGTCTCACAGTCTCACAAGTCAGAGATAACATCTTCTAAGAAAAAGAATTTTCCCTGACAGAAAAGCCTGTGTCTACTTTTATTTTACAATAAATAAGGATATTCATCTCTCCATACAGAACTGAAAATATGTGATTTTAAAAAGATATCCAAAGGTGTAATTTATTTTCCTCAATGCTTGACACCCCATAACTGGATGAAGAATGAGTTTAATGACAAGGAGAATATTAATAATTATAAGCCAATGACTATTGGTCCAGTCTCTAGAAATGGAAGATAATGAGCAAACAGAATGAGTGGTACGTAACACTTTACTGACAAAATTGGTACCTGTATTATTTTACATTCAAAGTACTTAACAATTCTATGAAACAGTTGCTGCTCAATTAGAAGTCAATTACATGTTAAATGAACTAAATGCCATTTCATTTGCACAGAGGAATCTTTAATAATGATTAATGGAAATTTAATCAAATATGAGTTGAGACTGCAGTGTGTTCAGCAATAGAATATGAATGAGTTATTGGTGCTAACTAGATCCATTATCTAGATCATGATGCTGATGAGGTCAGCTATGAGGGTGTGATCCTTACACAGCACATCAAACAAAAAGAATATTATGTAACGTAACAGATGGCGTCTCATAATCGGCTCTTCACCTTGCAGATATATCCCTTTGGCCACAATAGAACAAAGTGATGTGGAATAAGGAAAATTACTCACACTGGTTCAAAAATATGTCAGTCAGTAGTTTTGATTTATAATGCAAAAAACAACAATTGAAAGGATTTATTAGTAATAACTACTTGATGATTGGCACATTAAGACTTACATGCAAGAATTATTTACTTCCATAAGAGAGAGAGTGAGATCTTTGGTCCTCTTTTTTCGCTACCCATATCCGGCATCCATCTATCATCCCCAAATTTGGGTAATTGTATAACATTCTCATATTAGGAAATAATAAATAGTTTATTATTTTATAATAGATATCATGAATAGTTTATATTTCATTTCAAATGAAAATAAATGTTAATTTGTTCAGTTAAAATATGAGATTTTTTATTTACATATAAACCCCAAGCTCAACTTGACTAGCAAATGTATGCTACTTATTTGCATCTGGTACAGTATTATATTCTTTGGCATGTTTTATTCACATTCTATTAGTTTTGTTTTTTAGTTTATGTTATTAAAGATAATTATGCGAGTCATTTTCAAACACTCGAGAAGAACTGAAATGTTTATAAATGCATTATTATCTGCTTTCTTCTAAATTAGTTTTGTTTTGCTCTTGAAGAAGCAAAACTCTTTCCTCCATCTTTAATTCTATTACCGACCCTCTAATTTATCTGTGTGACTTTACTGAATTCCTAGCATCCTAGCATTGTTAGGGGAGCAGAAAAGCATAATTTATTTTCCTCATTACCTGGTGTTTTATGAATACCCTTTGCTTCAGTAAAAATATTCTAGCTTTATGAGAATTTGCCCATTAGGTTATAATTCCTACAGAGTAGAGTCAAATAAATAAATTGTTTTTGATTAGTATATGATTATAAAATGGAGCAAAGCTAACATCTATTTTTTATTTATAAGCATATTGAGTATGCTGTGCAAGTGATTGAGGCAGGTATTCAAGATAATGCTCATACAGTATCACAATGCCCCTTTGGTAATTCTGACACTACAGGGGGAAAAAAGATCACTGTTAAATTTCATTTGGTATTATACAAATCTCAACATAGTGGCATGCTTCATGTAGTGTATAAATCTGAATCCTACTTTTATGGTCAAAATGCAGGTCCTGAGTTATTAAGGTCTCATTTGAAGACACCCACTGAGACAACTGCCTGTTATTCAATTTAACTATCTCAAAGGGATGAGAGAGACCTAGTTGTTGGAACTCAAACCTATGTATCAAAGAATATGAGCAACGCATGGTGGATTTCAAGCTGAAAAGAAATGGTATTATTAATATAATACCTATGTGAACTATTCTTTCATTAGCAGTTCCAGTTTGCAAAACACTCTTCTTGTGGTAGGTATTCTTTTTAGCTTTGTATCATACAACTGAGCCTACTAGTATTTCAGACTTGGAAACACTAGTGGGTTTCCAAAAAGTCCTAATCCAGCTGTGTGATAATATCTGTTACCTTTTTAACATTTGGCTTTGAATGTGTATTCAGAGGATCTAGGAGATCATGTATATAGATCTTAAGATATCATATGTGCTATAAATTTTCTGAAAAAAAATTTAATTAGGAAAAATACACTACTGGAGAGGAGGGTATGGCAACCCACTGTAGTATTCTTTCTGGAGAATCCCATGGACAGAGGAGCCTGTGGGGCTATGGTCCATGGGGTCACAAAAAATGCATCACTGAAGTGACTTAGCATGTAGGCACGCACACTCTTGGAAAAAGAAAATTATGAACTATCAGGATTATTTTTAGAAGGTAGTAAATTTCTTATTTAAAACATATTCAGTTTAGTTTCTGTAGCATTAGCTCAATTTTATGCAAATAAAATATATAAAAGAAGTACACAATATGTAAAGCTTATGAGCTTTCCTCAGTTATAAACCATTTGATTTAAATATCATAAATGTTTGTTTCCCTTTCTCAGCCTCCCACATCTTTTCAGTAAGCACAGATATTTAGATAAATGTAAAATTGCCATGTGTTTACTGTTCTTTTCCCTCACACTCCACATGTATTTCAGTGCAGAAATTAAATTGTTTTCTGTCTTGTCTCTCCTTTTACCCTTCCACCCTGGCATCAACCCGTTCCCTAGAACCACAGAGATAAGAAAAAGCTGCATATGTCTGTCTATATGGCCCCGGTCCTCCACTAAATAAGGACTGCACATGTGCCATCCCATAACTGTGCCTGGCACATTTCTGTTAACACCACTTTAAAAATGTTCATTATCTGAGCATTATTTATAGCTAGTTTCTAGTCCCCAACTCACTTCATAGATCTAAACTCACCTCATGACAAGTTTTCCTTCTCTTTGTGTCCTTTCCCTCTCTACCATCTTATTTCACTTTTTTCTCTGTTCATTCCATGTGTGAGCATAGACAGACAGACAGAAATAAACAAGTCAAAAGCCAAAAATCAGTATTTCGATAATGACCAAAAGGCAAGGTAAATGTGAACACTTAGAAAATAAAAATAGAGTCCCATTTATTTTCACTTAAATTAAATGTACTAATATTCAGTTAGTTAAACTTTTGAATTGCATTAAATGCCAATATAGATTATTTATCCAATTTGATATTTACATTCAATTATGTCCCAAATTTTGGGGCTCCAAAATCACTGCAGATGGTGATTGCAGCCATGAAATTAAAAGACACTTACTCTGTGGGAGAAAAGTTATGACCAACCTAGACAGCATATTAAAAAGCCGAGATGTTACTTTGCCAACAAAGGTCTGTCTAGTCAAGGCTGTGGTTTTTCCAGTGGTCATGTATGATGTGAGAGTTAGACTGTGAAGAAAGCTGAGCACTGAAGAATTGATGCTTTTGAACTGTGGTGTTGGAGAAGACTCTTGAGAGTCCCTTGGGCTGCAAGGAGATCCAACCGGTCCATCCTAAAGGAGATCAGTCCTGAATCTTCATTGGAAGGACTGATGTTGAAGCTGAAACTCCAATACTTTGGCCACCTGATGAGAAGAGCTGACTCATTTGAAAAGACCCTGATGCTGGGAAAGGTTGAAGGCAGGAGGAAAAGGAGATGACAGAGGATGAGATGGTAGGATGGCATCACTGACTAATGGACATGAGTTTGAGGAACTCCGGGAGTTGGTGATGGACAGGGAGGACTAGCGTGCTGCATTCCATGGGGTCGTAAAGAGTCGGACATGACTGAGTGACTGAACTGAACTGAACTGATGTCCCAAATTTCAGTGGTTTTCCACTTTCACAGGAATGAGGAGGTGTAGAGAAACTGTCTGTGTCAAGGGAATCATTGCCACGTGCAGCCCTGATGGATGCTGCTGGTTGTCAGCATGAAATCACACCAGACCAAACCAAACCTGCTGCGGGTTGAGCTCTTAGCTGCTGAGTGGAGTAATTTTTCTCCTTCTCAGAACTTACTTGTGGAGTTCTGTTAACACTGCTTCTCTGAATTCTCTTGATATTGCAGAAATAGTTCAGGAAGTAAAATTTCTGTCTGATCTTTCTTAATTTCTGTTCATATTGTTCCATATAAGTGATAGCTAGAAGAATTTCCACATAATTTACATATGAAGAAAGACTCCAGAGTCTTTACATGCATCCAACTTATCCAATGAGTTCATGCTTTTGTACAAATGAAAAAATTTTGATGGGTAAATGTATAGGACAAATCGAGTGAGGAAAATGATGGGCTCATATTTCTAATAAAACAGCTATCCTATTTTTTGCATAGCTTCATATCAATATAGTTCTAAGAAATAGCAGCCATATTTTAAATGGCTCTTATATTTAGAAGAGCTATTTAATTATCTTTTAATAATTATTTAGGAATATGGACTATGGAAGAATTTTGTGAGAGATTTGAATATATCAGTTTTATGAATTCGACCTTGGGCAAATTAAAATCATGTTTTCTGAAATATAAAATTATTCTTATGAGAACTAATGTGTATTAAGCATTTTTATTACAATCCAGGATTTATTAAGCATCAACATTGGATATTCTGTTGGAATCTTTTATATTATTATGGAATTAAATATATTTTTAATAGCTTTGTTGTTGTTGAACAGTGGCTAAGTTGTGTCCAACTCTTTGCAACTCCATGGACTGCAGCACACCAGGCTCCCCTGTCCTTCACTGTCTCTGGGAATTTGCTCACTCACATTCATGTCCATTGAGTCAGTGATCCTATCTAACCATCTTATCCTCTGCCACACCCTTCTCCTTTTGCATTCGGTCTATCCCAGCCTCAGAGTCTTTTCCAATGAGTTAGCTCTTCACATCAGGTGGCCAAAGTATTTGAACTTCAGCGACAGTTCCTCCAACCCAACCCCAGGGACTGTGGCCTTCCAGGCTCCTCTGTCCATGGGATTTCCAGGCAAGAAATGCTGGAATGTATTGCCATTCCCTTCTCCAAGGCATCTTCCTGAACCAAGGAATTGAACCCATGTCTCTGTGTCTCCTGAATTGGCAGGCAGATATTTTACCACTGTGCCACCTGGGAAGTCCAGTAGATATTATATATTAATATATTTTTTGTGGGCATGCAAGGAGAATATAGTCAAGCAGTCATTTCAAAAAATTTCAGTCAGTTCTTAGTTTTGCTTTCAAACCTAATTTGATAGTTTTACTGAAAATAAAATCATGTTGAAAAAGATTTTACCTTCCACAGTTTAAAGGTATTTCTCAATTGTTTTTCTAATGTCAAGTAAATATTTGTAACAAGCAGCCTTGATTTTCAACATAATTTTATTATAGTTAGGCTTTTTCCCACCTTTTAGGATATTTTGAATTTCTTCTTTGTTTTCATTGGGCTAAACTTTCACTTGTCACATAAAAGTAGGATACTGCCTTTAAAAACTATAAACATTCCTTGAAACAATCAACCTAACTTTTGTTTCCCTTGCTACCCTATCTTTGAATTGCCAAGACTGGATATTCTTAGTGTACCAAAGAAAGAATGGCTGTGGTTCTGTATACTGCTTTTTGTTCTGTTTTTCTTGCTGTGGTTTATATATTATATATACTCATCTACTTTATCTTCCCCTAATGTCTGTCCTCCACATGTCTCTTCTCTTTCCTCTTTTTCTTCGAGCTGGTGTGTGTATGTGTGTGCATAAAATTTCCTTTAGCATTGCTTCACTGGAAGAAGAGGTAATTCATTTTCGGTCATCCCTCATAAATACAAGAAAATGTTTTTGAACTTTCTAATATGGAATGACTTTAGAACTAAAATTTATTGTAAAGGGAAAATCTATTCCTTGGAAACCAAGTAAGATTATTTTTTCTTAAATCTTCAATCAGTGTAAAAAATAATTATGATTATTTTCCAAGTTGATTAAATCAAGGTCAGTTTTCATTCCAGTCCCAAAGAAAGGCAATGCCAAAGAATGCTCACTACCGCACAATTGCACTCATCTCACGCGCTAGGAAAGTAATGCTCAAAATTGTCCATGCCAGGCTTCAGCAGTACATGAACTGTGAACTTCCAGATGTTCAAGCTGGTTTTAGAAAAGACAGAGGAACCAGAGATCAAATTGCCAACATCCACTGGATCATCGAAAAAGCAAGAGAGTTCCAGAAAAAAAAAAAAAAAAACACATCTATTTCTGCTTTATTGACTATGCCAAAGCCTTTGTGTGGATTACAATAAACTGTGGAAAATTCTGAAAGAGATGGGAATACCAGACCACCTGACCTGCCTCTTAAGAAACCTGTATGCAGGTCAGGAAGCAATAGTTAGAACTGGACAAGGAACAACAGACTGGTTCTAAATAGGAAAAAGGAGTACGTCAAGGCTGTATATTGTCACCCTGCTTATTTAACTTATAGCAGAGTACATCATGAGAAATGCTGGGCTGGAGGAAGCACAAGCTGGAATCAGCATTGCCAGGAGAAATATCAATGACCTCAGATATGCAGATGACACCACTCTTATGGCAGAAAGTGAAGAAGAACTAAAGAGCCTCTTGATGAAAGTGAAAGAGGAGAGTGAAAAAATTGGCTTAAAGCTCAACATTCAGAAAACTAAGATCATGGCATCTGGTCCCATCACTTCATGGGAAATAGATGGGGAAACAGTGGAAATAGGGCTGACTTTATTTTTCTGGGCTCCAAAATCACTGCAGATGGTGACTGCAGCCATGAAATGAAAATACACTTACTCCTTGGGTGGAAAGTTATGGCCAACCTAGACAGCATGTTAAAAAGCAGAGACATTACTTTGCCAACAAACATCGGTCTAGTCAAGGCTATGGTTTTTCCAGTATTCATGTATGGATGTGAGAGTTTGACTCTAAAGAAAGTTGAGTGCTGAAAAATTGATGCTTTTGAGCTGTGGTGTTGGAGAAGACTCTTGAGAGTCCCTTGGACTGCAAGGAGATCCAACCAGTCCATCCTAAAGGAGATCAGTCCTGGTTGTTAATTGGTAGGACTGTTGCTGAAGCTGAAACTCCAATATTTTGGTCACCTGATGAGAAGAGCTGACTCATTTGAAAAGACCCTGATGCTGGGAAAATTTGAGGGCAGGAGGAGAAGGGGATGACAGAGGATGAGAAGGTTGGATGGCATCACGGACTCAATGGACATGGGTTTGGGTAGACTCCGGGAGCTGATGATGGACAGGGAGGCCTGGTGTCCTGCGGTTCATGGGGGTCACAAAGAGTCGGAGACGAGTGAGCGACTGAACTGAAATCCTCTACTTAATGAGCCAGTAATAGGACTCATTATCTATAATGCATTTATTTTTAACCCTCTGTAGAAAGAAATCTAGAATTTATGTTCTTACAGTTTTATGCTAAACCACCATCTAGTGATAATGCGGAGTTCTGTAAAAAATGGCAGTGTGTATATGGGTGTGTAATATGTTTGTGTGTTTATTATCCTACAGTCATGTATTGAATATCTTTTGTGTGCTGACTCCTGTTATATTTACTAAGCATACAGAAACTCCCTACTTTCATAAAACTTAAACTGTAGACAAAATCATGAACTAGGCCCTTATTTCCATAATGGTAACCAAGGCACTTATCTGACACCTACTTAAGAGAAACACTTAGTGTGACTTGTCATGATGTTAACAGCTCTGGGAAACATAGGTAATAGGAAGAAATTACTTAGAATTTCTCAATGACTTGGGAATATTGCCTTTCCATTCTTTCTTCACTGAGGATCTATGAACAATACAAAACCCAAACATAACCCGAGAAAACACCATGGAACATTAGGAAAAAGTAGTCTGGAATTTCTCAGTTGTAAACCCTCTTCCTGCTACTCTTAAGATTTTGTTTTCTGTCCATACACAAACCTACATTTTATACTGTTCAATATAAGAATTAGACATGTGCACCCCAATGTTCATCGCGGCACTGTTTATAATAGCCAGGACATGGGAAGCAACCTAGATGCCCATCAGCAGACGAATGGATAAGGAAGCTGTGGTACATATACACCATGGAATATTACTCAGCCATTAAAAAGAATTCATTTGAATCAGTTCTAATGAGTTGGATGAAACTGGAGCCTATTATACAGAGTGAAGTAAGCCAGAAAGATAAAGACCATTACAGTATACTAACACATATATATGGAATTTAGAAAGATGGTAATGATAACCCTATATGCAAAACAGAAAAAGAGACACAGATGTACAGAACAGACTTTTGGACTCTGTGGGAGAAGGCGAGGGTGGGATGTTTCGAGAGAATAGCATCAAAACATGTATATTATCTAGGGTGAAACAGATCACCAGCCCAGGGGGGGGATGCATGAGACAATGCTCGGGCCTGGTGCACTGGGAAGACCCAGAGGGATTGGGTAGAGAGGGAGGTGGGAGGGGGGATCGGGATGGGGAACACATGTAAATCCATGGCTGATTCATGTCAATGTATGACAAAACCCACTACAATATTGTAAAGTAATTAGCCTCCAACTAATAAAAATAAATGAAAAAAAAAAAAAAAAGAATTAGTTATATAGATCCTATCAGTGAAAACAAAAGTAACTCAAACAGAGGTAGAAGTTTTTATTCAGTTGATGCACATTAGGAAAAATCTGAAGATCAGATAACTCCCTAAGGCAAAATAGAATTAGAGATTTAAAAGTAAGGAGAGAATAGGGGTACAGATCCTTATGGTCCTATTCAAGTCACTATTTTTTTTAATCTGAAGCTGCTGCAAAATTTGTGGTTGGGATGACTGAAGAGTGTTCTGTTTTTTATGCCTCTTGCTGGGGATCCTTGGTTCAGTTCCATTTTGAAAACTGTCAGAACAGTTCTTTCCAGAGCTGCTTTTGCCAGACTCCTAGTGACCAGGTGCTGCCCACACTCAAAATTATACAGGGTTGTGGACTGCAGGTAGAGGGGCCAGACCTGTGGGACCATTGTAGAAAATGCCCTATGATAGGTAAATGGATGGATGGATGGATAGACAGATCGATAGTAGAAAGGGAGAAAGGTTACTTCATATGGATCAATATAAATTTCAAATTTTGTATCAGTCTGAAAGTGCCTTGGTTTTCTACTGTCTTAAAAAGATAAGAATTGTAAGCATGATAGTTAAACTGCACTGCTTTATTTTGCAAAATGTAAAAGGAAAAGTATCAACAGCTCCAAATGTTTATTGTATACAGTTAATTTGAGACTAATTTATCTGTGAACCTGCTCTATCTGGCAGTCACCTTGAACACTGCTGTAAACATGTAAATGGAAATATTTGAATGTGACTTAATTTAGAAAGTTTTAAAAAATATGCACGTTGTTCTGAGTATATCCTCCTCACTGGTTACATGAGAATTGAAGGGTTAATTTTCCCATGTGACTTGGTGGAAAAAATATGCAAAGGAAGAATTTTAATTTTGATAAGAATTTTAATTTTAAAAGATGATTCTTCTAAAATAACTGTTTGCTAGAAGTTTGTCCGTCCATATTTAAAATGTGCCATACTCTCCTTCTTGAAAAGAATGATGTACAGTATCCAAAATTTCTTTCTTATAGTTATTAAGTAATAAGCTATTTTAACTGAAGGACCAGCAAATACTTGTAAGATACCTTTGGACTGTATGAGAATCAAGCCACAGGTGTGTGTCACTAAACACCCTTTTTTTTCTTTAACATGTTAATCTGTAGAAGCCCTGTCTGTAAATAGTAGAATCTGAGTATTGAATTTTTAATCTCCTTGCAGCAGAGCAAATAGTGTCAATGCATTTTGTGCTAGAATACTTTGGAAAAATATTCATCCTTGTCAGGGCTAATTTCTAATTTTGTACTCTTGAGATAATGGAGTTTGGCTATAATGAATTTACTGGAAGATTTTCCCTGTTTTGTTTGTTTATAATAAAGGACCCTGCAGCTATTTTTTTCTTAAAATTATCATCAAGCAAACGTATTTATGGTACAGAAACACATTTATTATATACAGACATAACATTAAGAAAGAATATAAGCGTGCTAATCCCAATGGAAAAAAATTCTGTCATTTGTTAAGATTATGCTGATAGAAAACATAACAGTGTCAAAATTTTATTTCCTCTTAGGAAAGGGTCAAGGACAGTTAATCCACTAATTTTTATTTTCTCTGTGTTCATTCATAACACTAATAGATCAAAGTGTGTCCAAGAATTATGTACTTAGAGCCAACACAAAATTGACATTTTAGGAATCAGATCCTACAGAAATTATATATGACTTAAATATTTACTCATGGAGATCTGGTATGTACTTTTTTGGCTTTATATTTTTATAGGCTATACAAGGTGCAGAAATTTAAATTATCCATGTTTTAATGCCGAGTTAGACAGTCTATGTCCCTAAAGTATAATTAACCAGAATTCTCACCACTTACATCATGTCTTCTAGAGATTTTCTCTCCTCTTTGTATAAGTGCTATGAAGAAATCTGAAAAAGTTAATTACATATTTTAGACTGACACTATTGCCAAATTTTTTAATTCAGTTTGAAAATTTTAAATACCAGTAAACTATCTTTTTCTTATAATTTGAGTACTGTAACTTAGCAAACTTATCTCCTTACCTAAGATTTCTTTCCCAGTGATTGGCAGCACCATAAATCTAATTGCCAAGAAGTCAGAAATCAGGCATAGCCATTCATTTGTCTATCATTATCAATCACCAAATTCGATTGATTCCATCTTTAAATATGCTCAACTCTTCTACTTCTCCCAACCATCCTTATTTTTGTTATATATACAAGAACAGGCAATTGTTAACTCCCGTTTGGGTAAGTGACAGTTCTCAGTCATTTCCCTGAAAGCGGCATAGGTTAGTTTTCCAAAACATACGTTGTCATCAGCCCCCCTCAACTGGCTTCACATTAAATTTAGGAAGAATGTCCAAATGCTTCAACAAAGCCTATACACTATTTATTATATAATCTTAGCTAACCAGATTTTCCATTTTCTCAGTGTTTCCTTACCAGAAATACAGCACTGATCTTTGATTATACTTTTCATCTCACTTTTACTTTCAAACGTGTTCTCTGTGGTTTAAATACTTGTCTCCTTCCTCTTGCCCCATTTTGCCTATCCAACAACTACTCATAAGCTATTTGTGCTGTGTGTTTAGTCACTCAGTCATGTCCGACTTTGTGACCCCCATGGACTGTATCCTGCCAGGCTCTTCTGTTCATGGGGATTCTCCAGGCAAGAATACTGGAGTGGGTTGCCATTTCCTTCTCCAGGGTTTCTTCCCAACCTAGGGATTGAACCCACGTTTCCCACATTATAGGTGGATTCTTTACCATCTGAGCCACCTGGGAGGCCCGTTTTTAGAATTTTTAATTTTTTTAGAATTTTCAGATCCCTAGGTCAATGAACTGCCTTTTTTGACCCTCCCATGGGCCCTTGTCACTCATCCATATCCACTGTCCAGATGTCCGTCACACCTGTCGTTCTCACGGGCACACTGCAGCGACTAACTCAGTGCCAGACATAAGAGAAATGTTTGACAAGTGTTTTTTGAATGAATAAATGAATGACAGCTAAACTGAAGTAGAATCAATATACAATTATTAATATATCTAAATTTTACACTATATTCACTTGCTGTGTTTTTTGTTGTTTTTTGAAGGTAAAGTAAGTGGATATCAATGGGAAAAGTATATGTGTAAGCATATGTGTGTGTGTGTATGTATGTGTATATATGTATATATGTATAGTGTTAGGCAATCTCCTTTGATTAACCCTATTTCCTTTTAACAAAATGAACAAGTGGAAGATTTTGAGGAAGATAAAGGTGAAAATTCTAGACACTCAGTGGAGAGGGCATAAATGCATATTCTTTTACTAATAAATAAAAGAGAAAATTATGAAATTTAAATATAGAAGGAATTTAGCTTTCAGAATGATTGATTTAGTAAACAATATAGTCAACTAGCATAGCAGCATAGCAGAAACAGAGAAACTTCCTCTTTGAAGTTGCTCTTCTGGTAGATAGTCACTAGGATTATTCAGTTTATACTGTTGGAACTAGAATTTGAAAGAGACATTTTATAATTTATAAGCATTGAAATTGACAGATTTTAGAGTCATTGCCAAAAAAGTCAGGTTGGGTTTGTACTTTTTTACCTATTCTACTTTGGCATAATTTTAAATTATAATTCTTAGAAAAGAGTTATTAGGTAAAATAATGTTAGTGAAAACTTCCAATATACTGTGTTCATTGTTTTATGAAACCCAGTGTAGCAAAACAAAAGCCTTCACATTTATGTTATTATTGAGGAAAGACAAAAAATGAGGTATAGTTTTTGTACAATATTGTATGTTACAAGTATACAGTTTAGTGATTCACAACTGTAAAGGTTATATTCGATTTATAGTTTTATAAAATATTGGCTATATATTCTGTGTTGTGCAATATATCCTTGTAGTTTATTTTATACCTAATATTTTATACCTCTTACTCCCCTATTCCTATGTTGCCCCTGCCCCCTCCCCTCTCCCCACTGGCAACTACTGCTGGTTTAATATACAAAAAAAATAATGAATATAACAAAAAAGAGGCAGGCTCATAGATAAAGAGAACAAAAGCATGCTTTTTCAATGTGAAAAATAGAGTATAACAAAGGAATGAGTCTGAAAAGTAAGTAAAATGATAAAACAGGAAAAAATTGCCTTTTGCATTTTCAGAGTGATTATTATAGTTTATCATAGGTACACCCATGTTATTTTTTTAAAAATCTATCCCAATATTATTACTACTCTGTTGGTATTTTAGTGATATATAATGTATTACTTTAAGTTGTTAAAAGCACATTCTATATAACTTTAATTTTTAAAAACTTTTTTTCAGATTTCTCTCTTTAATTATACACAACTCTCTACAATTGTATAATGGAGTATAGTTGAGTACCAATGTTGCCTTAGTTTCAGGTGTAGAGCAATGTGATTCAGGTATACGTATACATTATTTATTCTTTTTCAAGTTCTTTTCCCATTTTGGTTGTGGCAAAATATTGAGCAGAGTTCTGTGTGCTACTCGGTAGATGCCTATTGGCTAGACTTGCTTACTTCCTCTTTCACTCTGTTGCTCCTTATGTTTCCAGGACAACCCATTGAATGTCTTGTGAAGATGTGCCCAAGATTTATTCTTATCTGCTTAGCATCCCATAATCTGATATCTGTGCTCTTTTCAATATGACAGCTAACTTATCTGAAAACCTAATTGCTAATGATGTGTAAAAGCAGTGTTCATTATTCATATGCTCATAAAAGGGTAAAGCTATGTTTCTAAAAGTAACTTTTCATATAAAAATATTAAAGCAATAGTAGTATAAAATAAAAACTACATTATCTTCACCCAAAATGACTGTATTAAGCTGTTTTTTATTTTCAGTTTCTCTTCACTTGACCGTATCATAATACATTTTTAAGTAATTGAATTAGTGGTGTGGAATACGTTCATCTGTTAATTCATTTAGCAAGCATTTATTATTTACATTGAGTTTGAAGTTGGTGTGTTGGTGCTTTGCAAAGGTAGCGTCAGACTTCAAGGAACTTATTGTATATTTAGAGGTATAAAAATGAGTAGAATAATACCATATGCTGTGCTTAGTCACTCAGTCATGTCCAACTCTTTGAGACCCCATGTACTGTAGCCTGCCAGGCTCCTATTTCTGTGGAGATTCTCCAGGCAAGAATACTGGAGTGGGTTGCCATGCCCTCCTCCAGGAGATCTTCCCAACTCAGGGATCTAACCCAGGTCTCCCACATTGCAGGCTGAATCTTTACGGTCTGAGCCACCAAAGAAGCCCAAGTGAAGTGAAGTGAAGTGAAGTGAAGTGAAGTCTCATTTGATTCTGCCCCTCTCACTTCAATACAAATGGATCAGCTTCTGATAAGAGTCATAAACCTTACATGCAGAGGTAGACTCTGCATCAGAATGACACAGTCTTTTATTTACATGCAATCTTTTTAGTAGATTGTTTCCATGTGATTTGGAGAGGGATCCACTCACCAACAGTGGGAGTTTTTGAGGTGTAGACTTGATTACAATTGGTCTCATCAGACAACAAGCCCTTACCATGAACACTAGTCAGTGTCTTAATAGTTGTTTCTTAAATGAATTTTTCTATCCCAGGCAAATCTCCCTAGCAGGGCCAAATAACAGTCTGACAAGTACCAGAGCCCACTGCAAAAACTCTGAGATATTTTCTGAGCTCCAAAGGAACTGTGATTAGCCTGATATACATAGAAGCTGGGCCATAAAGTTTTCTAAGTGATGCAGTTTTTCTTTAACAAGTATTGCATGACCATTTCATCTTAAATGAACTATCCAGAGTTCTAATGATTCACCTGGTTTTGCACATAGTGGTTACAAATTTCACCTTGTCATGCTTAGTATAGGTACATATCGCTGTAACTTTTATCTGAAAGAGCTCTGAAACTTCCACCCACCTAGGAGGACCTAAAAGCTGACTGTCACAATTGTGACAAAATTTACTTGCCTGGATGCCTTGGTTAGCACCAAGCCAGGATAAAATTTGGGCAGCTGCCTTTGAATCTATCTTCCGGTACTTGGCCTGTGACTACCCTACTAATTCCTCCTCATTAACAGGCAGCTATGTAAAGGACTAGTTATTGCCTGAATATCCATATAACGTGGGCAATGTTTTCTGTATTCATTCCCATGGACTTCCCTTGGGTTCTATTAATTGGCTCACCAGGTTTCATCTTTCATCTCCCAGAAAATTGTTTCTATCAATATCCTATTCATATTGCCAAAAACTGTCAAGAATTGTGGAGGTTCTAAGATCTTACCCTATATGCACGGTAAAAATTAGCCCCTTACATTTCATGGATGCTGTCAGAAGACATGGCCTTCCTAGGACAAAGACAAAAGAATCAATCACTTCAGTAGTAGTAGTCAGAGTATCAGATTCTTATTGCATCTCTTCTATAAACCCCTATTTCTAAAGAGTGATACAAAGAAAGACAGGTGACATCTGCACACACAGTGGATTAAATTATAGGCAAGGAACATTTTTCTTAGGAAACCCAAATATTTTATAATGGAGGGAGCCTTTATAATGGGTGGTAATGGGCAGTTATGCTCTGCAGGGAGATTCTTTGTCTTCCAAATCTGTGTTCTATACAAACATCCTTGAAAACATAGTATAGAACATAGGCAATAAGTGTCTCTGCTCATAAGATGTGCAGAAATGGAGGACATTCTTAGAGAAGTGTCTTCCAATGTGCAAAGGTAGAGAAAAGGGATGTAAATGAACAAAGAGCAAGATTTCCATTGTGTAAAACAACTGAATTGACTTTATCTGGGACCATACTTCATGTATGAATGAGAGTTCCTCAAGACCCATGGCAAAATTTTTGTAATAAAGCTAAGTTAGGACATAACCCAGACAGAAAAATGCTCCTGCTCGGGGGACATAAGACTATGCACTGAAACTGTGAGATAATTTTGCACAATTGTATTGGAGAGAAGTCTGGCATTAGATGTGATAGAGTAATTGAGACTAGATCACTTTTTGGACATTAGAACACGGACAAACCTAAAGGCCCTTCCAAAACTGCCAGTGTACGAAGACCTTCTGAGCAGAGCACAGTCTCACCAAATAAGGAAACAGAGATGAATGTTCAAAATTACAAAGAGCCTGTAACACAAACTAGTTTACATTTAATCTTCATCACTTCATTTAATTGCCATTTTTTTCATATTTTTAAGATTTCATTATTTATGTGTGTGTGTGCTCAGTCATGTCCAATTCTTTGCGGCCCCATAGACTTAGCCCGCCAGGCTCCTCTGTCCATGGAATTTTCCAGGCAGAAATAATGGAGTGGGTGCCATTTCCTTCTCCAGGAAGGGTATCTTCCAGACCCAGGGATTGAACTTGTGTCTCTTGCATCTCTTGCACTGGAAGGTGAATTCTTTACCACTAGTACACCACTGTATATTATTTTTATATTTACTATAGGTCTCTTTCAAAACATGATAAAAAGAATACCATACCAGAGTTATAAATTTATGATTGCTGGATCATTAATTCTTGGGTAGGACTCAAGATATAGGTGCTTATTCCAAAGAAATTGTTTCAGAGTAGAGTATTCAACAGTAACCTGAGTCTTTTTTTTTCTAACCAAGTTTTACTATTTAAATCATGAGGTTTATGTCTTTGGTGTAAATGTTAGGTTTTGAAATTCAGTACCTTTTCTAAAACTGATGTATTAATTATATGTTCTGTCATAGGACCTAACAATGAATGGCCCTATTATAATAACATAAAATGATTTATCTGTGCAATTGGAAACATATATAGCTTAACAATATTTCTTCAAAATTTGTAAGGCAAATTCTTACAAGTCCATTTTTTTAAACATTTGACTAATTTATATTTTTGAAATAATGACTCTCTGCCTTTTTTTATATAGTCCTTTTTATGACCTCTAATGAACATCAATATTTGGGTATACTTCTAACCTTCTTGTTCTTGGGACATGTCTTCATTTTTTGAGGACTTTTTTTTTTTACTACTTTAGTGTTTGTACTTTTTAAAAGTTTATGTGTATATGTGTGTGGGTACATATATGCATGTCTCCATGTTTCATAACTAAGTACATACTTATAGTATAAAATACCCCTATATATGAAAATAATTTAAATTTTCAACTTGTGTAATTATCATTTTTAAAATTTTGTATTAGTACATATTTTATTCTGTATTCTATACTACTTTTTTCTTTTGGACTCATGGATTTTTATAAATTCAGATTAATCCGAATTACCATAATGACTTTAATATTTCATCTTCTCTTTAAATATTGCAACATGGCCAGAGAGAGCCCCTTTAAATGACTTCAGTACCTCTAAAAACCTTGAAAGTATCCTAAATGTTCACACAGAGTTCACACCAAGCCTATTTCTTTTTCTTGCTTAAAGCGGTGAAATCAAGGTTCCTCCAAAGAACCCTAGTTAATTTAGTAGGGACTAGGGGCTTCCCTGGTGGCATAGATGGTAAAGAATCCACCTGCAATGCAGGAGACCTGGGTTCAATCCCTGGGTTGGGAAGGTCCCCTGGAGGAGGGCATGGCAACCCACTCCAGTAGTCTTGCCTGGAGAATCCTATGGAGAGAGAAGCCTGGCGGGCGACAGTCCACATTGTCACAAAGAGTCAGACACGATTGAGTGAATGAGCACGACCCAGCCCAGTGACAGAAGTTAAAAATGACATCTGAATTACTTCTTAGGGATATTATGAGAAATTTCCCTAAAGTGCAGTTATTCTGTTAAAGTACTTTTAGAAATGATGGAGTTTAAAAAAATATTTCTTTCTGTAAGTGACATATATAACTAAGTGTTATCATTTACCTTTCTTACAGTGTGAGGCTTCCTAGACACCAAATATCTTCTCATGCCTTGATAGTATGCCCTCAGTTTCCTTTAAACTTCAGGTGGTTAAACTCTTAATGCACTGCATTTCTGTGTCAATTAGAAATTTATATTTATGTCAGTTTGGCTTCATAGATGAATGGTATTAGCAATAGCAGCAAAGGTAAAGGTTTTATAAGAACTGAGCTACATCTTTATATTCTTTCCAGACTCTCAGTTCTGACTAAAGTTTCAATGTGGAGCAGCCAAGCCCAGTATATCACAGAATAAATCAGCCTTTCTAAGCTTGCTTGCTACAGTTCCTCAGGCATACATTTAAAGGAACATGAGTTGACACTTTCATCTCCCGGCCCCAGCTTCCGAAGCTAGAATTCCTGAAATCATTCTTTCTCCCCCATTAACCTTATTCCCCACATTCAATTTGTTGTCAGGTTCTCTTACTTATACTTCCTGGATGTCATTAGAATCCACCCTCTTCAAGGTCATTACTGTCACTGCCTCTGATCAGTGACATTTCCCCTCTCATTTACTGCATTATCTTCCTAACTGTTCTCCATGCCTTCAGCTTTGACCCTCCCCTGCAATTCCGATCCAGACTGCTGTCAGTAATTTATAAAAAAAATGAACATATGCTGCAGCTTTATTTTGTAAAATGATTCCATGATTTTCTACTATATTCACAATAAAACTCAAATGCTCAAGCATAACATAGGAAGCTCTTCATTCTCCTAATCATCTCTTCAGCATTTCATGACATCTACAGTGTTTGCTGAACTGAAGGCACTTGTTCAGAACTATCATTTCTGTTTTTCTGAATCACAGACCTCTCCTGTAAATGTTCTGCTAAACTAACTTTTCTTCCCCAGGCACAATATATAGATAAGAGTCCAAACAGGAAAATTAGAATAGGTACAGAATAATGTATGTGTATATTTATACAAAATTAAAAGTTTGACAATAATAAAAGAGTTATACTTTTAAATTATTTTCATATAAAGGAGCATTTTGCCCTATAAATATACACTTGGTTGTGAAACATATAGTCATGTGCATATATATACATGCACACACATGCATATATATATTCTATATAGTCAGACTATATATATAATTGAAGAAGGAAATGGCAACCCACTCCAGTATTCCTGCCTGGAGGATCCCATGGACATAGGATCCTGGCAGGCCACAGTCCATAGGATCGCAAAGAGTCAGTGACTAACAAATACACATATATATTATATATATATATAGTCTGACCATTTTAGTTTTTGTACTTTTCAGTCTATTAGAGTCTATGCACACATGTACACAGACTCTTATTGTCTGACTATATAGTGTGTGTGTGTGTGTGTGTGTATATATATATATGTATATATAAACACATAGATATACACCTTTTTCTTAAAAGGAACCTACCTACTGCTTTTGTGGTAGGCAGAATAATGCTTGCTCACTCACCTCCAAAGATGCCCATGCCCTGATCTCCAGACTTATGCTATGTAATGTAGTAGAAGGATTTATACATGGGATTAAGATTAAGAACACTGAGGGAGAAGATGTTGTCCTTAGCCTTATGATGCTGCATTACCTGGGTGGGCTCAGTCTAATCAAACGAGTCCCTGAAAGAGGAGGACAGAAGAGTGAGTCAGCAATATGTGATGTGAGAAGAACTTGGACCCACTATTGCTGGTTTTACAGGGAAAGGAAGGAGGCTTGAAGCCAAGAAGTCTGGCAGTCACCCACTCCAGTATTCTTGCCTGGAAAATCCCATGGACAGAGGAGCCCTTTTGGTTCTCTTTCTTTCTCAGCTATTTGTAAGCCCTCATCAGACAACCATGTTGCCTTTTTGCATTTCTTTTTCTTGGGGATAGTTTTTATCACTGCCTCCTATACAATGTTATGGACTTCCTTCTATAGTTCTTCAAGTACTCTGTCTATAAAATCTAATCCCTTAAAAAAAAAAAAATCTAATCCCTTGAATTTTTTCTCAGTTCCACTGTATAATCATAGGGATTTGATTTATGTATTCTATTATTATTAAAAATTATTAAGTTTTTCATTGCATAATAAATTAACATTAAGTTGATTGTGGTATATCTTAACAATGGGCTAACAGAGCAGAAGATATTAGGAATAGTTGGCAAGAATACACAGAAGAACTATACAAAATAGATCATAATAACCCTGATGACCACAATGGTGTGATCACTACCTAGAGCCAGACATCCTGGAATGAGAAGTCAAATATGCCTTAGGAAGCATTGCTATGAACAAAGCTAGTGGAACTGATGGAATTCCAGTTGAACTATTTCAAATCCTGAAAGATGATGCTGTGAAAGTGCTGCACTCAATATGCCAGCAAATTTGGAAAATGCAGTAGTGGCCACAGGACTTAAAAAGGTCAGTTTTCATTCCTAGCCCAAAGAAAGGCAACATCAAAGAATGTTCAAACTACTGCAGACATGCACTCATCTCACATACCAGTAAAGTAATGCTCAAAATTCTCCAAGCCAGGCTCCAATAGTATGTGAACCGTGAATTTCCATGTGTTCAAGCTGGATTTAGAAAAGGCAGACGGACCAGAAATCAAATTGCCAACATCCATTAGATCATTGAAAAAGCAAGAGAGTTCTATTTCTGCTTTATTGACTATGCCAAAGCCTTCGACTGTGTGGATCCCACAAACTGTGGAAAATCCTTAAAGAGATGGGAATTCCAGACCACCTTACCTGCCTCCTGATAAATCTGTATGCAGGTAAAGAAGCAACAATTAGAACCAGACATGGAACAATGGATTGGTTCCAAATATGGAAAGGAGTATGTCAAGGCTGTATATTGTCACCCTGCTTATTTAACTTACATGCAAAGTACATCATGTGAAATGCTGGGCTGGATGAAGCACAAGCTGGAATCAAGATTGCCAGGAGAAATATCAATAAACTCAGATATGCAGATGATACCACCCTTATGGCAGAAAACAAAGAGGAACTAAAGAACCTCTTGATGAAAGTGAAAAAGGAGAGTGAAAAAGTTGGCTTAAAGCTCAACATTCAGAAAACTAAGGTCATGGCATCTGATCCCATCACTTCATGGCAAATAGACGGGGAAACAGTGGAAACAGTGAGAGACTTTATTTTTTGGAGCTCCAAAATCACTGCAGATGGTGACTTTGGCCATGAAATTAAAAGTTGCTTGCCCCTTGGAAGAAAAGCTATGACCAACCTAAACAGCATATTAAAAGGCAGAGACATTTCTTTGCTGACAAAGGTCCTACTAGTCAAAGCTATGGTTTTTCCAGTAGTCATATGGATGTGAGAGTTGGACCGTAAATAAACTGAGTCCCGATGAATTCATGCTTTTGAATTGTGGCATTGGAGAAGACTCTTGAAAGAGAGTTCCTTGGACTACAAGGAGATCAAACCAGATCAAACAAGGAGATCAGTCCTGGGTGTTCATTGGAAGGACTGCTGCTGAAGCTGAAACTCCAATACTTTGGCCACCTGATGCGAAGAGCTGACTCATTGGAAAAGACTCTGATTATGGGAAAGATTGAAGGCAGGAGGAGAAGGGGATGACAGAGGATGAGATGGTTGGATGGCATCACTGACTCAATGGACATGAGTTTGAGCAAACTCTGGAAATTGGTGATAGGGAAGCCTGATGTGCTGCAGTTCATGGGGTCGCAAAAAGTAGGATTATGACTGAGTGACTGAATTGAACTGAGCTGACATCTTAGAAACTGCCCTGATTTGATTTTTTTTTAAAGTTTTTTGTTTATGGCCATGCTGGGTCTTCATTGCTGCGAGGGTGTTTTCTCTAGTTGTGGCAAGCCCTGGGCCTTTTAATCACGATGTAAGGGCTTCTCACTGTGGTGGCCTCTCCCTTTGTGGAGCACAGGCTCTAGGCATATGAGCTTCAGTCACTGAGCTTCCAAGGCTCTAGAACACAGGCTCAGTAGTTTTGGCACACAGGCCCAGCCTCTCTGAGGCATATGGGATCCTCCTGGACCAGGGATTGAACTCATGTCCACTGCATTGGCAGGAGGATTCTTTACCACTGAGCCACCAGGGAAGCCCCTGATTTGATATTTACTCATAATATGAGTGCTTTTAAGTGTAAAATTGATCTTAGAAGAGAGGAGAAAACCACTGCACAAACAATAAAACTTGTTTCAATCTTGTCATCATGAAGAAATATTGTTAGAAATTCACAATGTTCCATTCTAAGTTGTACATCTGTTCTCTAGTTTCCCCATGTCAGTATTCTTTAAAATCAGGTTGGAGATGTTATTTTTGCATCTAACAAAATCATGTTCACTTTAGCAAGTGATTCTAATAAAATGAATTTTAAGGATTTTAATATTTTATTTTCATCTTGAATGATAACATTAATACTTCTTTCCCAACAGTCAGTGGTGGCACATTTGATAAAATGGTATTTAGGAAAATAAACTTTAGCTGCAAGCAACTGTGGAAGAGGGTAGAAGCAAGTTCTCTGGACTGTATCCTCTCCTGAAAAATGATGGACTGAGTGAGGAGTTTTTCAGCTCTGCACCCAAGATTTCCAAAGGGGCTTTGATGAGCCAATTTAGGATTTTCAGGCTGACAATGCAATATACAGACTATTGGATCCTCTATCATCACGTCAAATAGAATTGTCTCCATTGGTTTTTTTTCCGTATCAGGTACTATGATTCTGGGTAATAGTAACTTTCATGTTTCTAAGTTCAAATTTAGGAATTAGAGTATGTCAGTGACTTAGTCCAGATCTAAAACTCTGCATTTCCAAGTAAAGGAAGACATATTGAAACGGAAGTAGTCACTAATTAAAAAAAGAAGAAGAAGAAGAAGAAGTCTTTTGTTCACATCGGTGAATCTTACAATTCCTCTACCAGAAATTAATTTCTTTTTATACAATCAGTGGCAAGTGTGTGGGAAAGATTATATTAAGAGATAGGATGCACAGGGAGAAAGAGGAAATTCTACACCAAATATGACAGCTTTGAGAATAAGCATAATTATATGAAATGAATAAGAAAGTACCAGAAAATAAGGCTTAAAAATATGCCCTCTAGGCTTATGAGCTTGTTAACGGAATATCAGAAATAACATTTTGTATAAAATCTATTTTAAAATATGGGAAAAAAGCCCCAACAAACCTCAAAGAGTAGACTTGGAGAAAATGGGCTCTGACCACATGGGATCAAGGTGAACCTATTTGCTGGGCTTCCTGGATGGCTTCTCGGGAAAGAATCCGCCCACAATGCAGGATAAGCAGGTTAGATCCCTAGATCAGGAAGATCCCCTGGAGAAGGACATGGCAACCCACTCCAGTATTCGTGCCTGAGAAATCCCATGGACAGAGGAGCCTGGCGTGCTGCAGTCCATGGGGTCACAAGAGTCAGACACGACTTAGTGACTAAACCGCCAACACCACCACCAGTTTTGTTTATTACTGGCCTGGAACTTTTCCCTAATGCAGGAAAGTAAGAATTTTTCTTTTTTTTTTTTAAGAGACCTGAAGGGAGAAAAAGTCAAATTTTCATTATCCACGCACATGATTGTCTATATAAACAATCCAAGATAATGTCTAAGGGAGGTTCAAGAGGGAGAGGATATGTGTATACATATAGCTGATTCACTTTGTTATGTAGAAGCTGCTGCTGCTAAGTCCCTTCAGTCGTGTCCGACTCTGTGCGACCCCATAGACGGCAGCCCACCAGGCTCCCCCGTCCCTGGGATTCTCCAGGCAAGAACACTGGAGTGGGTTGCCATTTCCTTCTCCAGTGCATGAAAGGGAAAAGTGAAAGTGAAGTCGTTCAGTTGTGTCCGACTCTTCGCCACCCCATGGACTGCAGCCCACCAGGCTTCTCCATCCATGGGATTTTCCAGGCAAGAGTACTGGAGTGGGGTGCCATTGCCTTCTCCTGTTATGCAGAAGAAGCTAACACAATGTTGTGAAGAAGCTATATTTCAATAAAAAATTAGAATTTATAAGTGGTTTTAACAAGGTCAGGCTTCCCTTGTAGCTTAGCTGGTAAAGAATCCGCCTGCAGTGCGGGAGACCTGGGTTCGATCCCTGAGTTTGGGAGATCCCCTGGAGAAGGGAAAGGCTACCCACTCCAGTATTCTGGCCTGGAGAATTCCAGGGACCATACAGTCCATGGGGTCTCAAAGAGTCAGACAGGACCAAGTGACTTTCACTTAACAAGGTCACTGCACATACCAGTATCAAACATCAATTGAGTTTTTTTTAATATAACAGTACAGTAAATAAGAAATATTATTTTGAAAGAGATAAATTTATGTTACCATAAATAATCAACCACATACAGTAAATCTAGCAAAGGTTATGTAAGATTAAAACAGTATTAAATACTAGTGAGTAAAAAGTATAAAAGCCCTTAAATAGAGTGATAAATCTTTTTTGTTATTTGTGATTTAGAATATTCAATAATGTAAAGATATACATTTTCTCCAGATTATTTTATGCATTCAAAGCTGTCTCAGTGAAAATATTAGGGGAGAGAGAAAGAGTGAGAGAGAGTCTGTGTGTATGTATGAATTGACAAGCTGATTCTTTTATGTGAATATTAAGTTGCTTTTGAAGAAAAATATTTGAATGATACTCTACTTGACTACGAGACTGACTTACTATAAATCCACGGGTATTAAGACAGTGTGAAACTGGCTCAAGAAGAGACAAAGAAATAACTATGTTTATGATTTGGGTGCACCTAAAGATTTCCTAAAATGATTACCAAAAAAATTAACCTTAAAGGGAAACTTTTGATTAGTTACAAGTAAGTATAATTATAAACTATTCATCAAAAACATTAAAACAATGAAAAAGCAAACCAGGGAATAGAGAAAGTGGTTGCAATATATATACTAAACAAAGGGCTCTCATGTGGAATGTAACGGAAACATCAATAAATCTAAAAGAAAAATTTAATAGGAAAACAAATTAGAGACTTGAATAGATGTTTCAAATAAATAAGATATCCAAATACTAATAAACAAAACAAAGAGGTTCAGTTTTGTTATTTTTATGAAAAAGCAAATAAAGTTGCATGAAATTATTATAGTAATTTTATTTTTATCATTATAACCAGTAGTTCCATAAAGCTTTCTATGTACCAGGCACAGCTGTAGTGTGTTGAATATATGCACTTCATAATGTTTACAACTATATTATTTCCATTTACATAGGAAGAAATCGAGGTACAAAGTAGCCAGGTAATCTATGGAAGATTGCAGAGCTGGTGAGTGCAGGAGTCAGAATTCAGTTTGATTCCATGTGGTTTTCTCTTCATGCTCACTCATACCATTATGATATGAGTTGGTTTATTATTTCAGCTAGGAATTATATTGTGAATACGGTCTGATTTTTTTCTTCAAATTCATTAAAATACATTATTAAATTCTTCAGAATTAAAAATGGGAGAAAAAACGTTTACATGCCGTATCTTAATTACTGTTCTAAACTGCTCCTGCCTCATTACAGTAGGCTGGCTTGATTTGTCATGACTGGTGTATTTTCTTGTCACAAAATTGGGAAAAGCAAATCTCCTTGGAAAAGTTGTAAGCATTTTGAGACGAGGGGCGCTGTCATTCCTGTTGACAGATGTGTACTTAGCTATATCTGATGCTTTGTAGCCCGCCAGGATCCTCAGTCCATGAAAATTTCCAGGAAAGACTACTGGGGTGGATTGCCACTACCTACTCCAGGGGATCTTCCCAACTCAGAGATCGAACCCTTATTTCTTGCGTCTCCTGCATTGGCAGGCAGATTCTTTACTATTGCACCACCTGGGAAACTCTGACAGATGTGTGTTCAGAGCCTAATGCAGTGACCACATGTAGGTCACTCAGTGGTAAATAATCTGACTGCCAGTGCAGGAGATGCAGGTTTGATCCCTGGGTCGGGTAGATCCTCTGGAGGGGGAAATGGCCACCCATCTCCACTATTCTAGCCTGGGAAATGCCATAGACATAGGAGCCTGGTGGGCACCAGTCCATGGGGTCACAATGGAGTCAGACGTGACTTAGTGACTACACAACAGCAAAACTTACTTAATTAACAGATGTATCTGCTTCTGTTGAATTGGCCTTCTGTTGTGCATACCCAGTATGCCTCTTATTTAGATTTTGAAATTGTTATAATACAGTCTAGCCCACCAGACAGTGAACTATACTTTGACAGTATAAGTTGTGCCTTAGATAGAAGAACATGTTTTACTCGTTTTTTTTTTTTTTTTTAGTATTAGTTGGAGGCTAATTACTTCACAACATTTCAGTGGGTTTCGTCATACATTGATATGAATCAGCCATAGATTTACACATATTCCCCATCCCGATCCCCCCCCCCCACCTCCCTCTCCACCCGATTCCTCTGGGTCTTCCCAGTGCACCAGGCCGGAGCACTTGTCTCATGCATCCCACCTGGGCTGGTGATCTGTTTCACCATAGATAGTATACATGCTGTTCTTTTGAAATATCCCACCCTCACATTCTCCCACAGAGTCAAAAGTCTGTTCTGTATTTCTGTGTCTCTTTTTCTGTTTTGCATATAGGGTTATCGTTACCATCTTTCTAAATTCCATATATATGTGTTAGTATGCTGTAATGTTCTTTATCTTTCTGGCTTACTTCACTCTGTATAATGGGCTCCAGTTTCATCCATCTCATTAGGACTGATTCAAATGAATTCTTTTTAATGGCTGAGTAATATTCCATGGTGTATATGTACCACAGCTTCCTTATCCATTCATCTGCTGATGGGCATCTAGGTTGCTTCCATGTCCTGGCTATTATAAACAGTGCTGCGATGAACATTGGGGTGCACGTGTCTCTTTCAGATCTGGTTTCCTCAGTGTGTATGCCCAGAAGTGGGATTGCTGGGTCATATGGCAGACTGAAAATGAGTCCTCTTCATACACCTTTTTTGCCTATTCACCTCTACTTCCTTGTCACAGGACAGGTTTATACTTCTCTGAAAACAACTTCAAAATAATGTTTATTATATAGTTTTTTGGGGACATTTTTCCTTTCTATCCTTCTATTACTCAGTTTTGTTTGTTTTGCATTGCCTTTTGTAATAGATTTTCTCTTGGATTTTGGAGTTTCTTGTCTATAAATAAACTCTCCTTCAACTAATATTTACTCAAATACCTTTATCTTTGTAAATCACGTTTGTTTAGAAAGTTCTTTTCTCTTTTCTCCCCCAGATGAACCCTTTATTAAGCTTATCCAATAATATATTTTCTATTTACTTTTTTTTTTTTTTACATTTAAAGTCACTCAGTCATGTCCGACTCTTTGTGACCCCATGTAATATACAGTCCATGGACTTCTCCAGGTCAGAATACTAGAGTGGGTAGCCTTTCCCTTCTCCAGGGGATCTTCCCAATCCAGGGATCGAGCCCAGGTCTCCTGCATTATGGGCAGATCTTTACCAGCTGAGCCCGAAGGGAAGCCCAAGCACTAGGGTGGGTAGCCTATCCCTTCTCCAGGGGATCTTCCCGACCCCGGAGTCAAACCGAGGTATCCTGTATTACAGGGTGATTCTTTACCAACTGAGCTATCAGGGAAACCAAAAATCTGACACTTGTGGCCTGCTATCAGGGAAGCCTTTTCTATTTAAGGACTCACTAATAAAAAGTGCTTCCAGCTTTCCATTGATTCATTTCATACTGTTTACACGGGGTTCTCAAGGCAAGAATACTGAAGTGGTTTGCCATTCTCTTCTCCAGTAGACCACGTTTTGTCAGAACTCTCCACCATGAACCATTCATCTTGCGTGGCCCTACACAGCATGGCTCATAGTTTCATTGAGTTAGACAAGACTGTGGTCCATGTGATTAGATTGGTTAGTTTTCTGTGATTGTGGTTTTCAGTCTGTCTTACCTCTGATGGAGAAGGATAAGAGGCTTATGGAAGCTTCCTGATGGGACAGACTGACTGAGGGGAAACTGGGTCTTGTTCTGATGGTCAGGGCCATGCTCAGTAAATCTTTGCTCACTGCTAGAGTGGCAAGTGGTGGCCACATGGGGCTGGAGTCACGACTCCCCAGGTCGGTAGGTGCCCAATATGCTACTGGATATCAGTGCAGAAATAATTCCAGAAAAAAATGAAGAGATGGAGCCAAAGCAAAAACAACACCCAGTTGTGGATGTGACTGGTGATATAAGCAAGATCTGATGCTGTAAAGAGCAATATTTCACAGGAACCTGGAACATTAGGTCCATAAAGCAAGGCAAATTGGAAGTGGTCAAACAGGAGATGGCAAGAGTGAACATCAACATTTTAGGAATCAGCGAACTAAAATGGACTAGAATGGGTGAATTTAACTCAGATGACCATTATATCTACTACTGTGGACAGGAATCCCTTAGGAGAAATGGAGTAGCCATCATAATCAAAAAAAGAGTCTGGAAAGCAGTACTTGGATGCAATCTCAAAAACGACAGATTTTGCAATCTCAAAATCTGTTCATTTCCAAGCAAACCATTCAATATCATGGTAATCCAAGTCTATGCCCCGACCAGTAATGCTGAAGAAGGTGAAGTTGAAAAGTTCTATGAAGACCTACAAGACCTTCTAGAACTAACACCCAAAAAAGAATTTCCTCTCATTATAGGGGACTGGAATGCAAAGATAGGAAGTCAGAAAACACCTGAAGTAACAGGCAAATTTGGCCTCGAAGTACAGAATGAAGCAGGGCAAAGGCTAATAGAGTTTTGCCAAAGGACATGTTGGTCATAGCAAACACCCTCTTCCAACAACACAAGAGAAGACTCTACATGTGGACTTCACCAGATGGTCAACACTGAAGTCAAATTGATTATATTCTTTGCAGCCAAAGATGGAGAAACTCGATAGTCAGCAAAAACAAGACTGGGAACTGACTTTGGCTCAGATCATAAACTCCTTATTGCCAAAATCAGTCATAACTTGAAGAAAGTAGGGAAAACCACTAGACCATTTAGGTATGACCTAAAAAAGTCCTTACAATGATACAGTGGAAGTGAGAAATAGATTTAAGGGACTAGACCTGATAGACAGAGTGCCTGATGAGCTGTGGATGGAGGTTCATGACATTGTACAGGAGACAGGGATCAAGACCATCCCCAAGAAAAAGAAACGCAAAAGAGCAAAATGGCTGTCTGAGGAGGCCTCACAAATAGCTGTGAAAAGAAGAGAAGCCAAAACAAGGGAGAAAAGGAAAGATATACCCATTTGAATGCAGAGTTCCAAAGAATAGCAAGGAGAGAAGAAAGCCTTCTGCAGTGATCTGTGTAAAGAAATAGAGGGAAAAAATAGAATGGGAAAGACTAGAGATCTCTTCAAGAAAATTAGAGCTACCAAGGGAGTATTTTTTTTCCTTTGCCCTTTGCAAAGATGGGCACAAAAAGGACAGAAATGGTATGGCCCTAATAGAAGCAGAAGATATTAAGAAGAGGTGGCAAGAATACACAGAAGAACTGTACAAAAAAAGATCTTCACGACCCAGATGTTAATGATGGTGTGACCACTCACACTCACCTAGAGCCAGATATCCTGGAATGTGAAGTCAAGTGGGCCTTAGGAAGCATCACTATGAACAAATCTAATGGAAGTGATGGAATTCCAGTTGAGCTATTTCAAATCCAAAAAGATGGTGTTGTGGAAGTGCTGCATTCAATATGCCAGCAAATTGGAAAACTCAGCAGTGGCCACAGGACTGGAAAAGGTCAATTTTCATTCCAATCCCGAAGAAAGGCAATACCAATGAATGTTCAAACTACCGCGTAATTGCACTCATCTCACAGGCTAGTAAAGTAATTCTCAGAATTCTCCAAGTCAGGCTTCAATAATACATGAACCGTGAACTTCCAGATGTACAAGCTGGTTTTAGAAAAGGCAGAGGAACCAGAGATCAAATTGCCAACATCTGTTGGATCATTGAAAAACCAACAGAGTTCCAGAAAAACATCAGTTTCTGATTTACTGACTATGCCAAAGCCTTTGACTGTGTGAAAGTGAAGTTGCTATGTCGTCCGATTCTTTGCAACCACATGAACTGTAGCCTACCAGGATCTTTCATCCATGGGATTTTCCAGGCAAGAGTACTAGAGTGGGTTGCCATTTCCTTCTCCAGGGGATCTTCCTGACCCAGAGATCCAACCTGGGTCTCCTGCATTGTAGGCAGATGCTTTACCATCTGAACTGTGTTGGTCACAATAAGATATAGAAAATTCTGAAAGAGATGGAAATACCAGACCACCTGACCTGCCTCTTGAAAAATCTGTATGCAGGTCAGGAAGCAACAGTTAGAACTGAACATGGAAAAACAGACTGTTTCTAAATAGGGAAAGGAGTACATTAAGGCTGGATATTGTCACCCTGCTTATTTAACTTATATGCAGAGTACATCATGAGAAACGCTAGACTGGAGGAAGCACAAGCTGGAATCAAGATTGCCAGAGAAATATCAATAATCTCAGATATGCAGATGACACCACCCTCATGGCAGAAAGTGAAGAGCTAAACACCCTCTTGATGAAGGTGAAAGAGGAGAGTGAAAAAGTTGGCATAAAGCCCAACATTCAGAAAACTAAGATCATGGCATCTGGTTTCATCACTTCATGGCAGATAGATGGGGAAACAGTGGAAATAGTGAGAGTTTATTTTCTTGGGCTGCAAAATCACTGTGGATGGTGACTGCAGCCATGAAATTAAAAGATGCTTACTCCTTGGAAGGAAAGTTATGACCAACCTAGACAGCATATTAAAAAGCAGAGACATTACTTTGCCAACAAAGGTCCGTTTAATTAAGGCTATGGTTTTTCCAGTAGTCATGTATGGATGTGAGAGTTGGGCTATAAAGAAAGCTGAGCATTGAAGAATTGATGATTTTGAACTGTGGTGTTGAAGACTCTTGAGAGTCCCTTGGACTGCAAGGAGATCCAGCCAGTCCATCATAAAGGAGATCAGTCCTGGGTGTTCATTGGAAGGACTGATGCTGAAACTCCAATACTTTGGTCACCTGATGCGAAGAGATGACTGATTTGAAAAGACCCTGATGCTGGTAAAGATTTAAGGCAGGAGGAGAAGGGGATGACAGAGGATGAGATGGTTGGATGGCATCACAGACGCAATGGACATGAGTTTGGATAGGCTCTGGAGTTGGTGATGGACAGGGAGGCCTGGTGTGCTGCAGTCCATGTGGTCTCAAAGAGTTGGACAGGACTGAGTGACTGAACTGTACTGAATGATTCATACTTGGAACTCCTGTAGATATTATTTAAGTATTCCAACTTTAAGCAAAAAGATGAACTTATTTTGAACTTTGAAAAAGCATTACAGCATACTAACACATATATATGGAATTTAGAAAGATGGTAACGATAACCCTATATGCAAAATGGAAAAAGAGACACAGAAATACAGAACAGACTTTTGAACTCTGTGGGAGAATGTGAGGGTGGGATATTTCAAAAGAACAGCATGTATACTATTTATGGTGAAACAGATCACCAACCCAGGTGGGATGCATGAGACAATGCTCGGGCCTGGTGCACTGGGAAGACCCAGAGGAATCGGGTGGAGAGGGAGGTGGGAGGGGGGATCGGGATGGGGAATACGTGTAAATCTATGGCTGATTCATATCAATGTATGACAAAAAATAAATAAATAAATAAATAAAAAAGAAAAAGCATTTATTGGGGTTATTAATTTTTCTCTATATCTGAATGGAAGTGATCAATTACTATTAATTTTTTATAAAATAATATTTGCAAAATGAATATTTAAACAAATGTACAGAAAATACTAGAAGTTACTTCTAAAATAATTTATATTCTCAAGTGTGTAAATGCTTTTGATATTTATAAACAGTCAATCGGTGTCTGTCTAGTAAACCATTCTATTAACACTAAACATTCCTTCTGATACTAGAAGACAAATGTTGCATAAATATATGTTTTGTTTACTTGTTTATTCAGTAGCTGAAAAGTTTGATTTGTACATGGTTAGGTTAGGCTACATTTATTACATTTGATAAAAATATAAGTTCTGGTTATTAAAAAATAAGGCATAGAAAACTTCTAAAAATCCACTATAATAATGAATCATTAATTTTTAAATGTATCAATAAAGATATCACATAAAAGAAATTTATTAAATACCAAAATGTTTTCATTTGGGAGCAGTGTTAATGATTTATAAACAATTGAGTTCAAATCTTATTTTTGCACCAATTAGGTGGTCACAAAGAGCTGGACACTACTTAGTGACTGGACAACAGCAACCTATTACATATAATGCTGTGTTTTACTTTAAATGTACCATTCAGTATAGAGCCAGTAAAGCAGAAACAGGTACAGTGTAGCAACAACTGATTTAATGACATAAGCTGGCTAAAATTACTTAAGAAGATATACATCAAAGAGAGCTAGATACTATTTCGACTCTTACAAACAAATGTTTAAAGGGTAAAGTATAATATTAAATGTCAAAATAAATAATATATCAAGAAGCCTAGGAAATACCCACAATTTATTATAACGTGGCTTCCCTGATGGATCAGCCATAAAGAATCTGCTGGCAGTGCAGAAGACAAAGGTGATGCAGGTTTGATCCCGGGGTCAGGAAGATTCCCTGGAGGTGGAAATGGCAACTACTCCAGTATTTTTGCCTGAAAAATCCCATGGACAGAGGAACCTGGCGGTCTACAGTCTGAAGAAGGGTCTAAAAGAGTTGGACACAACTAAGTAACTGAGCACATTATTATAATACTTGTTTTTTTTGGCAAAGAAGATAATAAATAGTGGCACTGATGACATGAGAATCAAAGGAAAAGAACTTAAAATTGGAGAAGACAATTAGTGGTTGTCAAATTAGGAAATGAAGCAGCAATGTGGGAGAGTATGGAAGGGAAAAAATAAATAAGCAGAACAAGGACATGAAAAAGCAACTTGTGAAATCATAAGATATAATATTTAAAGTATGAACTAAATATTGAAACTAACCTTCATGAATTTAGATTTTCTTTTTTTTAGATTTAAAACGCAAAATCCTTAATATGACCCCCAAAGTCCTGTGTGTTGTGCTTAGTCACTCAGACATGACTGACTCATTGAGACCACATGGGCTGTAGCCTGCCAGGCTCCTTTGTCCATGGGGATTTTCCAGGCAAGAATGCTGGAGTAGGTTGCCATGCCCTCCTCCAGGGGATCTTCTTAACCCAGGGATCAAACCCATGTCTCCCCCAGTGCAGGCAGTTTCTTTACTCTTTGAGCCACCAGGGAAGCCCCTAAAGTCGTAAAAAGTCCAAATCTTCTTTTCTGTTTTTACCCTATATTCTGCACGCTCACCTTGAAAACCTTCATCCTGAACTCTCATCCCCTTGACTCCAAATGCTACTCTACATGTGCACACTGTTATTTTTAATCTTCAGTTCAGTTCAGTTGCTCAGTCTTGTCCACCTCTGCGACCCCGTGGACTGCAGCACAACAGGCCTCCCTGTCCATCACCAACTCCTGGAGTTTACTCAAACTCAGGTGCATTGAGTCAGTGATGCCATCCAACCTTCTCATCCTCTGTCATCCCCTTCTCCTCCCGCCTTCAACCTTTCCCAGCATCAGGGTCTTTTCAAATCAGTCAGCTCTTCGCATCAGGTGGCCAAAGTACTGGAGTTCCGCTTCAACATCAGTCCTTACAATGAATATTCAGGACTGATCTCCTTTAGGATGGACTGGTTGGATCTCCTTGCAGTCCAAGGGACTCTCAAGAGTCTTCTCCAACACCACAGTTCAAAAGCATCAATTCTTCTGTGCTCAACTTCCTTTAGAGTCGAACTCTCACATCCATACATGAATACTGGAAAAATCATAGCTTTGACAAGACTGACCTTTGTTGGCAATGCCTCTGCCTTTTAATATGCTGTCTAGGTTGGTCATAACTTTCCTTCCAAGGAGTAAGCACCTTTTAATTTCATGGCTGCAATCACCATCTGCAGTGATTGTGGAGCCCAAGAAAATAAAGCTCTCACTGTTTCCCCATCTATTTGCCATGAAGTGGTACGACCAGATGCCATGATCTTAGTTTTCTGAATGTTGAGCTTTAAGCCAACTTTTTCACTCTCCTCTTTCATTTTCATCAAGAGGCTCTTTAGTTCTTCTTCACTTTCTGCCTTGAGGGAGGTGTCATCTGCATATCTGAGGTTATTGATATTTCTTCCAGCAATCTTGATTCCAGCTTGTGCTTCCTCCAGCCCAGCGTTTCTCATGATGTACTCTGCATATAAGTTAAATAAGCAGGGTGACAATATACACCTTGACATACACCTTTCCCTATTTAGAACCAGTCTGTTTTTCCATGTCCAGTTCTAACTGTTTCCTCTCCTGAATACAGGTTTCTCAAGAGGCAGGTCAGGTGGTCTGGCATTCCCAGCTCTTTAAGAATTTTCCACAGTTTGTTGTGATCAACACAGTCAAAGGCTTTGGCATAGTCAATAAAGCAGAAATAGATATTTTTCTGGAATTCTCTTGCTTTTTCGACGATGCAGGGGATGTTGGCATTTTGATCTCTCTTTCCTCTGCCTTCTCTAAATCCAACTTGAACATCTGGAAGTTCACAGTTCACGTATTGTTGAAGCCTGGCTTGGAGAATTTTGAGAATTAGTTTACTAGCCAGTGAGATGAATGCAATTTTGCGGTAGTTTGAACATTCTTTGGCATTGCCTTTCTTTGGGATTGGAATGAAAACTGACCTTTTCCAGTCCTATGGCCACTGCTGAGTTTTCCAAATTTGCTGGCATATTGAATGCAGCACTTTCACAGTATCATTTTTTAGGATTTGAAATAGCTCAACTGGAATTCCATCACTCCCAATAGATTTGTTCGTAGTGATGCTTCCTAAAGCCCACCTGACTTCACATTCCCGGATGTCTGGCTCTAGGTGAGTGATCACACCATCGTTATCATCTGGGTCGTGAAGATCTTTTTTGTACAGTTCTTCTGTGTATTCTTGCCACCTCTTCTTAACATCTTCTGCTTCTGTTAGGTCCATGCCATTTCTGTCGTTTATTCAGCCCATCTTTGCATGAAATGTTCCCTTGGTATCTCTAATTTTCTTGAAGAGATCTCTAGTCTTCCCCATTCTATTGTTTTCCTCTATTTTTTTGCACTGATCACTGAGGAAGGCTTCAGTATATCTTCAGTATAACCAAATCGTTACTGTCTGAGATGTTCCAGTCATTAACAAGGATCTACATATTAAGATGTAATGGGTTTTCATCAGCTCTCACTCACATGACATCTAAGTTGCTCACATTCAAGAGCACAGGGAATTTTAACTGTGTTAGAAATATCAAGTCTCTCATTGATGACCAACTGAGAAGACTATCCAGATATTAATATTCAACTAATAAAGACCCAATGGGCCCAGGCATTGAAAACTGGTGGTTATTAAACGAAACTTGCATGAACACTTATGTTGTTCATTCATACTTAGTCCACCATATTGGGTATTGTTTAGTCACTAGGCTGTATCAGACTCTTTTGTGACCCCATGGGCTGTAGCCCACCAGGCTCCTCTGTCCAGGAAAGAATACTGGAATAGGTTGTCATTTCCTTCTCCAGGGGGTCTTTCTGACCAAATACATATCTCCTGCATTGACAGGCAGATTCGTTACCACTGATCCACCTAGGAAACCGACCATATCGAATCCATGATGATAAAATGTGGTTTTCTATAGCATTTAAAGGGCAATGTCATATCTGATATGGTCAGAGACCCTGTTGACTTTGTAGAGACAGAAATTTTTTCTCTCCTCTCTTCTAGATTCTTTGGTTTAATAATAAAATTGACTTAAAGCAGAAGAAGGACAGAATTTAATATTGTATTTTCAGAATTCACATAAACATATGAGACTCAAAGAAGTGACAAAAGCAAGCAGCTTTTATACCTTTTAGGAAAAGGCACAATAAATCTGTGAGTAATTAAAACAACAAAGAAATTTGGAATCAGGGTAGGAAGTTTAGAAAGAGTACAAAGTTTATTCAGCCTTCTTAACCCTAAATTCCCTATTCCTGGTGATAACGATGTCTTCTAACTCCTGATACAGTGAGTATACCTTTTTCATTTGAGGCTTATCTCCTGTTTTCAGAGGGACAGAGAGAGCGAGTTTCTTTGCACTGACTGTTTCTTAAGAAAGTTTAAAATAATCAGTATGCCAAATGACATGTTTTGGGGTGTTCCATAGACTACTCCCTTTCACCTCCATATGATATCTTATTATCCTAGATTATTCCATTGTCTTGACCATTTGTGCATGCTTGTTTACATAATCAGCCTACCTGCTATACCACATCATCATCTCTTAAGCTGTGGCACTCCCTCTCTGGTGTTCACCTGTGGCCATGTGTGCTTAACTGCCTCAGTTGTGTCTGATTCTTTGTGACCCCATGGACTGTAATCCACATTACTCTTCTGTCCATAAGATTTCTCAGGCAGGAATACTGGAGTGGGTTGCCATTTCCTTCTCGAGTGGCCATGTATACTGTTCATTAACTAAATACCCAGAGATTTCTTTAAATCACCAAATGCCTCATTCACTATGATTCATGTGAAACATTTTTATCATAATTGCTTCATTAAACAAGATTCTACAATTGTGACTTTTTTCATTTGTTTCCTAGAAATGTTTACTGACTCATTGCAAATTAATGTGTGTGAAAATGATTCATCATTGAATTGAAGACAATCCTTTTCAGAAAGACGTTGGCTTCCTCTATTTGTTGTTACTTATTTGACAAAGATATTATCATCAGATTATTTATCACCATATATCTAGTGGGTACTGTTACCCCCTAGTGATTAATAAGAATGTGAACTTCACTACACCTGAGCTCAAGCACTGGTTTTGTGGTGTATTTTTTTTTATGGCCTTTGGATTATTTTATAGTCTTTTCAGACCTCACCTTTCCTTATGAGGTCTTATGAGGTAAGTTAAATATAAATGTGAGCAATGTTTAGGTTTATAGTGAATATTAAACAACATGTTGTTTTTAGTTGCCAAGTCATGTCCAACTTTGAAATCTCAAGAATGAAAATCACTATTCCTAACTCATGTTGGATCATTGAAAAAGCAAGAGATTTCCAGGAAAAAAATCTACTTTTGCTTTATTGACTACGCCAAAGCCTTTGACTGTGTGGAGCACAACAAACTGGAAAATTTTTAAGAGATGGGAAGACCACTGCCTGACCTGCCTCTTGAGAAATCTGTAAGCAGGTCAAGAAACAACAGTTAGAACTAGACATGGAACAACAGACTGGTTCCAAGTCAGGAAAGGAATACATCAAGGTTGTATATTATCATCCTGCTTAACTAACTTATATGCAGAGAACACTGTGAGAAATGTTGAACTGGATGAAGTGACAAGCTGAAATCAAGATTGCTGGGAGAAATATCAAAAACCTCAGATATGCAGATGACACCACTTATGGCAGAAAGTGAAGAAGAACTAAAGAGCCTCTTGATGAGAGTGAAAGAGGAGAGTGAAAAAGTTGGCTTAAAACATAACATTCAGAAAACTAAGATCATGGCATCCAGTCCCATCGCTTCATGGCAAATAGATGGGAAACAGTGGAAACAGTGAGAGGCTTTATTTTCTTGGGCTCCACAATCACTGCAGATGGTGATTGCAGCCATGAAATTAAAAGACACTTACTCCTTTGAAGGAAAGTTATGACCAACCTAGATAGCATATTAAAAAGCAGAGACGTTAATTTGCCAACAAAGATTCATCTAGTCAAGCTATGTTTTTTCCAGTAGTCATGGATGCGTGAGCTTGACTATAAAGAAGTTGAGCACAGAAGAACTGATGCTTTTGAACTATGGTGTTGGAGAACACTCTTGAGAGTCCCTTGGACAGCAAGGAGATCCAACCAGTCCATCCTAAAGGAAATCAGTCCTGAATATTCATTGGAAGGACTGATGTTGAAGCTGAAACTCCAATAGTTTGGCCACCTGATATGAAGAACTGACTGATTTGAAAATACCCTGATGCTGGGAACAATTGAAGGCAGGAGGAGAAGAGGGCAGCAGAGGATGAGATGGTTGGATAGCATCACTGACTCAATCGGCATAAGTTTGAGCAAGCTCTGGGAGTTGGTGATGGACAGGGAAGCCTGGCGTGCTGCAGTCCATGGGGTCACAAAGAGACAGACACGAATGAGCGACTGAACTGAACTGAACTGAATTCATGTATCTAGGGAACAGAGACCAGACAAAAACCTATATGTGTGTGGACAGATGGATAGATGGATATGAGGCTCCATCGCATGAAGTACTCAGAGGTTGAAGTTGTGTGTCATTCAAAAACTTTAATAATGGGAAAGGTTGATTCTTACTGGATCCTTACATTATTCTAGTCGTAAGAAGAGTTCAATTTAATTTGGATGAAAAATAAAATTTATTATTTTTTATTATGTTATTTACTATTTATTTAGAACCACATTCCCATAGTAATAGGAAGCATTGAATCTATTTTCAGATGTTGAATGACAGTATACTCAGATTTACAGAACTGTGGTTGTATTCCCTTTAAAATTCTAAACTATATCCTTTATATAAATGTAAATTCATGTTTCAGTATATTTTTTTCTCACTCTGTTTCTGGCCCAATATAAATAATGCATGAGGACACATTGTTCTTATGGAATAAAAACAAGAGACGATTCTTAGAAATTCCCCATTGAGGGACAATTTTTCCAGTGCTTATGACAAAGACATGGCTAATGTTACTTGTTCTTGGTTACAATGATTCCTTTTAAAATAAAGGCCCCTGACAACATTATTTATGTTGTCATTGTTGCTGCTTAAAAGGATACTCACATATCATTTGTATGTTTTATAAAATGATAATGTTTTCTTGATCATGTTTGAAATATTTAACTATTTCTTACACAGAATCACTTATCACAAAGGCAAGTTTTATGTGCAGATGTGCATGTTTGTGTGTGGTGTACATATGAAAAGAAAACCTGAAGTTTTCAATTTATATCTATGTATGTGTACACATTTTCATGAGTATAATGTTTAAATACATATGCATAGTAATTTTGAAAATGAATCAAAAATAGTTGTTTAAAATTATCTCATTATAAGAATTATTTTATTTCTCAGTAGAAATGTAACTTACGAGTGTAAATTTGATTCTTCCAAATTATTCAAAGCATTAAGAGATAAATATGACATTCAGATTGATCCTTTCTAGATGATAATTGACAATGGTCCCCACAGACAACATCAAAAATGGAGTGAAGAATCTATAAACATATTAATGCTTCATTTTACAAGCATATAATATATATTGACTGCAGAGTGTGAAAGTATTTATATATAATGTGAAATCTAAATGTATAATTTTCACAAAGAAGATTCTCACATACTGAAATACCAGGTACAATACTTCATGCACTCATATTAGTTAAACCTTCAGGAGGACTAAAAGACATTTTGGTACAAGAAATATTACAATTCTACATTCTGAAAATTGACAATGCAATAAAATGTAGAGATGGAAAACTGAATATTTGAGGGAAATAGAATAAAATACAATATAAAATGAAATACTTCATATTTTATTTTACATTACACATGTTTTTTGGCTATTAGCAGTGGTGGTGTAGATATGGCTGTGGCAGTAGGGGAGATGAGTACAATAATAAAAAAGAAATTAGAGAACCCCTGAAGAGACCAAGAATCTGTAAAACCTCGGCGACATTCAGAACCTTATGAGACCTAAGCATCTTTGAAATTTCAAGAATGAAAATCACTATGCCTAACTTATGTATCTAGAGAACAAAGGTAAGACAAAAGACTATATATGTATCTGAGACTCTATCACATGAAGCATTGGGAGGTTGAAGTTATGTCTTGTTCTAAAACCTTAATAATGTATGATGGTGATGGTTTATTTCACATATTATACATAAGTGTTTTATCATTACAGTATGATAAAACTATCTGTTTTCAAGAAAACATCCTCAAATAGAAATTTAAACCAACTCTAGAAGAAAGATCAGGGAATGATTAAGGTTAATACAGTAATTAATATACTAGTTAATTTATAAAACTGTTTGTTATCCTATGTCTACACTTTCAGTATAGCTTTTCTTTGGCATTTTGAATTGAATTTAATCAAAAAGCTAAATATTACTTTTATAAAACAGTTCAACAACAGACAAATCCTAGAAAAATTTATGGGCGTTTAAAAATATTAAAGTCATAATTTTGAATCATTCATTAAGGAGGAACTTATGTCTATTTCTCTCAGTTTAAAGAACAATTTATTTTTATTGAGAACAAAAATGGTCTATTTTGATAGAGTTTTCAAAGTTCCAAATAATTTGTAAAATCCTTCAGATGAGTTAGAGTTAAAGGTTGAATCCCTCTGGATCTGATTGTAACAGAATAGTGGGTATCAGACTAACTTCTCCTCCAGTTAAATCTGTATGAAATAGTAAAAGCAAGTGTACCAAGTGTTGGACTGCAATCAGCCAGAATGAAGAGCTTCCTTGAGGGAAGGAAAGATTATGAATTGTGACCCACACTTATATAGCTGTTTTCCTAGGGTATTTTCAAAACTGCACCAGAGTAAAACAATACTGTTTGAGTCTATAATCAGTGAAAATAACTTTAAAAATGAAGGTAAAATAAAGATGTTTTCAATCTCCCAAAGAAAAACTTAAAACAATTTGAAGCTATAGATATTTCCTACAAGAAATATAGCCATATGATGAAACCCAAGCAACTTTAAGAAGTAAAAACAGAAACAGTATATATCTGGGAAGCAGAAATTGATATGAAAAGATTACATTAATAATAAATATTATGGGACTTATACATAGGGACTTATTTGCCTCATGAGAAACCTGTATGCAGGTCAAGAAACAGTGATTAGAGCCAGAAATGAACCAGAAATGAAACAATAGACTGGTTTGAAATTGGTAAAGGAGTACATTAAGCCTGTATATTGTCACCCTGCTTGCTTATCTTATATGCAGAGTACATCATGTGAAATGTCAGGCTGGGTGAATCACAAGCTGGAATAAAGACTTCCAGGAGAAATATCAACAACTTCAGAAATGCAAATGGTACCACTCCAATGGCAGAAAACAAAGAGGAACTAAAGAGTCTTGATGATGATGAAAGGAGATAGTGAAAAAATTGGCTTCAAATTCAACATCCAAAAAACTAAGGTTCTGGTGTCCAGTCCCATTACTTCATGGTAAATAGATGGGCAAAAAAATGGAAACAGTGACACACTTTATTTTCTTGGGCTCCAAAATCACTACAGATGATGACTGCAGCCATGAAATTAAAAGACACTTGTCCTTTGGAAGAAAAGCTATGGCAAAACTGCCTAGCATATTCAAAAACAGAGACATCATTTTGGCAACAAAGACTGGTATAGTCAAACATGTAGTTTTTCCCTCATCATGTATGGATGTGAGAGTTGGACCATAACGAAGACTGAGCACGAAAGAACTAGTGTTTTCAGACTGTGGTGTTGGAGAAGACAGTTGAGAGTCCCTTGGGTAGCAAGGAGATCCAACCAGTCAATCCTAAAGGAAATCAACCCTAAATATTCATTGGAAGGACTGATGCTGAAGCCGAAGCTCCAGTACTTTGGCCACCTGATGTGAAGAGCTGACCCACTGAAAAAGACCCTGATGCTGGGAAAGATTGAAGGCAAGAGGAAAAGGGGGTGACAGGGGATGAGATGGTTGGATGGCATCACCGACTCAATGGACATGAGAATGAGCAAATTCTGGGAGATAGTGAAGGACAAGCAAGCCTGGCATGCCGCAGTCCATGGGGTCCAAAGGAGTCAGACATCAATTTGCGACTGAACAACAACAAAATAACATATGTAAAATAAAGTATTGTGTAACAATAGTAAAAATGAAATGAGACTAGTGAATAAAGTTAAACTAGGAAGTTTCTTGCCTTTGGGTAAAGTGATAAATTACTCATTTAGAGCAGATCACAAGATATTACTGATCCATATTGAAAGTAACAGTATAACTACTAAAAGAATAATAAAGGACAGAGCATCTAAAAATCTAACAGGGAAGAAAAAGTTACAACTAAATAGCAAAAATGTAATACTGGATAAATACTGAATAATTTGAAAGAAAGAAAGGGATAAATATAAGTACAAAAGATAAAATTACTAGGAAACCAATAGCAAAATGACAGATTAAAGCATATTATGTTAGTGCTTTTACTAAAATAAGTGTTCTGTTAAGTAAAAAACAAAGCCAGGCTTTGGTAAGGAGAAATTTCACTGGAAAAGACTGTTAAAATTGAGTGAATAACAATTGCCAGTAAGAAAACGCTCAAAGAAAAGTTCACAAATGTCTTAGGGAAGGGGTGGATGAGAAAAGTTTTCATAAACAAAGACATTGGGAAGGTGGCTGGTTAAAGACAGGGGACTAAAAATTGTTAGAGGGAACTGAAACTCAACAAACTATCAAATGTTCTGATAACAGGAAAGTTGAAGCAGCAAATGCTCCATTGTGATTAAGCAGAAAGAAGAATGGAAGTGGGAAATTCTGGGCAAAATTATAACCTGGGGAGTTCTTATGGAGTTCTAGATCTAGATGTCCTAGTCAATCCAGACTACAGATATGTCAAAAACAAAGTCTGATCAGGCATGTCAGCTCTAAACAATAAAATAAAGAACAATATCTGCAATTCTTTATGTAGAGCCTATTATACAGAGTGAAGTAAGTCAGAAAGAGAAATATAAATATCATATCAGTTCAGTTCAGTCACTCAGTCATGTCTGACTCTTTGTGACCCCATGAACCACAGCACGCCAGGCCTCCCTGTCCATCACCAACTGCCAGAGTCCACCCAAACCCATGTCCATTGAGTCAGTGATGCCATCCAACCATCTCATTCTCTGTCGTCCCCTTCTCCTCCTGCCCTCAATCTTTTCCAGCATCAGGGTCTTTTCAAATCAGTCAGCTCTTCGGAACAGGTGGCCAAAGTATTGGAGTTTCAGCTTCAACTTCAGTCCTTCCAATGAACACCCAGGACTGATCTCCTTTAGGATTGACTGGTTGGATCTTCTTGCAGTTCAAGGGACTTTCAAGAGTCTTCTCCAACAACACAGTTCAAAAGCATCAATTCTTCAGCACTCCGCTTTCTTTATAGCCCAACTCTCACATCCATACATGACTACTGGAAAAAACCATAGCCTTGACTAGATGGACCTTTGTTAGAAAAGTAATGTCTTTGCTTTTTAATATATTGTCTAGGTTGGTCATAACTTTTCTTCCAAGGAGTAAGCATCTTTTAATTTCATGGCTGCAATCACCATCTGCAGTGATTTTGGAGCCCCCAAAAATAAAGTCTCTCACTGTTTCCACTGTTTTCCCATCTATTTGCCATGAAGTGATGGGACTAGATGCCATGATCTTAGTTTTCTGAATGCTGAGCTTTAAGCCAACTTTTTCACTCTCTTCTTTCACTTTCATCAAGAGGCTCTTTAGTTCTTCTTCACTTTCTGCCATGAGGGAGGTGTTATCTGTGTATCTGAGGTTATTGATATTTCTCCCGGCAATCTTGATTCCATCTTGTGCTTCTTCCAGCCCAGCGTTTCTCATGATGTGCCCTGCATATAAGTTAAATAAGCAGGGTGACAATATACAGCCTTGATGTACTCCTTTTCCTTTTTAGAACCAGTCTGTTGGTCCATGTCCAGTTTTAACTGTTGCTTCCTGACCTGCATACAGATTTCTCAAGAGACAGATCAGGGGGTCTGGTATTCCCATTTCCTTCAGAATTTTCCACAGTTTATTGTGATCCACACAGTCAAAGGCTTTGGCTAGTCAATAAAGCAGAAATAGATGTTTTTCTGAAACTCTTGCTTTTTCGCGAATCCAGTGAATGTTGGCAATTTGATCTCTCATTCCTCTACCTTTTCTAAAACCAGCTTGAATATCTGGAAGTTCATGGTTCATGTATTGCTGAAGCCTGGTGTGGAGAATTTTGAGCATTACTTTACTAGCGTGGGAGATGAGTGCAATTGTGAGGTAGTTTGAACATTCTTTGGCATTGCCTTTCTTTGGGATTGGAATGAAAGCTGACCTTTTCCAGGCCTGTGGCCACTGCTGAGTTTTCCAAATTTGCTGACATATTGAGTGCAGCACTTTCACAGTATCCTCTTTTAGGATTTGAAATAGCTCGACTGGAATTCCATCACCTCCACTGGCTTTGTTCGTAGTGATGCTTCCTAAAGCCCACTTGACTTCACATCCCAGGATGTCTGGCTCTAGGTGAGTGATCACAGCATCATGTTTATCTGTGTCGTGTAGATCTTTTTTGTACAGTTCTTCTGTGTGTTCCTACCACCTCTTCCTAATATCTTCTGCTTCTGTTAGGTCCATACCATTTCTGTCCTTTATTGAGCCCATCTTTTCATGAAATGTTCCCTTGGTATCTCTGATTTTCTTGAAGAGATCTGTAGTCTTTCCCATTCTATTGTTCGTATACTGACATATATATGAAATCTAGAAAGGTGGTACTGACAAATTTATTTTCAGGGTAGCAATGGAGAAACAGACACTGAGAACACATCTATGGACATGGAAAGAGGGCCGGAGGGAGAGGGTAGATATATGGAGAGAGTAAGATGGAAACTTACAAAACCATATGTAAAAGAGATAATCAGTGGGAATTTGCTATATGACTCAGAAAACTCAAACAGGGGCTCTGTGACAACCTAGAAGGGTGGGATGGAGAGGGAGATGGGAGGGAGGTTTAGGAGAGAGGGGGCATGGGTGTACCTATGGCTGATTCTTGTTGATGTATGACAAAAAAACACAAATTCTGTAAAGCAATTATCCTTCTATTAAAAAAATAAAGTGGCAAAAAAAATTCCAAAACAATATATATGTGATTAAGAGGACAAAATTACAATAAGGAAACAGAAACTTTCTCTGTAAAAGAATGTGAAATAAAATATTGTGCCCACACTAAAAGAATAAAAATTGGATATGTATATTTATATATAATTTAAATTTGAAAGCAAGAAATGTTACAGGTGACAAAGAGTAATAGTTTGCATTGACAGAGGAAATTATAATCATTTTAAAAGGGTATACAATTAATTTTATTATATATTTGTATCTCATACAGAGAAAAATCCAAAATTATATATCTTATTCAAAGATATTAGCATAATTTATCAAGCTATATCAGCAATGGTATAAAAGATTTGAATAGCAAAATATTAACTCAGCACATCCAACAATTGCAATAATTCTTATATTTAAATTTCACATAGACCAATGTTTAAAATTGATAACATTATGGATTCATAACCATTCAATACATCTCAAAGAGTTGAAATAATATAGAGAATGTTCTTTCAACACATTAAAACTCAATAATGTTAAAGCAATTAGAAATTGGCTAGAAATTAAGCAATGCCTCACTAAATAGCCCATAGGTTAAAGAAAATAGTAATTAAAGAAGCTTTAAAAAACCTCTTGACTTGAATGATAATGAAAATGCAATATCTCAGAACTTCAAAACTGTGATAGGTACTATACAGAGGGAAATTTATAGCTTTAAATGCATTTATAAAAAGGGAACAAACAATATAAATCAATGATCTACACTGAAGGTTTCAGTTCTGACATTTAAAGGAATTGAAAATCACTACTCCTACTCTCACAAAAAAATTAGGAAACTGAAAACCAATGACTTATCTTGGGCAAGCCAGAGAACTGAACTTGAGAGACAAGTTCAAAGAAGAAATCATCAACCGGAACACAGGAGAGACAGTAAATGTACAGTCACAACTGAGACTGGCTTACTTCAAGCAGAAACCTTTGAAAACTAAACTGGTAAGAAAATTTAAGTGGTAGTTAGATAAATTGTTTAGTCTGAGTGTTGGACCAGCTTATGAGTGAAAAATTATCTGTTGGTCACAGTCTCAAGGAAGGGGATACTTTTATAGGTTTTACATCAAGAACACATTATTTTAGCATGACAAAATGCAAAATAAGAATCTCTCATGACCCTAGCAAGGGGAGAGAAAGTATGCTAAGAGCATTCTCCAAGAAAGACCTGCTTTGCAAAGCATAAGAGCCATATCCAACCCAGTGGAATGGCATCATTTGAAAATCAAGTCAAGTATACCACTGTAACAACAGCCAAAAAAAGAAAAATCATATTATCATTTCAATTGGTAATGAGAAAAGAAAGAAAACCCTAGAAAGGCAAAATAACTGGGAAGGAAACTCAGACTATCAACATTATAGATAAAAAATAAAACAGTTCCTCATCTATAGAGACAGAATAGTTTGAGCATATTACAATAACTTATACAACTAAGTTTTAGAAATTTATTTTACATTTCAGAAAGTAGAGTAAAATAAATTCTAAAAGATAAATAGAAATAAATATTTTCACAAAGATCACTCCAAGTCCAGTTGGATTCACAAATAAATTTTTTCCAAATATTTAATGAAGAAATACTAGTAATCTTATTCAGACTTTTCCTGTATATAGAATAAAAATTACAGTCCACTTTCTCTCATAAACACACTGGAAATTTAAACAAAACCAGCAGGAATTATCCAGAGATATGCAAAAAATATTAATATATTGTAAAAAAAAATATTTTATTCAAAGAGTAGAAGTTTGTCATAACATTTGAAATTTAATCAGTATTTTCCACGTTAAAGAAGAAAACAATATAATTATATTAGATAAAAAAGATGCATTTGATAAAATTCAAGACACATCAATATTTATATCACAAAAATAGTGAACTTCTTTACTCTGATATGCATGCGGGCTAAGTTGCTTCAGTTGTGTCCCACTGTTTGAGAGCCTCTAGATTGTAGCCCTCAGGGCTCCACTATTCTTGAGCTCCTCCAGGGAGAATACTGAAGTGGGTTGCCATGCCCTCCTCCAGGGGATCTTCCCAATCCAGTGATCGAATCTGGGTCTTTTGAATTACAGGCCGATTCTTTATTATCTGAGCCACCAAAAATACCTACATATCAGTATTTAATATTTTACTCATGAGTAGGAGAAAAATGGTTATTTATTATCACCACATCTAGTCAGTCGTTAACTGTGTTTTATTCAATACAGTAAAGTAAGGCAAAGAAATAATAGCTGTTAAAATTGAAAAAAAAATTGTTTTTTTACTTTCTTACATCATGGTAATGTTATAGAAAATCAATCCCTGCCCCCAGGGAGGAAAAAAAAAAGAACAAAGCATAAATACTACAAACAGTAAGAAGTAATGGTTGAATTTAGCTGGATACAAGGTAAATAAATTTATATTTGTCAACTCCATTTCTTTATAAGCTAGCAATAAAAAATGGGCATAAAATTTAAATAGATAACTCCATTTTTTATAACACCCAAACTGGTAAATACCTAGGAATGAGTTTGATAAATATATTGTAAAAGTACACTATTTCTACACTCAAAACTATGCTTTCATCTAAACAAAATATATTTAAATAAATGGAGTTATTTTAAGCTTATGAACTGTTAAGACTAGTACTAATAAAATTCTATTTCTCACCACATTTCATTAAAGATTCTGTGAAACTCCAATCAAATTTAAGCTGGAATTTTTCTTTTTGTAGAAATTGAAAATATGATTCTAGCATGTAGTTTGAAGTGCAAATGACCTAAAAGAGCAAAGGAAATTTTGAAGCAGAATAAAACTGGAGGACATATATTGCCATTACCACAACTTTCTATAAATATATAGTAATTCAAACAATGTGATATTGTCTCAAAGACAAATGGTCCAATGAGATAGCATACAGAGTCCAATTAGAGACCCACACATTAATTTTTAACTGATTTTTGACAAAATGCTTCACTTTTATGTTTGACAGAGGCACCACTAATTTTGACAATGACAAATTTCCTGGAGGAAAAAAAAAGTGATTTCCCTTTAATTGGATATTCATGAAGGAAAATAAAATTGCAATCCATTTCCACATTCAAGTAATCAGAAATTAATTTTAGTTGATGCACATACTTAAATGTAAAGTGATTAAACTTCTAGAATATAAGAATGTCTTAATTAACTTGGTCCATGCATAGATTTATTAAAGAGTACATAGTAAGAAGTAACTAAAACAAAGTGCTGAAACACTGTGCTTCATATTAAAAACTCATTTTCAAAAGACCTAATCTGTAATGGCATTGATGATAACTATCACATCCACAGAAACATTCTTATAAATCAAGAAAAAATAGACTATAAATAATTGAGTGTATAATTCACAGGAAGATAATAGGAATAAACAACTTCGGGAAATATTTCATCACCATTATTCATCATAGAACACAAATTAATATCACAGTTAACAATCACAATATACTCCATCAGAATGTCTAATAAAACTGAAAATACCAAGAGTTATTGAGGACATAGAGTAACAAAGGAGCTACTGTATTTCTGGTGAGAATAAAAATTTGTAAAGTCATTATGAACAAAATATTTTGTTAATACTTAATTGAAACAAAATTGGCCATACTCATTCATACAATTAGAATCAACAATTATATTTTTTCATATGTGCCCAATTGAAATGAACCAAAATAGATGGAAAAAGTTTTACTCATAATAGTCGCACTTGTAATAGAGCAACTGTTCAATAATAGGTAGACTGAGTATATCTTTGATCTTAGAATTCTATACAGAAATGAAAATGATAAAATTACTGGTGTATACATATGGAGTGAAACTCACAGATATCTTGTTGGTGAGTGAAGTGAGATAAGAGGTTCCATCATGAGGTTCCATTTACCTTAAGTCAAGAAAGACAAATATATATACATATGTATATTCTTTTTCAGATTATTCTCCATTGTACATTATTACAAGATATTGGGTTCCCTATGCTGTGCAGCAGGTCCTTATTGTTCATCTATTTTGTATGTAGTAACAAAGGGCTAAGGGAGGGGGATAAATTAGGAGTTTAAGATTAACACAGAAAATAATGCTTTTGACAACTAGAAATTGCCTCATTCTTCAGTTCACAAAGTAAATTATATAGAGTTGTATTTTATAAAACACAGATTAATGTACTACCATGAGCTACATTCATTCTTAGTTTCCTTTTTACACCAGTGTAATATTCTGTTAAAATCATGAAATATTTTAGGCAAACATGCTATTTACTTTTAAAAGGAAATTAACATCATCTTCCACTGTTATCCTATCCATTAGTATCTTGCTCAGAGCATGGTAATAAAAAAAATTCTAATAAAGTAGAAGATTTCAGGTTTATAAGAATTCTGTCATGGTGTAAGATACAATTATACATCAAATCAATGAATATCACCTGTATCAGACTTGAACACCTTGAATAATAAAAATACACTTATATATCACTATATCATTATACTTCAAATTATCTTAATATATAGAAATTAAAAAGCATGAAAATAAAATTTGTTAACACATAATAGTAGAATGAATTTGATTTTAGTTTTTGGAGACTCTTAGAAAATGAAAATTATGTAGAGCGTGCCAGTTGTCTTTCAGGCACTATATCCTAGAAATGTATGTATTATTTAACCTAATCCTTTCCAAACATAAGTAAATTTAATTAAGAAAAACTAACACTCATAGATAAAGGCATCCTCACACCTTCTATGTATTATGACAAGTGGAAAAATTGTATCCCATAGTCATTATACACAAGCTCCAGACCTATTACAACATTAATTGTTATTGTTCTGTCCTCACAGTGATGCCTGACTCTTTGCAACTGCGTGGACTGCCGCACGCCAGACTTCCCTGTCCTTCACCATCTCCTGGAGTTTGCTCAAACTCATATCCATTAAGTCAGTGATGCCATCTGACCATCTCATCCTCTGTCATCCCCTTCTCCTTCTGCCTTCAATCTTTGCCAGAATCAGGGTCTTTTCCAATGAGTCGGCCAAAGTGTTGGAGCTTCAGCTTCAGCATCAGTCCTTCCAATGAATATTCAGGACCGATTTCCTTTAGGATGGACTGGTTGGATCTCCTTGCAGTCCAAGGGACTCTCAAGAGTCTTCTCCAACACCACAGTTCCAAAGCATCAATTCTTCAGCACTCAGCCTTCTTTATGGTCCAACTCTCACATTCATACATGACTACTGGGAAAACCATAGTTTTAAAAATATGGACCTTTGTCTCAAAGTAATTTCTCTGCTATTGAATACACTGTCTAGGTTGGTTATAGCTTTTCTTCCAAGGAGCAAGTGTCTTTTAATTTCATGGCTGCAGTCATCATCCATTTTGGAGCCCAAGAAAATAAAGTCTGTCACTGTTTCCATTGTTTCCTCTCTATTTGCCATAAAGTAATGGGACTGGATGCCACAATGTTAATAGCATGATTATTAGTTTTCTACTAGAAATTCTCCCATAATAACATATTTAGGAGAAATTAGATTACAAATTCTTGGCTTATTTTATTTAAAGAAATATTTTCTTCTTCTGTTAAGTCTATGTGATTTGGAGCAAGCCAAAATATTCGAGAATAAATCATGTTTAATTTTCTTGATTATACCTCATCAGAAAATATGTAAATTTAAACTGGAAGGTAGTTGGAAATTTTATTAACATTGTAGTCAAGAACAGGGAACATTCTTGGTCTCTAATATTTGATAGTGAATAGTAAACACCATTTTATTTCAGGGTTTTCAAATTAGGAACAAGGGAAAATGTCCAGAGTTGTCATTTCGTTGGCATTCTTCCTTAGTGGTTTCCTTATGGCTCTCTCCTAGACATCGTCTTTGCCTTTAAAACTCCAGATTGGTTCATAATCTTCCAATTTGCCATATCTTTCAAAGATGCTCTACCTTGCTTCAGAAACATTTTTTTTTTTTTTTTGGCCAAATATAGTGGTCTTATTTCTCTTTGTGAATGACGTTGTAGACAAGGGCATCTGACAAAGTTGTGGCAATTCAGAGGTTCAGAACAGTTCAAAGAAAGCAATCTATGAAAGATTTTTTGTTCCTGAAGGAGATAAAAGACAGGGATATTCTTTTATCTGCTTCTTTATCTTGTCCTTTGCATGTGACACTTCGAAATGGGACTGGATCTTAGAACTGCTTGTAGAGAATAAACACGCTGAGGAGGGCAGAAGTGAGAACTGTATTCTTATTCAGCCATGGAATTAGCCATACCTGGAATTGCCCTACTTCCAGACTTGTTGTTTTTTACACTTTTCTGTAACTTGCAGCCATAAACATCATAAATTTGACTTTTCATTTCTTATGTTGTAAAGGTCTACAAAACTAATCCTGTGCCAGTTATAGAATAGATTCTAAGAATCTTATTTTATTTTAATTAATTTTATTGGAGTATAGTTGCTTTACAATGTTATTAGTTTCTACTGTACAACAAAGTGAATCCACTATATATATACATATAGCCCCTCTTTTTTGGATTTCCTTTCCATTCAGGTCAGCAGGAACAATGAGTAGAGTTTCCTGTGCTATAACGTAGATTCTCATTAGTTATCTACTTCACGCATAGTATCAATAGTGTATCCAGTAGTCAATCCCAATCTCCCAATTCCTCCCTCCCTTGCTTTCCCCCTTGCTATCCATTCTGCTTCAAAATAAGATCATCTGTACCATTTTCCTAGATGCCACATATATGCATTGATATTCGATATCTGTTTTTCTCTTTCTGACTTGAGCCTGTTAAAGTAGAATACTATAAATAGTTGAGATTTTGTTGCCATTTTCTTTGACTGGGAGGAGAGCCAAAAGGGCTCTGTGCACAAAACAACTTTGTGTGAATTCTCTCCAAGGGGAGGGAGAATAGGGTTTCTGTCCTCAACAACATTAAAGATGATTTGTTTCAACACAGTGTTGGAGGTACTAAGATCAACCTATGAATATTGGTATTTTATGACCATAGAGAAACATAGTTGCAAATGTTCAAAAAATTATGTGAAGAAATTTAAATTAGTTATTAACAGAAACAAAAGTGTAATTTTTAAAAATTTACCTTATGAAATTATACTTGATATGGGCTCTGTGGATATAGGTTAATGCTGAAGATGGCAAAGTATGCAGTCTGTACATGACTTCAACTGCAGAAATCTGAATTGACAATGAACTACTCTCTTTTAATGTCATCATGTTGGAGATACTGTGGAGGCTTAGGGGACAGAAAAAGAAATTACAAAAAGAAAGCCAAGTGACACTGGCAGAAGTTTTGTAGAGTATTTAGAAGTCACATATAACTCTGTGATTCCATATTGCATGTAAATGAGCAGAAGAATATTCTTACTGGCTAAGCTAGAAATATGGAAATGGGTGTGTGTGTATATATATATATACACACACTATCATTCTGTGGATCCTAGGTTTATAACTTTTAGAAAAACTTAATGCTATTAATTCCTTTCAAGAACCCTGAAAATGTAACTGCACTGAACCTAGATTCACACATGGCAGCAATGAGTTGCAGCTGCCTAAAGACTGTCCCCTCTAGATAGGATATATACTTCCTCTTTTGTTTTCCACAGTCCTTTCTACTCCTTACTGCTGCTGAAGATATTAGATTCAACGCTTGGGGGTCTTCCCTGGTGGCTTAGATGGTAAAGTATCAGCCTGCAATTCAGGAAACTGGGGTTCAGTCCATGAGTTGGGAAGATCCCCTGGAGAATGAAATATGGCAGCCCCCTTCAGTATTCTTGCCTGGAGAATTCCATGGACAGAAGAACCTGGTAGTCTACAGTTCATGGAATCACAAAGAAGCCAGACGTGACTGAGTGACTAACCCTTTTACTTCCAGCAAAGTGAATATTAAGTAGAGTTCCCTGTTGCTGTATGCCAAAACAAATACAACATTTTAAATCAATTATACTTCAATAATAAATTAATTAATTAATAGAATCAATGACTACCTACTATTTACTTTCATATCCCAACTGGCTTAACTTACTAGGGTTGACAGTCTGATGTGTTTCCAACCTTGGCCTTGGTTTCTACGAAGTAACACTTTCGGTGAACTCACAACAGAAACTGATTTTGTGTTTGGTTTTTGGCACTTTATTTCTCTGAGTCTTGCTTGCCTCACCCTAGTTCTGTCCAGGATCGCAGGAAAAATTCCAGTTATCTACCTTTCTGATTTATATAGGGTATCCAGACCAGTAGTTTGCACCACACTGACTTGATAGTTTAAAAAAAAATTATGCTTTTCTTTAGCACTGTTTGTCAATGCAAACTAACAGGGTCTTCATGTTTGAAACAGGATATAAAATCTTTAAGTGCTGAGAAAGAAAAAGAAGTTAGTCAAAGTGAGTTACTTGTTAATATGAGTAAAATAGCTTTTAAGGCCAGTTATATAGCTTTCTCCAGCAGCCCCATCATCATTGTTTTCCTTTATACTGCTAACTTTCATTGATTTATGATTTTCCTTTCAATTTGCAGCACATTTAGATTCATTTAGAAATTATTTCATTGATGAAAGCCTTTATGGAAAAGATCTGTCCTATAAGTAAAATATTTTTTAGCAGTTATTTACATATACCTTCAATTATGTTTAATTATTTTGCTGTAAGTCAGAAGTGTGAAGAAATTCTATAATTAAATATATGCTACTTATATAACTATATGAATTTAATTATTCAATGTACACTTATTGAACTTCTTTGTGATTCTTGGAATTACTGAAGAGAAGTGGAATGTAGCAGCAGAAATAATTTATAATATAATATGGTATGATATAAGGGCTTCCCAGGTGGCTCAATGGTAAATAATCTGTTTGCCAATGCAGGAGATGCAGGAGATGTGGGTTTGTTCCCTTGGTCAGGAAGATCTCCTGGAGAAGGAAATGGCAACCCACTCCAGAATTCTTGCTGGGAAACCCCATGGACAGAGGAGCCTGGTGAACTACAGTTCATAAGGTTGCTAAGAAGTGGACGTGACATAGTGACTGAGCACACACACACATGCTGTGATATAGTATGTTGCCTTCACTCTTGAGGCATTCCTTAAATGTTAAATAACTTGCATGAAATTTATCTTTATTATTATTAATGGCTAGATAAAGTAATTACAAAATTATATTCACATGTAAAAACTAAAGAAACCAAATCATAATCTAAATTCAAACAAAACACATAAATAAATAATTCCCTCTTTCCCACACGTATCTTTATTCAAAGAAAATGTGGCTGTAATTTCCGAGGATTGATGTTTTATTCTTTTCCCCAATAATTATTCTCATTTCTTGTATGCAGCATTTCTACACTTAAAGGTACACTTTCAGTCTCTCTGTCCCTCTCCTCCTCCTCCTCTCCTTTTCTTTATGCTTCTTCATTTCTTTTCATGTTTGTCTCCCTGTCCTTTCTCCTCCTCCTCGTTTCAGCTGAATATCAAGTGAGGAACAATCAATCAGCATGGCAAGCAAAGGGTTATTGACTATCCAAAGAGAGGAAAGAATGGTATGTATTTGGGGACTTAAAAGAATATTTGCATAAAATTGGAATTAATGATAAGGAATCAAATAATTCGGTCTTTTTCTGCTTTGAAGGATTATAGAAAAATTATTCCATAATTATTTATAAAAATTAGAGGCTCTGAAAAATGATGAACTGCATTATACAAAATTGTGGGTGTTTGTGTGCATTTAATATTAACTCATCTCCAGTTCTTGGAGATAAAATTGGCAGTGTGGCAGAGAAATGTAAAAGTTGTTCAAGAGCATATTTGCATGAACCATAAGGAAATATGTAGTTGCTCATATGGAGATGGCTTCAAAATAGATCATTGTGAAATAGCATTCATAGCATGTTATAGTCTGGCCTGAAAACCAGACCACAGAAAAGAAAGAGGGAATACCTGTGCTGCCACTTACCTGCTTACCTGAAGTTACCAGACAACGTGCCCACATTATCATAGACTTCTGAGCGCTAGAGCTGCTAGAGCTTGTTTATTATTTTTTGTTTGCATGCTTGTTTTAGGACATAAAGGGAGAAATAAACAATAGACTTATGATAGAAGCAACTTTACCTTTTATAAACAAAAGGTACATTAATGATGAGAGCTAATGAGTAAAAAGAGTAATATAAAGCGGAACAAAGATGACAGTGGAGGGCACCTGTACACCTCAGGGTACAAATAAGAGAAGGACAAATAGCAATGTAGTAGAAAAATTACATTTCAGCCATGGCAGTTTATAGTTGACCTAATGACAAGGTCGAGTATTATGCGCTGAGTGTAAAATTAATGTCAAGTCGAAATGGGCTTTTCATCTGGATGGCACTTGCTAATGCAAAGCATTTTAAAAAGAAGCCATCAGCAACACTTGGGGAAAGCTAATTTTGAAAGGAGAAGTAATTCATGTCATTTATTTTAAGAGGGAAAATAAACCCTTGAGAGCAGTGCTTTCATTTTCACATTTAATTTTGAAGAAAAAAAAAGTCAGATACAGAGAAAAGTCAGATGGATATCAATAATTATTTCTCTTCACCTGGAACCACGATAGTAATTTAATTTGTATTATGGAAAATTGAAAATTTTTCTTTTTGCTGGTAAAAGACCTTTGGTACAATGTCCAAACTTAACCACAGTAGTGTTTAGGATCTTAAAAAGGAAATGGTAAACAGTGTAACTTAGATTCATAATACTTGAGTATTAGACAAGAGGCAGCTCTCCAGCTTTATACTTTCTAGTTCCCTGGAGACTAAAAGGAGTCATGTGAATAGGTTTTATTGATGAAATTTGGGTGGAAATGATAAGTGACACTTCTGTGTCGAGGCACTTAAAACAGGAGTTATACTTTTCTAACGTCTCTTTACCAATCTTCCACTGAATGAAGAGGGTCCAGTTGCAATAAGACATGGAAAGAGTCATTCCCTCTCAAGTTTACTCACTGACACAACCATCCTCATTCAATTCAAGTGAGAACAAGAATAAATTCTATAGGGTAAAGCTACTGAACTTTTGGAGTTTTGTTTCTCATGCCTAGCTAATGTAACCAAGCCCTCTTTGAGGAGGTCACCATTAACCCCACCATACAACCAGTAAGCAGATGACCCAAAAACTGCAGAACAATTATACCAAAGAAATTCTCACACTGTTAAAGTTCTAGGACCCACAAAAGATTTTCCAACCTGCGGATCTGGCAAAGGGACTGAGAACCCCCAGGGAACTTGATTTTGGAAGCCAGTAGGATTTGATTACAGAACTTACATAGGACTGGGGTACAGACTCTTGAAGAGGACAAACAAAACCTTGTGCACACCACACTCAGGAGGAAGGAGTTGAGACTGACCACAAGAGACTGGCCTGACTTGCCTGTGAGTGTCCAGGAGTCTCTGGTGGAGGCGTGGGTCAGCGGTGGCTTGCTGCAGGGGCAGAGGGACTGAGTGCGGCAGTGTATGCATAGGGCATTTTGAAGGAGGTCGCCATTATCTTCATTACCTCCACAACAGTTTGGTTTCAGATCAAACAACAGGGATGGAACAGAGCCCCGCTTATCAAAAGAAAATTGGAATAAAGATTTACTGTGCATGGGCTCACCCATCAGAACAAGACCCAGTTTCCCCCTCAATCACTCTCTCCCAACAGGAAGCTTCCATAAGCCTCTTATCCTTCTCCATCAGAGGGCAGACAGAATGAAAACCACAATCACAGGAAGGTAATCAAACTGATCACATGGATCACAGCCTTGTCTAACTCAATGAAACTATGAACCATGCCGTCTAGGGTCACTCAAGATGGACTGATCATGGTGGAGGGTTCTAACAAAACATGGTCCATTGGAAAAGAGAATGATAAACTACTTCAGTATTCTTGCCTTGAGAACTACATGAACAGTATGAAAAGGCAAAAAGAAAGGACACTGAAAGATGAACTCCCCAGGTCGGTAGATGCCCAATATACTACTGGATATCAGTGGAGAAATAACTACAGAAAGAAGGATGAGACTGACCCAAAGTGAAAACAACGACCAGTTGCGGATATGACTGGTGATGGAAGTAAAATCTGATGCTGTCAAGAAAAATCTTGCATAGGACCATGGAATGTTAGTGCCATGAATCAAGGTAAATTAGAACTGGTCAAACAGGACATGGTAAGAGTGAACATCAAAGTTTAGGAATCAGTGAACAAGACAGACATCCTGGAATGTGAAGTCAAGTGGGCCTTAGAAAGCATCACTATGAACAAAGCTAGTGGAGGTGATGGAATTCCAGTTGAGCTATTTCAAATCCTGAAAGTTGATACTGTGAAAATGCTGCACTCAATGTGTCAGCAAATTTGGAAAACTCAGCAGTGGCCACAAGACTGGAAAAGGTCAGTTTTTATCCCAATCCCAAAGAAAGGCAATGCTAAAGAATGCTCAAACTACCACACAATTGCACTCATCTCACACACTAGTAAAGTAATGCTTGAAATTCTCCAAGTCAGACTTCAGCAATACGTGAACCGTGAACTTCCAGATGTTCAAGATGGTTTTAGAAGAGGCAGAGGAACCAGAGATCAAATTGCCAACATCCACTGGATCATCGAAAAAGCGAGAGTTCCAAAAAAACATCTATTTCTGCTTTATTGACTATACCAAAGCCTTTGACTGTGTGGATCACAATAAACTGTGGAAAATTCTGAAAGAGATGGGCACACCAGACCATCTGACCTGCCTCTTGAGAAACCTATATGCAGGTCAGGAAGCAACAGTTAGAATTGGACATGGAACAAAAGACTGTTTCCAAATAGGAAAAGGAGTATGTCAAGGCTGTATATTGTCACCCTGCTTATTTAACTTATATGTAGGGCACATCATGAGAAACGCCGGGCTGGAAGAAACACAAGCTGAAATCAAGATTTCCGGGAGAAATATCAATAACCTCACATATGCAGATGACACCACCCTTATGGCAGAAAGTTAAGAGGAACTAAAAAGCCTGTTGAGGAAAGTGAAAGAGGAGAGTGAAAAAGTTGGCTTAAAGCTCAACATTCAGAAAGCCAAGATCATGGCATCTGGTCCCATCACTTCATGGGAAATAGATGGGGAAACAGTAGAAACAGTGTCAGACTTTATTTTGGGGGGCTCCAAAATCACTGCAGATGGTGATTGCAGCCATGAAATTAAAAGATACTTACTCCTTGGAAGGAAAGTTATGACCAACCTAGATAGCATATTAAAAAGCAGAGACATTACTTTTCTAACAAAGGTCCATCTAGTTAAGGCTATGGTTTTTCCAGTAGTCATATATGGATGTGAGAGTTGGACTGTGAAGAAAGCTGAGTGCAGATCCAACCAGTCCATCCTGAAGGAGATCAGTCCTGGGTGTTCATTGGAAGGACTGATGCTGAAGCTGAAACGCCAATACTTTGGCCACCTCATGTGAAGAGTTGACTCATTGGAAAAGACCCTGATGCTGGGAGGGATTGGGGGCAGGAGGAGAAGGGGACGACAGAGGGTGAGATGGCTGGATGGCATCACTGACTCGATGGACCTGAGTTTGAGTAAATTCTGGGAGTTGGTGATAGACAGGGAGGCCTGGCATGCTGCGATTCATGGGGTCGCAAAGAGGCAAACATGACTGAGCAACTGAACAGAACTGAAATGAACTGAACAAAAATGGAATGCAATGGGCAAAGTTAATTCAGATGACCATTATATCCACTACTGTGGGCAACAATCTCTTAAAAAAAATGGAATAGCCCTCATACTCAACATGAGTCTGAAATGCAGTACTTTGATACAATCTCAAAAACAACAGAATGATCTCTGTTTGTTTCCAAAGCAAACCATTCAGTATCACACTAATCCAAGTCTATGGCCCAACCAGGAATGCTGAAGAAGCTGAAGTTGAATGGTTCTATGATGACCTACAAAACCTGCTAGAAGTAACACCAAAAAAAGACGTCATTTTCATCATAGGGGACTGGAATGCGAAAGTAGGAAGTCAAGAGATACCTGGAGTAACAGGCAAGTTTGGCCTTGAAGTACAAAATGAAGCAGGGCAAAGGCTAACAGAGTTTTGCCTAGAGAATGCACTGGTCATAGCAAACACCCTCTTCCAACAGCACAAGAGAAGACTCTACACATGGACATCAGCAGATGGTCAATACCGAAATCAGATTGTTTATATTCTTTGCAGCCAAAGATAAAGAAGCTGTATATAGTCAGCAAAAACAAGACTGGGAGCTGACAGTGGGTCAGGTAATAAACTCCTTATTGCCAAATTCAGACTTAAGTTGAAGAAAGTAGGGAAAACCACTAGACCATTCAGGCATGACCTAAATTAAATCCCTTATGATTATACAGTGGAAGTGACAAATGGATTTAAGGGATTAGATCTGATAGACAGAATGCCTGAAGAACTATGGATGAAGGTTCGTGACACTGTACAGGAGGCAGTGATCAAGACCATCCCTGAGAAAAAGAAATGCAAAAGGGCAGAATAGTTGTCTAAGGAGGTCTTACAAGTAGCTGGGAAAAGAAGAGACGCTAAAGGCAAAGAAGAAAAGGTAAGATATACCCATTTGAATGCAGAGTTCCAAAGAATAGAAAGGGGAAATAAGAAAGCCTTACTCAGTGATCAGTGCAAAGAAATAGAGGAAAAAATTAGAATGGGAAAGACTAGAGATATCTTCAAGAAAATCAGAGATACTGAGGGAAAATTTCATGAAAAGATGGGCATGATAAGGAGAGAAACACAGTGGACCTAATAGAAGCTGAAGATATCGAGAAGATGTGGCAAGAATACACAGAAGAACTATACTAAAAAAAGATCTTCATGACCCAGATAACCGTGATGGTGTGATCACTCACCTAGAGCCAGACATCCTGGAAGCAAAGTCAAGTGGGCCTTAGGAAGCATCACTACAAACAAAGCTAGTGGAGGTGATGGAATTCCAGTTGAGCTATTTCAAATCCTAAAAGATGATGCTGTGAAAGTGCTACACTCAATATGCCAGCAAACTTGGAAAATTCAACAGTGGCCACAGGACTAGAAATGATCAGTTTCATTAAATCCCAAAGACAGGCAATGCCAAAGAATATTAAAACTACCTCACAATTGCACTCATCTCACAGGTTAGCAAAGTAATGCTCAAAATTCTCCAAGTTAGGCTCCAACAGTGTGTGAACTGTGAATTTCCAGATCTTCAAGCTGGATTTAGAAAAGCCAGAGGAATCAGAGATCAAATTGCCAACATCTATGGGATAATCAAAAAGTAAGAGTATCAGGGAATGTTTGACGGGAGGATTCCTATGTGCTGTCTCTCATGAGACCTTTGTCCCTCTTCAAGCGGAACAGCACACTGCTCCCAGGGACTGAGGTCATTGTGTGAGGCAGGCTTGGGTCTCCTTTAGTAAACATTCTCTTTAGGACAAAACTGCTTAGTCTCGTTCCCCTTTCTTGAGATATGGGTTGTCTCCTGACCTTGTGACTAACATTACCCCTTGTTCCCTTGGTAACGGTTGCTGTACGTTTGGTTTTCTGACATCTATCATTCCTGAAAGAAGTTTCTTGTACCACAGCCTATATATACTCATAGAAAAATTAAAGCACCTTTGCTCCATCAGAGCTTAGGTCCCCGGGTCTTTTCTCTCTCTCTCTCTCTTTCTCTCTTTTACTTTCTTATCGTCGACTCCGTACCACCAGGTTCCAGTCCATTAAAGGACCACAACATAAGAGAATACCAAAAAAAAACAACCACTTCTGCTTTTTTGATTAGGCCAAAGCCTTTGACTGTGTAGATCACAAAAAACTGTGGAAAATTCTGAAAGAGATGGGAATACCAGACCACCTGATCTGCCTCCTGAGAAATCTGTATGCAGGTCAAGAAGCAACAGTTAGAATTGGACATGGAACAACAGACTGGTTCCAAATTGGGAAAGAATTACATCAAGCCTGTATATTCTCACCCTGTTTATTTAAGTTATATGCAGAATACCTCATGCAAAATGCTGGGCTGGATGAAGCACAAGCTGGACTCAAGATTTCCAGGAAAAATGTAAATAACCTCAGATACGCAGATGACACCACCCTTATGGCAGAACACAAAGAAGAGCTAAAAAGCCTCTTGATGAAAGTGAAAGAAGAGAGTGAAAAACCTGGCTTAAAACTAAACATTCAATAAAATAAGGTCATGGCTTCTGGTCCCATCACTTCATGGCAAATAATACGTGGAAAAAATTGAAACAGTGGCAGACTTTATTTTCTTGTGTGCCAAAATCACTGCAAATGATAACTGCAGCCATGAAACTAAAAGTCACTTTCTCCTTGGAAGAAAAGCTAGGATAATCCCGGACAGTATATAAAAAGCAGAGACATTAATTTGCTGACAAATATCCATCTAATGAAAGCTATGGTTTTTCCAGTGGTCATGTATGAATGTGAGAGTTGGACTATAAAGTTAGCTGAGCACCAAATAATTGATGCTTTTGAACTGTGGTTTTGGAGAAGACTCTTGAGAGTCCCTTGGACTACAAGGAGATCAAACCAGTCAATCGTAAAGAAATCAGTCCTGAATATTCATTGGAAGGACTGATGCTGAAGCTGAAACTCCAATAATTTGGTCACCTGATGTGAAGAACTGACTCATTGGAAAAGAACCCTGATACTGGGAAAGATTGAAGGCAGGAGGAGAAGGGGACGACAGAGGGTGAGATGGTTGGATGGCATCACCGACTCGATGGACATGAGTCTAAGCAAGCTCTGTGAGTTGGTGATGGACAGGGAAGCCTGGTGTGCTGCAGTTAATGAGGTCACAGAGCGTCAGACGTGACTGAGCAACTGAACTGAGCTGAACTGACTTAATGTAACTCCAAAAACACCTAGGTATTCTCCTTAAGAAATAATGAGTCCCTGAACACTATTTCAGATTTTTTAAGTTTCTTCTTCCAAGAAGAAACTTTAGAAATCTGAAATATAATACTATTCTATATTGATCTGGTAAATAAATGTCCATCTTTCAGAATCTTGTAGTCCCACATGAGGGTGTAAACAGTCTACTTGGAATATAGTTAAAAGAAGAGGAATTTTCTTACAAAATTTTGCTTTTTGCTTTTCAATTTTTTAAATACCTCTTTCCAATTTTCTATTCAATGTATACTATATGTTTTGTGATAACACTGTATATTCACTTTACCCAGTGGAATTTGCATTATAACTATACCAAATTTGGTACCTGATCAGTTTTACACCTTTGAACAAGTTGTGAGAATCTCAATTTCAAGATATTTGAGTCCTCTCTTTTTTGAATATGGAGTAATCACCATATATTTCAGTGTCAAGAATGTCAAACTCAAATACCAATCCAGAGAAGCAATCAAGTCAAACTGTATATTAACAGTTTTTTTCAGCTAACACTGAGAACTTGATCATAAGGGTTACTTATGCAGAGCAAGATATCAGTGTCAGGAAAGGAGTTTGTGTCCTAAAGATCTAGAACAAAAAAAGAGTAAAGCCAGGTTACAGAACTAAAAGACAGAAAGTAACAGACACATACATGCAAAAATTTTAGATGCAAGAGTCCAACTACAGGTCGTTTATTAACTGAGCCCCTAGCCATACTTCTTATGGTTTTCCCTTCTATCCATCCTTGATTTGCTGGTTAACACACATCTTTTCTAGCCAGTCTGCCTTCTTTCACGGCCGTGCTTGTCACAAATGTCCCCCAAATTATGCACATTGTGCAGCACAAAGTGTGTACCAAGGCACATGAGTATTACACACAAAAAACTATTTTATAGATTTTTATCTCCAAGCTGTTATTGCTGTTATTGTTGTAATATGGACTAACACATTTTTTGCCAGCTTCTCATAGAGAAATACTGAATTCTGGTTGTTCACATTTCTATAAAATGATTGCACTCCTAGATTAAAAAAAAAAAAACAGAAGAAAAACTCTCTAGAGAAATGTATTGAGATATATCACATGTTATATTAGGAACCATCATGCTTAGAACATTTAAAATAATTTTTTTTGAAAATCATTCATTGAAATAAAATATGTAGCATATTATCTATATGGTTTACAGTAGATAGCATATTAATTGCTGAATATTATAGGAGCATTATTACATTACTATTGTGTAGTAGAATACAATTTAATGCCAGAAATGTTTTTAAGGCTGTTTACTAAATCTCTGCTATCTGTATGTACAAACTAATGAGACAACTTTATAAGAAATGAGTCAGGAGATTGATTGTTTTAATATATTATTAATAAGATAATATTTTTTTAAATACTAAAGTCTCCAAAGAAGAAATGTGAATTGAAGACACAGCACTGGTTATAAATGGAGAGTATGGTGGCTATTGTTGTTGTATGGAGTATATCTGAAGACCCTGGGAATATGTTTTTCAAATAACATCACCTAGTCACTTTCTTTTTTCCCCTGCAGATTCTTAGTAAACTTTTCCAGTGAAAAGGAGAGCTGTAATTGATTAACCTTCCTAGGGAATGATTGTTCTGCCTTATGCAAGAGCATGGTGTATTTTCAGATTTGAGGAACTTTCCTTTGCATGCGTAACTTCTGAGAAATGGGCTGTATAGTGATGGAAGAATGCTCTATAGATTGGATGGAATAATGGGAATAGAGAGAAGCTAATTCTGTTTGCATATTTGGTGATTTAGCTAAGAAAACACATTAAGAGAAAGATAAATACTGTATTATAACATATATATGGAATCTAGAAAAATTTTACTGAAGAATTTATTTACAGGGCAACAGTGGAGAAGCAGACATAGAGAATAGACTAATGGACATGGGGAGAGGGGAGGAGAAGGTGAGAAGTGTGGAAAGAGTAACAGGGAAACTTACATTACCACATGTAAAATAGATAGCCAAGGGGAATTTGCTGTCTGGCTCAGGAAACTCAAACAGGGGCTCTGTATCAACCTAGAGGGGTGCGATGGGGAGGGAGATGGGAGGGAAGCTCAAAAGGGAGGGGATACATGTATACCTGTGGCTGATTCATTTTGAGATTTGACAGAAAACAGCACAATTCTTTAAAGCAATTGTCCTTCAATAAAAAATAATTTAAAAAGGTTCAGATGAATTGGCTCTTTTCCTATACTTATTAATTTTAAATTTGTCTTCTTTACTGTGGTTCATAAATGAAGCGATTTTGTATTCAAATCTCTAACTTAGTGAATGGAGAGATTTTTCCAAGTTACTTGGGATAAGTGTTTATTAAGTGATGAAATCTGAATTTTCTTCAGAAATAAAATGTGGCAGATTTTCTTTACATACTGTATCATTTAGTCTTTATAGCCCTATAAGCTTTGGAAGACATATTTGAATGCTTTGAGAAGGACATAGGAGTGAGAGGCAATGTACACTCGTGAGAAAGAAAAGATAGCAGGTAAATGAGAAGGTTGACCAGGCAGAAGTAATTGGGATGTAGGGCAGATGCTGATGGTAGCAGCAGATGGAGTGCATTGCACATGAAAAAGAATTTGCCTTTGATAAACACAATCACTTGTTCTTTTTCAATCAGGAGCAAATAATAAGTCAGGATGGAGTAAGTAGAGTTTCAGGCTTGAGACTGAAAGTTGTGAAAGTTTCTTGCTGAGTATCTGTTATCTTCATGACCTGTGAGACTAGGAGAAAAAGAGGGCTAAAAAAACAAGTTTTAAGTAGAGAAAGTCTGTCCAAGTTATTTTAAAAAAGCAAGAAAAGAAATAACCAAAGAAATGTGGAAATGTGGTAAAATTCCCCTTACTTGTTGAGCATTCAGCTGAGGTTGCTGATTTATATGTTATTTATTATACTACTTACATACTAATAGTCTCCCTAAGTCAGAGGATAAGGAAGATTGGAAATAACTGTGGACAGCCTCTATGGGTACTTCGGAAAAGAAAGGCAGAAGACAGTAAAAGGCATTTGTAATGACATAAATTTGTTAAATTTATTTACATTTTTATACATTTATTAAATCTGTGTGATTTTATTCAATGGGTTTTAATGGTGAAGTAAGAGAATTATGTAAAAGCTAAAGATGTTAGCCTCAACTATGAGACATGTGAGATGAAAAGATCAAGTGTATAAATGTGCTTCACTGGTGGCTCATATGGTAGAGAATCCACCTGCAATGCAGGGGACCAGGATTCTATTCCTGGGTCGGGAAGATCTCCTGGAGAAGGAAATGGCAGCCCACTCCTGTATTCTTGCCTGGGAAGTCCCATGGACAGAGGAGCCTGGCAGAGTTAGACATGACTAAGTGACTAACACTTTCACTTTCTAAAGGTATTAGACTGAACTCGGAGATGTTTGAGATGAGAAGATCAAGTGTTAAATATACTATATTGATCACACACACACACACAAATAGCAAACAATAAAACATAAGTGTATGGCATATTTAAATGTGTATTCTGACCTCCTCAAATAAACAATATACCTGTATACAGAAATACAATTCTTACTGACATGTTTTGTTTAAAAATGCAAAATAAACCCCAGGTTCTGTTAAAAGTATCCTTCAAAGGTTCCTATAATCCAATTTAATCACAAGAACTAAGCAAATTATATTCTTTCTCTAAAACCACCTTCTGGAATGGTGAACAAGTAAGTGTTTTATGTAGAATGTTTGGGGGGATTTTTGAGCAAAGTTTATGTTTTCAGTCATGTTTTATCATACTTTGATCAATATTGAATGGGGTATGAATTAATCAGACAAGATCAGGTTAGGTTATGGTAACAAAGAAGCCCAAACACTTGGTGGCTTAAAGTTAAAAAAAAAAGAAAAGTTTCCTTTGTTTTTTTGTCTTTTTTTTTCTTCCTTAATTTCTCATGCAAGTCATCTATTTAAAAGAGTCACTTACCGTCTCTGATGTGTGTCATTGTTATCCTCACAAAGTAGCTGCAAAATATGTCTAAAATATTGCTTCAGGAGGAAAAAATAACATCACAAAACATCCTCTGAATTTTAAATAGTACCTCTAGAAATGAGACAAATCATCTCTGTATGAGGAGAAATGTAATCTCAAGAGGATGGGAAACTGTAAACAAAGGATGACTGAAAAGAAAAAGAGTGTGCACGTTCTTGAAGAAGTCTAATGAGTATTAAACACCTTGTAAAATAAAAGACATTGATGCTTATTGCATAAATGTCAAAACTCTGAGTAAACATTAATTTTTATATGTGTCTTCCTCATTAGAAAAAATAATTTGCTCTCCCAATTTCTCATATCAATGGAACGTCAAAGTTGAATTTGGAATTCAGAGCTGCCATTTAGCAGTGGGTTGAGGGAAAAAAAATGTATCTTCTCAAAGTTAAAAATGGAGAGAGATTCCTTGTAGAGTTAAAGGAATGCAAATGGTACTATAAATTTGATGCCAGCTCTATTGAAAATAAATTCCACATTTATGTGCTTCTGTAATTAGTTCCAATCAGCCTGCTATAAATATGTAACGATTTTACCCATCTATCACTTGGCATCTCCAGTTTAAAGCTCTTCAGTTGAAAAGACAAACACACATCCTGAGCAGGTTTTACTTCAGTGTAGATTTGACTAACACTGAAATAAAAGCTACAGACAACTCCCTATTTTCTTGAATTTTAAAGTCTTTATTTTTCTCCTTACTAAATATAGTAATCATTGTTCTCTAAACTCAGAAAACTAAGAAAGAGTAGTGTCAATTAAATTTGAAAATAAAAAGATTTTGGTTGCCATGGAGTCTTGAGAGATAGGGATAAGTAAGTAAGTAAGTGTTAGTCACTTAGTCATGCCCGACTCTTTGCGATCCCATGGGCTGCCAGCCCACCAGGCTCCTCTGTCCATGAGATTTTCCAAGCAAGGATACTGGAGTGGGTTGCCATTTCCTTCTCCAGGGGATCTTCCCAACCCAGGGATCGATCCCAGGTCTCCCGCATTGCTGGCGGATTCTTTACCAGCTGAGCCACAAGGGAAGCCGAGAGGTAGGGATAAATCCTCTTAATTAGTCATCTGAAGATTTACCAAATGACAATGAGAGTGAAATAGGAAGAGAAAGTTTGGTTATATTGAATACCTAGTTGAAAGTGTTGTGTTTCCCCTAATGCTTTGCCTTTCTTTTACAGCATAGCTCTACCATTTAAGTCAACAGTTTTCAATGTTTTTGTAACCGTAAGACATATGAGAAGTCTAACGCACCCCCAGCAGCAGCAGTGTTGAACTTCTGCAGTGATCCTCTTAGAAGTTTAGAGCTGGGATCCGTCACGTCACAGAAGATATTCTTTGCATTTCAAAATTTCCCCAGGAAAGTGGTATTTAAAAGCATGCAGGTGAAAATTCTCCCCCTCAGGGAATTCTGATAATACCCAGCTTTAATTCACTTATTTTGGTTGAGAGTAAATGAAAACTCCAGTATTCTTGCTTGGGAAATTCCATGAACAGAGGAGTCTGGCGGTCTACAGTCCTTGGGATCGCAGAGTCAGACACGGCTGAGCAACTGAGAGAGAAATGAAACCATCCCAACACTAATCTTCCTATGTAAGTAGAAAGTCAAGAATGGAGATTTCAGTAATTCACATTCATGGAAGTTGTCAGAATGTTATGTTAAATAGTTTACTAATAGTTTTAATCTGTGTCATAAGCAAAAACTGTGTAAGTAAATAATCCCCAACAATAGCAACCAAAACCAACTAGGAACGGGAAGTAATTATTCCAGTATGCTTGGACTAGGCAAGCAAAAATGTAATCTATGCACAAATGGATATATGTGCAGGTTGTGAATTTGTTTCAGTTTAGGTAAAGGGATTTTGACCTTAAAACCAGTTTAAATTTAGTGTAATTTTGTGTGCGAGGACCTCATTTTTGAGGTTGCTAGAGACATCTAAATATACTATATTATTTAGAATATTTCTTAATATTACTATATAAAATAAATTAGTTTTCTCTAAGATGTTCACTACCCATTCATTCTTTCATTTAGGCTATTTATTTAGTACCTGCCATGGTCAATCTTTGGTAATTTTTTAAAAATGAGATTTTACCACTTGACAGTTTACAACCTGGTGGCAGAAAATAAATAACCATCCAAGTAATTAAAAATTACAAAATACAGATGATTGTTATAAAACTAAAACTATAAATTGCTACTTTTAACATTTTATCTTTGTCTTTAATTTTTGTCCGCTTGATTACTATGTGCCTTGGTGTGTTTCTCCTTGGGTTTATCCTGCCTGGGACTGTGTGTGCTTTCAGACTTGATTGACCATTTCCTTTCCCACGTTAGGGAAATTTTCAGCTATTATCTCTTAAAGTATATCCTCAGGTCCTTTCTTTCTGTCTTCTTCTGGGACCCCTATAATGCAAATATTGGTGTATTTAATGTTGTCCCAGAGGTATCTTAGATTGTCTTCATTTTATAAATTACTGCTTTAAAAGCATGTAAAGCACACCTCACTAGTTTGGAAGATGAGGGGAGGTTTACTACAAAAATGAATTTTTGCTGTAATATAGAGAATTTTTTAAAACAAAGTTAAGGAGATTAAGTTCAATGATAGGGGCAGCAAACTTCTGCAGAGAGAATTTCTAAGGGAAGAAAAATATACATGAAAGTCCTTAATGCAGATGAAGGACATGTAATATGAGGAATCTGCACCAAGCCTGTGCAAGATCTGAGCTTGAAACAAGCTTGAGGAAGAAGAATGAGAAGTAAAAGTAGGATGTTTACAAGGGCTAGAAATACTGTACTCACAGATGAAGTTGAAGTGTGTGTTTTGGACATATGAATACTGAGAAGTAAAACAAGTTTTATAAATTTGATGATATTAAATTTGCATTAAAAAACAACTTTGCAGTGTAAACCAATCAGATGTGTGAGAGTAAGCTTTGTCATTTTTAAAATACAACTTTTCCATCACCATGCAATAATCAGTATGACACCATTATAGAGAACACTCCTTTTTTAATAAAAATTACTTCAAAATAACACCCTTATAGAATAGTAATATATATATATATGTGTGTGTGTATATTTAAATCACTGAGGAGGTCTTCCATATGAACATATACATATATTATATAGCAGAAATGAGAAGATTAGTAAATTGAAATCATTGCTATTTTGATTTAAAGTGAATAACTTAAAAGTGAAAATTAGCCAGAACTTGCACAGAAAGAGACATTACAGAGTTTTTAATTTTTATTTTTACTTGAAATGGTATTTTGGAGTATTTTTTTATTTACTGAGGGAGTACCTCAGTACTGAGGTAAATTTATGAGGTAAATCTGATGAGATGGTTGACAAAAACCACTACATATTAATATGTTGCATAATATTAGAATATATTATTTGCAATAAAGATTTACCTATTTATACAAAAACAAGTGTTTTATATTCAAACAGTCAAATTTAGTTGGTTAAATAATTATAAATTTTACCAAGGAGTACAAATCTATAGATGCTATCTTTTTATTGGTTTGGGCTTCCCAGGTGCCTCAGTGATTAAAGCATCTGCCTGCAATGCAGGAGACACAGGTTCACTCTCTGGGTCAGGAAGATCTCCTAGAGAAGGAAATGGCAACCCACTCTGGTATTCTTGCCTGGGAGATCCCATGGACAGAGGAGCCTGGTGGGTTCTTGAGGTCACGAAGAATCGAACTCAACTTAGGAACTGAGCACAGGCATGTGTTATTTGTTTACTATTAATACAGAGGTCAAGATGTAAAAACAATCTAATTCCACTCTAATTTGGCAATGGTCACGTTAGTTCAAACAACATAAGGCCATGTAATTTTAAATTATTTTTTAAGTATTAATAAAATGTAAGGTGTGAAAGTCCTGTGCAACTTTACTCTCATTTTAAAGAAAAGTTAATTATGATAAGTAAATGATAATGTTCAAAATCACATTTTCACTTTTTGACTAGTGTAAAAAGAAATAATGAAGACTCTGGAACTGTCTTCAAAAACCTCTGTTCACATATTCTGGAAAACCAAGAATGACTTCTAGGTGAGAGCATAATTGTCCATTTTAAGATTTCTTATAAAATGAGCCTTCTCACACTTGGCAGTCTCTAGTAATACATTAAGTCATGACAGGTATTAATTAACAATGGGTGCCCTTCTCTTGACATCATGAGCCTCAAAAATACTTTATCGCTTGCTAGATTAGAGACTGTGAGAAATGAGTAAAACCAAGAATAGGAATTAATTAAAGATTTCATTAACCTCAGAGACAATATATGATTTGTTTTTAAGCTGAATTTCACGACAGCCATGACATAGTCCAGCTCAAATCAGGTGACTTAATCTAGTGTCCATTAAGTGAAGGACCTAGTATTAACATCGATAAAGCAAGTAAACAGAAATATAAACATTACAGCCCTTGATGTCATATGACTACATACAAAAGGCACTTAAAATTTTATGTTAATAACCATGATTAGAGATTCTTTTTGATTACTTCTATCACCACTATCTAAGGCATTCAAGTAAGTGTATATTGTATTGTTAAAATTTCTAAAACAACTTACAATCATTCACAACTAATATTCAATTCCTTTTTTTTAATAATATAGCACATAAAGTTAACATAAAAAATATGGGACAGTGAAATGGAGGTACAATTCTTTAGTTCTGTCATCATGATATAACATTTACACTGTAGTCTCATAGCTTTCTTTTCATCATGAATGTTACCATGTAAGTGTAGGAATTGACTTTGTTTTTCTATCAGTCAAAATATCATAATGAAAGCAGTTTCATTGATAATGTTTAACTGAACTAAAGAATTTAACCATAAAATATTGTAGAAGGAAAATGTATTTGAAATTGTGATCTTCTCTTCATTTTTTTTTTTTGTCATTTTGACTATCATCTAATGTAAAGTTCTCCAGTTGGAGGCTCAGTGATTTAATATACCTTCTTCATCTTGGATTGTTCCTCTGAAATCAGCAGCAAAATTGTTTTCTATTTAAAAGTGTTCTTTAAAAAACATGTAAAAATCATCACCCTAAGGGCCTGTATCGTTTTTGGCCAAAGAAATCCTTAGAACAATAAAAACGAAAGTGTACTCCAATTGCACACACAGCAGTTAAGGGCATATCTTTACAAACTCAACTGACGTACACCTGTTCTCAAATAAGCCCCAGAAAGTGCTCATGATCCTGAAGGCTTGATTTTTGTAGAGGAAAAGGACGTTTTATAAGGAGTGCATCTCTATTTTGTAACAAAGAAGATTATGTCATGTTTTACTGACAACTTTCCTCTCTGTGAAAATGAGATAGTTTATGTTTATTAAAATTGTAGCCTCAAAAACTAATATATATATAATATGTATATTATATTACATTCAAGCTAATCTATTGCTTGAAAAGATGCTATCATTTGAAAAACTCTAGTAATCAGAAAATAACTGCAGTCTCTTTGCTCAGAAACCTAAACAGCAGAACTATGCATGTTCTGTGTGAGTGACATAGGCTATAGACACTTTTGATAGTCAGGTTTTAAATGAAAATTTCACTGGAAGTCAGCAGTGATTTCTCATCTCATCTATGCTGCTGCTTAGTTGAACAGATCACTGAACTGACCAATTTTCCTAAGTTCATCATAATTATTTGTGTAATTCTCATTTACACTAAAATCTCTAAGGTTCTTCATAGTCTAACATTCCATTACTTTAACATTAATATTCCCAAAAGTAGAACAACTCCAAATCTTTTACTCAGAGATACATAAGGTGCTTTGTATGGATTTATTGAATAGTAATTTTACACAGTAAACTATTTGAGAATCTACCTGTGCAAGACTATGGCCATATGCATCAAAATAAAGAACATTTTATAAAATAACCTTTGTAAAAGAGCTTAAATGAACCTCAAAATTTAATTGAAAAAATAACCTTTGTAAAAGAGCTTAAATGAACCTCAAAATTTAATTGAACCTTAAAATATAATATGAGATGCAAATAGAGATCTTTTTACTCCAAATTTAGTTGATTTGGGAATTGATGCTGTCTTATTTGACTTTTGTAAATTTGTAAATATAAAAAGTTCATCATTAGTACTAAAAATTTAGTCTTCTTATATGTCAAACAGCATTCATCATTGGTATAACACTTTACATTTTCAATGTTTTTTTCAGATACATTATTTACCTTCTTATTTTCTTAGGGTAGAGAGCTACAGAATATTGAAACTATCCACTTGGGTATCAGTGGGAACCAGAAGTCTAACATACAAGTTGAGGAGTTAATAAGGTATGAAAAGATAACATATAAATAGAGATAAACAAAGAAAAGGTGAAGGAGAAAGATTTTTGAAAAGGAGAAGGAGGAAGCAAGAGGAAGAAACATATGGGAAGTGATAGATTAATACTGACCAATAATTTAGAGCTTGTAATATGGCATCTACCTACAGGTGCCTTGAAACAGGAAAAACTCTGTTGAAGGATTCAGCATCAGTGATTATTGAAATGTAGCATAAAATTTTTAAAATATCCATGCTCAAACTCAATTCCCAGCTCATTCTGTATTAGGTAAGTTCACACTATGACATTGAAAATAAACTCATGTAAGTGAACTGTTTTGATGTACGTTATTCATTCAACAATATTTCAAGTACCAATTGTATGCTGCACTCTATGCTACGTGGGTAAAGTGCTCTTAAGTACTATCTTCAATGGAGTGGTTTTTAAATTTTAACTTGCATAACAATCACCAAGGATCTTGCTAAACTGTCAATGCTTGAGCCATGGAAAAAAGAACCTGATACATTCCTTGTAGAATGCACTCCAAGCATTGGCATTTTTGACTATGAACCCGGGTGATTATAGCTCTGCTATATGAAAACCAGTGGTTTAGAGTCAGAGACTGATGCTAAATAAATAAATATTTAATAATATGTAATAGTATCAGTTTGTTTTGTGCAAGCTTAGTACAGGATAGTGTCTGAGGAAAATAACTGGGAAAGTGTAATCCAGTCTGTGATGAAGATTAAATAACACTTTGAATCATGGAAGATGTGTAACACTTAGCCATATGAAAATGTTAGGGGGCGGAAAAGACTCTCAGGAAGAGGAAACACCAGATATGAAGATCTCATTGATTAGAAGAATTTTAACACCTTTGTGTGTCAGAGGAAGTATTAGTATGATTAAAACCCAGAAGGGGATGGTTGAGGACAGAACAACAAGAGGTCTTTATCTTGAGCACCTCATGTATTCCTGATCTCATGAAGAAATATTCCAACCACCCAAGGTCCAAAAATTTAAAAGATGATGCCTGGCATACATGGGCCCATCAGCTGAAGTCTCTCCTGGCAGTTCCCTGCCTCTGCTTCACCAACGTTCAATTATTTTCAATACAATCACTGTGGTTGGATAGAATATCAAACTGGAGTTACAGGCAAATGTAAGGGAGATGTTGTGGGTAACGTTAAGGACTTTTAACTGCTTTCTGAGAATTAGTTGGAATCTACTGATGGATTTTAAGCAAGTGAATGCCAAGATTAGCAATATATCAGTATCAAACCATCTGTGGATACAGGTGAGAAGAAACAGAGGCAGAACTATTCCTGCTTTTCCTTCAGAGCAGGACAAAGAAAATGTGCAGAGGTCTAATACACTGTGAATGTTGAATATTAATTCTCAGAGCATGAAAATCAAATTTAGAGTTCTCATCTGGTCACACAATATTGAAATAGTGTCTAGACTTGCTGATTGGCATCTGAGTGCCTGTTTCTCATTAAAGTATAATACTCTAGCTAAACATGAGAGTAGTTGAGTCTTCAAATGAGATTTTCTATTCAGAGCCAGAATAATTTAGTTCTGCTCTCACTGAAGTCTATTATCACTTTGTCAAATTATACTACTGTATAACATAAAATCTAGTTAGAGAGACTTGAAATCTAGATTTGGCAGCGTTTAACACATTTTTATCTTGCTCAAAAAAATATCTTTTACCACCATAAGCTCAAGCTTTCACCCTATCACATCTAGGCAGGCAGTTGAATACACAGTTACTTCATAGTTCAGGTCATAAACTTTGCACCATAATGCAATGAGGTAATATGTATTATGATTTTTCTCTGAGTTCCTTTTTTCTAAATGGTGTTCTCATTTCTGTTTTAATATTAAAATGTTTTTAGTCCTTCCATAAAAATGTGTAATGTGACTGTTTGCTTATATTCTGTGCCCAGTGAATAATGAAGTCTCCTCAATATTAAAGTGTTCTCATAATTAGTAGTGTCTGCTGTATCCATTTAATGTTGGGTGTGCTTCAGTTTCTTTTGATGCTTCTGGTAATTTACTCAAACAAACTGCATACTGTAAATGAAGTCAGTCATTATACGCTTAACACTATAAACTAATGAATATACATTTAGAAGCCTTTTTTTAATCTCCAGTGGCTTACATTATATTTTATTCATTGAAAATTATAGATGTTTAAATTACTACTGAATTGATTAACTTAATTTGATAACACAGTTCATCAATGGGATGTGACGTTAAAGCAATTTCTTCCTTGTTTTTGGTTTTTGTCTATCCTTTTTAAATGTCTTCATTGTTAACCTGACTTCCAGAAAATTAATTCTTTACACATTTTATTTGATCTCTCAGCATAACAGAAACACAAACATCTAGCCATAAATTCCACTTGCAGTTAGAGCTCAATGATAAATAGGTTCCTGTTCTTTGCTACTTCCAGTGATGAAATGCTATTAGCTCTGAACTCTTACTTTACTACTCCAGGCTCGATGAATAACATTAATTGTTTTATAACCCTACCAACTCATTCTGCCTGATTCATGTTATAAAACAGTTATGCTCCATTTAGAAGCATTCTCAGAAGGCTTCATTTTTCCCCTAAAACAAAGAGTTTGACTTTGTTAATCTCCGTTTTTTTCTCACAATGCAGCAGAAACTTTGAATTATATACTAAATATTCACAGTTCTCATGGTCTCTGAATTAGCTGAGAAAGGAAACATTTAAACTACATTTAAATTCAGATTTACCCCAAAAGTGTTGCAAAGAAAATATTCAGCTATTTTTGATACATACTTCTGTTACTTGAATTTCATTAAGTTAAAATATTTTAGCAAATATTAAACAAAAATGATATTTGATATCCAAACCTCAAAAGATAAAAGCAGCACAAATGGATACCTAAACATCAAGTGCTACTCAGTTCAATATTCATAAATATAATGAAATAATATCACTTGTGTGCCCAATTTTCGTTAGAAAAAGTGGAAAAGATTGAATTTAATTCTTGGCAAAGACTCTGAATACCCCCAAATTATTTAACTTTGTGATCCAGAAGGGCCGACAGAGCAAGAAATGGAATGAAATTAGCAATTAAACATCTTTAATAAATCTGTAAAGCTCTGTATAGGGAATTTCCTAAGGAATATTGTTGTGTTACTATGGAAATATAGATAATTAAACCTATGTATAATATGTTTTAGTTTAGAATGCATTCTGCTAATTAAATGAATTAAGTATTAATTTGTATTAATCATTAAAACTAAGTGGCAAATTTTTTGGATTCATTTCATTTTCACTTCCCTATGTAGAATTAAAAAAATAAAGATTAACAATATTTGCATTTCTGTTTTGAGCACATTTTAAGTGTTTAAAAGCCTAATGAAAAATAAGCCACCTAGTGAAAAATAGGCCTATATCAAACAATCAAAGTTAAAATGTTCAGCAGAGGGACAAACTCTCAAAAAGGATCATGTTTACAAGATAAAACTGGTGAGGTAGGCATCTTGTTTTATTACTTAGAATACACTATAGAAAAATTTCAGCTTTTTTTGTTCTTACATTAAAAAAACACTGAAAATAGGGGACCATTTATATAATGATTGTCCACATGAGTCACTATGAAACATGCATCACTGAAAGTTTTCTAGTTATGAGGAATCAGTCTGCACATGACCCCAATAATTGGGAAATACTATAAATGTTTGAGTAGCTCATCTCTTTATTAAGTTGTAAGTACAGCAACTGCCGTAAGTCAGCTGCATGTTGACAATGTAGACCCGTTAAAAGCAACTCGTATTTTCTTAAAGTGTGTGTAAAAATTTTCTTCGATTTATCATGTTAATTAAAGAAAACTGTATCTACCAGGGTTTTTCAGAAAAACAGTACCAATGGGATAGATAAATTTACTGATAGAAAAAAATGTTAATTTATATATTGTATTATATATAAACATGTCAATATATGTGATCTATCTTAATCTCATATATGTGTATACATATATAAAGTAATTGGTTCACATAATTGTGGAAATTGAAAAGTATGAAATCCATAAGGCAAGCTGATGAGAGGATTTACTCAAACATAAATGCACTATCAGTCATATAAACAACACAGGTCTCAGTGGTGGTTATATTCATCTTTGGTGGTATACATCTCATCTCTCTTTCTGGCAAAATTCTATCTTATTTTGTATTTCATGGACTTAATTATAAAATCAACCACTGCATATACCTTATATAAAAAGTAGGAATATATGCATGGGAAATTTAAATAATATGCATAAAAGTATGAATGACCCAGTAAGGAAGGAAGATATGCATGCCATTACTAGAGTCCTCACTTACTAAACCAATCATAACACCAGAAAATAAACAATTTCTTTCCTCTTTTTATCCTCAGATAAATTCAACTTAGCAACAATATTTTTCTCTTGCAAAAACTCAAAGCTTCATTCCTGACAACTCTGTCTTTGATGGACTGATCAGAACCAGCCCATTAACTTTGATCGATTGACTTAAAATAGTGTGTGGGCATATCTCACTTAAAAAATAGTGAGATATGTCTCAACACATATCCTGAGTTCCAGATGTGTTCTTTCATGCCCACGTGGTATGAACCAACCTATCACATCTTCCTAGAGTCCAGCATTCCAGCCAGAATAGCAGCACTATTCATTGCCTCTTTGTGCACTAAACTAAGATAACTTACTAACATGGAAACATGCATTACTGTATGTAAAATGGACGGCCAGTGGGAATTGCCGTATGACTCAAGGAGCTCAGACCGGGGCTTGGTAACAACCTAGAGGGCGGGATGGGGAGGGATGCGGGAGGGATGCTCAGGTGGGAGGGGACATGGGCAAACCTATGGCTGATTCATGCTAATGTTTGGTAGACACCAACACAGTACTGTGAAGCAATTATCCTTCCATTAAAAATAAATAAATAAATAATTATATAAAGCAAAGATATAATATAATGATAGGTCATTGGAAGTGCCTGCTTCCAATTTGATAAAAACATTATAGTGGCTCTCAGAGGAAAAATAAGAGTTTTTACACCTGCACACAAAGACTTTCAAACAAGTAGTCTAATGCCCTTTGTGGAAGATGGAGAAATTCAGGAATGTGTTTGTAACTGTGAGAGGATCACTAGTGCCTCCACGCTTTGATTACTGTATCGTGTAGTCAGGCAATAGGAAAAGAGCATCATACTATACTCTTGATTTAAATAGTGTGCTATAGGCCAGCAGCCCAAATTCACAAGGATTTTGCTTTCAGCATACATCATACCCAAGATGGTAACAGGCAGTTGATTCTCTGGTGGCTCATTTGGTAAAGAATCTGCCTGCAGTGTATGAAATCTGGGTTCTATCCCTGGGTTGGGAAGATCCCCTGGAGAAAGGAATGATGACCCCCTCCAGTGTTCTTACCTGGAGAATCCCATGGACAAAGGAGCCCAGCAGGCTACAAGGGGTCACAAAGAGTCGGACATGACTGAGTGACTAAGCACACACACAAAAAAATGATTCATTTTAAGTGGACAGGCATTTCTGAGTGAATAGGTATCTGATACGACTTTTGCCTTATTCAATTTGGGGTTAATCAGATCCTTGGCCAAAAGCAATTTTTGTGGGATTCCACATGCAAATACAAGAGAAAAAAAAGGGCGGGGGGAGTGCTCCATAGGGCCAACTGTAGGACTCCATAGGGCAATAAGAACCAGCTTAGTAAGGTGGTTTGGTGATACTGACTTTATTTTATGTAAAATGAATCAGGCCCATAAATGAAGTTGTGAAAGACAGAAAGAAGACAGTAAATGTAATACAGCCAAGAACAAATTTGGACCAGGATAAAGACTCAGACAGCAAACAGGACATAGGACATACTAACAAACATTTACATGGCTGTTTATGCACATATGTGCATACATACTGAAATTTGGAACAGATTTTCATGAGAAACTAGAGGAAGAATTTGCAAGGAAAATCAAGTTTGGCTTGATAAAATATTTTATTATTGCAATAAACATGTATAATTTCCTTTCGATCCCTTGAAAATGTAACAATTTATGTATTTCACTTATTAAATGGTATTCAATTAAATTTTTTTCTGTAATTAGATTCTGCCTCAGTTTATGTTAGCAAATGCAGATGGTTATGTCAAATTTATTTACATTTTCCTGAACATTCTAAGTTCAGTAACTGAGCAGTGATTTTGTCCAGTGATATCAAGAAATGCCTCCAGCTATTTGTTATTTTTTGAAGTTCAGAACAAATGTCAACCAAGAGATATCATAGCACTTGACAATAGAGTTCTCAGGATATATCAAATCAAATTTTATCTTTAGTATTCTACAGTATAGACCATTTTTTCTCTAAGGAAATTATTTGTTATATAAAATTTTTCATAATTTTACTTTTCAAAAAAGAAAACACAAATACTTTATCTCACATAATTAATTATTAAAGAAAATTTTATCTTAAAATAGATCACCTTATATTAAAATTTTAAGGAACTGCTGTTTTTATCTATGTGAATCTGTTTGCCTATTACAAGTGTCCTTTCAAACCAATGTTAATGGGTATTATATAATTTATGATTGTACTTTTGGGGCAATTTTTGATGATAATGATAATCTGTGTCATTTGTGACATAGATTAGTAAGTGTATTGGACTCTATTCTTTTGTCTTTTAAAAAGTTGCTGAACCATTATATTTAGAATCATAATATTCATCTTCATTTAAAGCAAGATCATTTTGAATAATCCTTTAGGATGATTCAAAACTAGTGGAGTTATATACCTTTTGGAGGAAACACTGGCATAAATAACTACCAAGAAATTTGGCTAATAAACATTCAGAGTGTGACTTGCTGTATTGAAATAGACCTTGCTATTTTATTTCTGGCAACAACAGAATGGACTATATGGAGCATTCATTAATGATAATTATTTTCTTTTTGAAATGAATGATGAAGGAATCTAAACGTTCTTTATTTTTAGAAAAGATATCTAAACTGTAGACAAATGTGTGTGTATATATATATTATTTTATTGTGACTTTATTTCATACAGTTTTTAAAACAGTCGTACAGTTTTAAACTCTGTGGTTTCCATCTTTGCATTTTACAAGCATTTGTGGAGGAGGTTTCATGTCGAACTACTTCAAAGGCTTATGTTTAGTTGAATTGAGTTTGTAGTAGAGTTATCTTCTTAAAACTTGAGACATGAAAGAACTAAACCTTTGCGAACAGCATTTCTTGAAAGAAGTCTTTCCCAGTGAATATGCTGCCTGAGGGCATTTCTTGATCAAAAATGTGAAGATCTAGCACTCATTCATCATTCATTCATTCATTCATTCATTTTCTTCCTAGCTTCTTGCCAAAATATGAACACACAGGGCTAAACCAGGCAAACAAGGTCCTTTTGATCATTTTTATTTGGGAAGCAACAGATGAGAAGCAAGTAAATGATAATTTAAGAGTGAACTCAGAGTGATCAGTACTATGTGCTGTGCTGTGCTAAGTCCTTTCAATAGTGTCTGACTCTTTGTGACCCCATGGACAAAGACCCCATGCAATCCAACAGGCTCCTCTCTCCATGGGATTCTCCAGGCAAGAATACTGGAGTGGATTGCATGCACACCTCCGGGGAATTTTCCTGACCAAGGGATCGTACCAGCATCTCTTTCCTCTCTTGCACTGGCGGGCAGGTTCTTTACCACTAGTGCCAGCTTGAAAGCCCAATAAATACTATAACAAGAAGCAAAAGCTGGTGGACATACAATCAAATCAAGCTTCCTTCTTTTGTGAATGTATTTATTACCCCAAATTCTTCCCTGGTGGCTCAGTGGTAAAGAATTCACCAGTCAATGCAGGCTTGATTCCTGGATTGGGAAGACTTCCTGGAAAAAGAAGTGGCAAACCACTCTAGTATTCTTACTTGGGAAATGCCATGGACAGAGGAGCCCTGTGGGCTATAGTCCATGAGGTTGCGAAAGAGTTGGACATAATAACCCACCAACTAGTACCCTAAAATGTTTGTGCTGAGATTACTAAACTTACTTTACTAGTTAACAAACCACAGGGAAAGAAACAGAACAGTCCCAGAGAAAATACATAAAAGCACCTGTCATCTAGTTTAATTCTGTATCTACAGACAAAGTCCAACCAGTAGTGCTCCAAATCCTCCTCTCTCCTCAATGTGCTCTTCCCCTCCAATAATACCTAACAGGAATAGAGAATCAGCAGCAATCTGAAACAGACAAATTTACCCAAATTTTTTGTCAGTTAAAAAAAAAAATCAAAATTAGAAAACTTTTTCTTGTTTATATGAACATAACCAGCCATGGCAGCAACTCTGCATCCCACCATGATCCTCCCTCCCCTTTCTTTCGTTGCAGTTTTCATGGTCTGTGTTCCTATATTCCTGTCTCTGTTCCCAGAGTATATATTCTCAACGTCTGAGCATCTGTTCTTGAGGATGGATATTCCGGGTGACAGGATTGTGGTGAGCTGTCCTGGTCCATGACATGACTTCATTGCTCTTGGGTTTTTCCTAGGCTTATTCTGAGAAAATTAAGTGTCTTTTCAAGACTCAGAACATAGAGGAGATAGCTTGCCTGCCCAAGGCTCCCACTGTTATAGTGGTTCCTTTCTATTAATTTCTACCCACAAGAAATCTGTTCCTGACTCTCCTTTCTCCTTTTCAAAGATAATTACATCAAAAGTAGGTGGTAGCTTATTTACTCAAAAGGCATAGAGAATAAGTTGTGATGTTCTTTTATTATTCAAAGAATCATATGTACAGCAGATGACACCACCCTTATGGCAGAAAGTGAAGAGGAACTAAAAAGCCTCTTGATGAAAGTGAAAGAGGAGAGTGAAAAAGTTGGCTTAAAGCTTAACATTCAGAAAACTAAGATCATGGCATCTGGTCCCATCACCTCATGGGAAATAGATGGGGAGACAGTGGAAACAGTGTCAGACTTTATTCTGGGGGGCTCTAAAGTCACTGAAGATGGTGACTGCAGCCATGAAATAAAAAAGATGCTTACTCCTTGGAAGGAAAGTTATGACCATCCTAGATAGCATATTAAAAAGCAGAGACATTACTTTGCCAACAAAGGTCCATCTGGTCAAGGCTATGGCTTTTCCAGTGGTCATGAATGGATGTGAGAGTTGGACTGTGAAGAAAGCTGAGCACCGAAGAATTGATGCTTTTGTTGGAGAAGACTCTTGAGAGTCCCTTGGACTGCAAGAAGATCCAACCAGTCCATCCTGAAGGAGATCAGTCCTGGGTGTTCATTGGAAGGACTGATGCTGAAGCTGAAACTCCAGTACTTTGGCCACCTCATGCGAAGAGTTGACTCATTGGAAAAGACCCTGATGCTGGGAGGGATTGGGGGCAGGAGAAGAAGGGGCCGACAGAGGATGAGATGGCTGGATGGCATCACTGACTCGATGGACGTGAGTTTGAGTAAATTCCGGGAGTTGGTGATGGACAGGGAGGACTGGCGTGCTGTGATTCATGTGGTCGCAGAGAGTCGGACATGACTGAGCGACTGAACTGAACTGAACTGAACTGAAGTAGTGAGAAATACTTCTGAGTTTACAAGTATTCCTAAGCAAACTGAAATATGACCCTAATAATACCAATATGTTCTGGAAAGTATCCCTAAGGAGTCTGACACTAGTTTTCCTTTTCTTCATTTTGGTAATATGTGCTAATTATAAAGAGAATTTTAGGAATTAATAGGCATTAATTAATAAAAATATCTCCATAATTAGCTACTTCTTGATCAGATGCCACCACCTTGGCCTCTGCATAACATGAGAAAGATTTAAGATCATTTCAGGTTCTTGACAAGATGAATGCATCTGTATCTCCATACCCAGACTAATCCCTCTGTTTGTTCTTTAATCTTCCTCAACCACACACTTCCATCATGGTACAGTGACCCCAGCAATAACTGCAGCCAGGGTGGCCATTTCCTTCTCTTATCACCACTTCTTTTCTTTCCTGACCATTTTCTACTGTAACCTAATTCCAGCAGTTCTTCAAATATTCAGGACCTATATCCTACTTATCCAAGTGTTGTTAACTATTTATCTTTTCCTTTCCTACTTTCTTCCTTGCGTGAGCGCTAAGTTACTTCAGTCGTGTGACTTCAGTCACGACCCTATGGACTGGTAACCCACCAAGTTCCTCTTTCCATGGGATTCTCCAGACAAGAATACTGGAGTGGGTGGCCATGCCCTCCTCCAGGGGAATCTTCTCGACCCAGGGATCAAACCCACGTCTCTTATGTCTCCTGCATTAGCAAGCAAGTTCTTTACCACTAGCACCTCCTGGGAAGCCCACTTTACTCCTTACCAGAATGCATATTTCATTATTATTAGTATTTTTAAGATTTCTTTTGTTGTGGACCATTTTTAAAAGTGTTTATTGAATTTGTTACACTATTGCTTCTGTTTCATGTTTTGTTTTTTTTAAGCTACGAGGCATGTGGGATCTTAGTTCCCCAACAAAGGATCAAACCTGCACCCCTTGCATTGGAAGGCAAAGTCTTAAACACTGAACCACCAAAAAAGTCTCCCATTATTATGATTTTCTTATGAATACCTTTTTCCTTCCCCTCTCTTCCTCGACCATACTTGCTGGAATCATCACCAACCTTATTTAATCCCAATTTACTCTTCATTCCATGTGCGCTAGCTAGACTCCCTTTCCACCTACTGATCTATTATTCTCTTATTTCCTCTTGATCCATCCCATAAATTTAGCTTCTAGGGACTACTTTGACTGAGCTTCCTGCCCTTCTGGTTTCCCGTAGGGATCAACAGATGGAATGGAATAGGAGATTGGAGGATGGGGAGACATATTTCAAGGTACTGTCAATCTTCTGGCTTGCTCTCTGTAAGGCCACAGATTTGCAGGAGCTGCCAGTCCTCTAGCAAAGCCATTGCCCCTACAGAGTAGCCTTTTCACATCTTTCAGCTTTGAGTGCTCTCTGAGATTTTAGTTCAGCTGTAAGCAATGGTCTCTAAACCAAGATACAGTCCCTGAATCTTTGCTCTTTCTGTTTTTCCTCCTCTGGTGATTGCATCCATTTTCAAGACTTTAAATTCCAACTTAATAATCATGAGTGTTAACTTTTTATCTCCAGTACAGACTTCTCTTTTGTATTCCAGAATAACCATCTTAACCCCTTCAGTGGGAGGTCTGACAACATCTCAACCTGAATAAAGCTAATGTGAACTCATTCAGAGATCTCAAACCCACTTCATCTTCAGGTTTTGGTCAATGGCAGCTTCACTGATCCAGCTGTTGAAGGCGCCTTAACCCCTTATTCTCTCATTCCCTCTCACTGTCTCTCTCACTCACTATTTTCAGCCTCAGTCTTCACCTTGGTGATTCCATTTCTTGCTGCCTTTAAACATGCCACATGTGTTTCTACCACAGGGCCTTTGAATTTGTTACACCATCTGCCTGGAGAACTATTTTCTAGATATTTTCTGGTTCACTTCCTCTCTTCAAGTTTGTGCTTAAATATATCACTTACTCAGGGAGGTCTTTTTCACAGCCCTGTGTAAAGAAAAAAATATCTCACCATCACAGACCCCACCCTATGTCTCTGACCTTCCTGAATTTTTCCATAACTCATATCACTGTTTGAATCACTACTTGACATGATTTATTCATGTTTTGTCTACTTCTAAGGGTTACTCATCATTTTTATATTATGTGTGAATACAGTGAGCATTTAGAAGGTGTCTAATAAATATAGATTGAGGGAGCAGTCTCTTCTCTGTGGGATATCATTACATGACCTTTTATCATGATTTCAGAAGGCAATATATTAAATTTGAATGTTTTCAGATGCTTGACTTTCAAAATAAATTGTCTAAGAAAAATAAGTAAGTGAAAAGACTAATCTCATGAGGACCAAACTTATTTTTTTTATAACACATTTTTATAAGAAATTCATATGTTAAATGCTCTTCCTGTAAAGTGTTTTGTTATTCTGACACTAAATGAATAGGCTCCCAGAGAAACTCTGTATGACCAGTTTTTCGTTTTAAAACCATAGTCATACAAGTCTCAGTGTTTTGTCTAATGTTAAGTATATATTATATCATAGTTCTTTTTTCCTTTTCAGACAAGAGTAAGAAAAATGAAGTAAATATATTAGAAGCACAGTTTCTGCTCTATTAATAGGATTTTAGATGCAAAATTTTAAGCCAGCGTAGAACCATACAATCTCTGCAACCTTGATAATAAAGTGTATTTTATTGTAAATATCTTGTATATCACTAACAAAAATCAAAATGAGCAAGGCTAAGAATGAACTGAACTGCAGTTTATTTATTTGAACCCTCTACAACATACCTGTTTTGTTATTGTCACTGATAGAATCCCTCTTACTGTAGTTTGTTTTCCTTTTATATCATAATTATGACAATAAACTCAGAACCAGATCATTAAGGGGTTCTACAAAATGGCTAGTATAAATCAGGGCATAAGGTAATTAGACCTTTATGACATTCCCTGGCAATACTTACCTGTTAATATGAAGGACAATGCAAAAGTATAGAGACTAAACAGTATTTTACTTACAACATATGTGGATTTTAAAATCAGGCTAGGATACTGTTTAAAGCTTTCTTTTAAAAAAATATTTTCTTATGTGTAAGTATCTTGATAGAGACAGGTAGGTAATTTGTACCAATTTCTCATTCAATTTACTATGCCTATTACATGGTTGATTAAAAATAGAGGAAGGGGGTGTAAGTTGCTTTGCATAAAGAGAAAAATAGAAAATGGCATTTGTATGTACTTCCTTGATAAGTTAATTTTATGCTTTGTTATTCCATTGTACTGAAATATAGAATATGAGTACATTTAAGTCTCTGTAATCTACTATGCTAGGAATGCATGAATTTATCCTATTATAGATATCCTTGGATTTACTTCAAAATAGTATTTTATAAAGAATGCATTTCTATGAAGAATAGCTATGTCTATAATCCTCTGAATTTTTCAAGTGTGAATGAAATATATTATTTTATGTTTACAGGTGATTTAGGGTAGTTGAGACATTTAGCAATAACAAGATTCATTTTACATATATTTTATGCATAAGAAGAGTCAGTATGCCATCCTAAAATGGCAGGGGATCTTTAGTAACAGAACAGTCTTCATTTTATATAGACTTTCTACTCATCCTTTTATCAGGTTATATACTTGTGTGCTTTGCCAGAACATTGGATAGGGACTAACTTTCATAAATAAAATAACTACATGAATATAATTTGTAATTCAGAGGCTTCACCAGATAATTTTCAGACATATGCATTAAATTATTTAAAGTATTCTCTTTCTGTATATGCACTACTCCATTTCCCTCCTAAAATTCTTACATATAAAACAATTTATAGAAACTTAACTTTGGATATGAAGGTCAATAAGCAACAGTTGGAACTAGACACGGAACAATGGACTGGTTCAAAATTGGGAAAGGCTGTATATTGTCACCCTGCCTATTTAACTTATATGCAGAGTACATCATGAGAAATGCCAGGATGGATGAAGCACAAGCTGGAATCAAGATTGCCGGGAGAGATATCAATAACCTCAGATATGCAGATGACACCACCCTTATGACAGAAAGTGAAGAGGAACTAAAGAGCCTCTTGATGACGGTGAAAGAGGAGAGTGAAAAAACTGGCTTATTCAAGATTTAGAAAACTAAGCTTGTGGCATCCAGTCCCATCACTTCCTGCCAAATAGATGGGGAAACAATGGAAACAATGACAGACTTTTATTTTCCTTAGCTCCAAATCACTGCAGATGGTAAGTCTGCATTTCACAGCCATGAAATTAAAAGAAGTTTGCTCCTTGGAAGAAAACCTATGACAAACCTGTGTACACTAGTCACTCAGTTATGTCCGATTCTTTTTGACCCCAGAGACTGTAGCCTGCCAGGTTCCTCTTTCCATGGAATTCTCCAGTCAAGAATACTGAAGTGGGTTGCAATTCCCTTTGCCAGGGGATCTTCCTGACTCAGGGACTGAACCCAGGTCTCCTGCATTGCAGGCCGATTCTTTACCATCTGAACCACCAGGGAAGCTTATGACAAACCCAGACAGCATGTGAAAAACTAGAGACATTACTTTGCTGACAAAGATCCATCTAGTCAAAGCTATGTGGGAGTTGGACCACTAAGGCTGAACACTGAAGATTTGATGCTTTTGAACTGTGGTGTTGAATAAGACTCTTGAAAGTCCCTTGGACTGAAAGGAGATCAAACCAGTCAATCCTGAAGGAAATCAACTCTGAATATTCATTGGAAGGACTGATGCTAAAGCTGAAGCTCCAATACTTTGGCCACCTGATGCAAAGAGCCAACTCACTGGAAAAGACCCAGATCCTGGCACAGATTGAGGGCAGAAGAAGGGGATGACAGAGGATGAGATGGTTGGATGGCATCACCGATTCAATGGATGTGAGTTTGAGCAAGCTCTGAGAGATGGTGAAGGACAGGGAAGCCTGGTGTGCTGCAGTCCATGGGGTCACAAAGGGTGGGGCACAGCTGAGCCATTGATCAATAACAACTTTCAATAATGTAAAAGAATAGGGTAATTTTTGTTATATGACATCTGTCATAACATTTAAAATATTAAAAATTCAAAAAATAAATCATTAGGTAATCATAAAAAATTTTTTTGAAAACAATACATCAACATTTCTGAGAAATTAAACACAGAAATGAAAACTTATTTCATATTTAAACAAATAAAATTGATGTGCACTTCATTCTATTTTTTATGTTTTTATTGTATCTGACAAACACAAAACTGGCAGTTATTCCCCCAAGCTACAAAACATAAAGACACTTATAAGATAAACCATTTATTAATAAAAATAATGATGTTTTGCCAAGTTTATTTCTAGCCTTATACTCTTCTATCATTTTCCACTTAAATTTTCTTAGGAAAATACAAGCAGTAAATTTGGCTCAATTGGCAGTCAGGAATTATAATTTTAATAGGATGAGCAAATAGTTGTTTATTAATAGAAATAAGGTAAATATTTTTGCCAAGTATAAACTAAATAATATATGTAAATGCTTACCTAGACTATCACTTGACTCAGCACTCATTGTGTAACATATATTTTAAAATACTATTTCAAACTAATTCATCAAGACACATCCTAAATAATTATTTTTTAATTTTTTATTTCAATGTGGATAAACATCTAAAATAGTCATAAAATATTATTTCAGACTAATTCATCAGGGGGCATTCTGTGTGTGTACATGCTCAGTCATATCTGACTCTTTGCAACGCTAGTGACTCTAGCACTCAAGGCTCCTCTCTCCATGGAATTTTCCAGGTAAGAATACTGGAGTGGGTAGCGATTTCCTTCTCCAGGATATCTTCCCAACCCAGGGATTGAACCTGAATCTTCTGCATTGGCAGGCAGATTCTTTACCACTGAACAACCTTAGAATGTCTCTCCTAATTATTTAGAAGGAGAGACATCCTAAATTTTTTTTTTAATTTTCTTAATTCAATGTTGGTGAACATCTAAAATATTCATTCATATATATGTTTATTTTTTGTTTGATATATTGTAACATGTGATATAATATGTATCATATCTACTTTCTGGAACCTGACACTATTTCTCTCTCTTAATCAACCAAATATTCTTTCAATATCTCTCAATTTTGCAACATTTGACCCTAACAATATAATTTAGACTATAATTAGTTATCTCACAAGGTTCATTTACTTTTGGAATTGAAAGCCAGTTGGCCTGAAAATGCAATACTTGAAAGAGTTAATTTGTCTTCCTGCATTTGGTTACTTCTTACTGGGAATGTGATTGGGACTCAACACTGGAAAACAGAGCCAAATAAATGTTAATCAACCTATGGGCTTCACAGGTGGCTCAGTGCTAAAGAATCTACCTGCCAAAACAGGTTCAATCCCTGGGTTGGGAAGAAACCTTGGAGGAGGAAATGGCAACCCGCTCCGGCGTTCTTGCCTGGAGAATCCTAGGGACAGAGGAGCCTGGTAGGCTGCCGTCTATGGGGTCCCACAGAGTTGGACGTGACTGAAGGGACTTAGCAGCAGCAGCAGCCAGTATTCTTGCAGGGGAAAATCCCGTAGACAGAGACTGCAGTCCATGCATTCGCAGAGTCGGACTTGACTGCATGACTGAGCACAGCACACAGTCAATCTATCTAATGATGAATCAGAAATGACAAGAAATGTTGGCTTCTATTCATCTTGGAAATTGAATTATAAAATTTATTTCAGAGCCAAAGCACAGTATGTCACAAGAGCCCTAGCAGCTAAGATTCTGAGGAAAGGCTGTTACACTGAGAAAACTCAAATGGGTTATCACCCTATTAGTGCTGGGAAAATCACAGTATTCATTTTCCTAGTGTTATAAATATCTAGCAGAATAAAGTTGGCAAATACTTTTCAGTGTCAGGCTTAAGATATTTGAGTACAAGAGATTTAGTTTTCTATTCTTTTTATTTTTGTTTATGACAGCAGGTAGTTTGTTTTCAACTGCAAAATTTATCAAAAATATTAAAATTGAAGTAGATAATACAAGCGGAGTTCAAGGAGTTAAAGAGTTGGTCGGTGTGTATTTCAAATTTTGAAATGATAATTTGAAATTTGAAATAATATAGTATTTGAAATAATAAATATATTAAATTGAAAATAATTAGTTTATTAACATTGTCTAATATTCAGAAAGCCTTTTATATATTACCAAACATCTCTCATATAATATTTATAAATGTGTTTCAAGAAGGCAAACTTCTCTGATGCTCAGGTCAAATTTTAGACACACTCTGCTGCTGCTAAGTCGCTTCAGTCATGTCCGACTCTGTGCGACCCCAGAGACAGCAGCCCACCAGGCTCCTCCATCCCTGGGACTCTCCAGGCAAGAACACTGGAGTGGGTTGCCATTTCCTTCTTCAATGTATGAAAGTGACACACTCTATATGTTCTTAAAAAGATATATATAGCCCCAAATTATGAAAAGCCTCAGTGTATAAAAATTAAAATTATCTCATATAAATTAAATACTTATAAGCAGAGTTTACTTATTTTCCTGCATTGTATAATAATAAAATCAACATTTATCAGATTCAGCTATTCAGCAAAGCAAAAATGATATTAATGCCAAAATAAAAAATTCATGAGTTCATAAACTGATATTATCTATTATAAAACAATAAATGGGAAAGCACACATGACAAATGAATGCTTCTTAAATCCCCAGTTTCATTATGGTACATTCAATAGTGCCAACAGGAAAAAGAACAGCCAGAAACACTTGAGAGAGGATAAAAATCAGAACAAATATAGACATTTTAAAATTTGATATTTTCACTTCTTAAAATACAATCAAGGAAAAATTAATACTGAAAGCTCTCAGAAAAGGCTTTAACTCCATGAATATTAAACAATTGTTTGAAAGCACTTAAATACTTGAGTGAAGTGAATGTAAGTAGTGGGAGGAAATACCTTTCAATCATGCAAGATAGAATAAATAAAATGATGATGCTCATCAATGATATGTGATCAAGAATTCACTGATTGACACAGTGACAAAATCTCCAACTCAATCAAATGTAAATGGGCACTTCCTAATAGTAATACTACAACTGAGCCTTCTAATCAGAGCTGACAGAAAAAGCATTCATATCATCTTGCCCTACACAGTCATTCTGCAGATGAAGAGACTAAAACAGTTAAGTGCATTCCAAAAAAAAAAACCCTAAAAATAAAACAAACAAAAAATTGTGATTAAGCAGTTAACCAATAAAAAGGAAAGAAAATATAGCTTGATCCTCTGTCTTTGATTACAAGGTAAATACACTGTCTAATGTAAGTGACATCTGGCCTGGTCTCAAAGGTAAAAATGTGGGCTATTTTAGGGAAGATCAGTTGGACAAGGTGATGTAAAGTGACCCTGCAGCTTCAGCATTAGCCAGGCAAGGCGAGGAGAGCACATGTTCCCACAAGTTAACCATCCTGGGTGTAAGAGATTAACACAAAGCTTGAGGAATTCGAAGAAGATTAGTTTAATAGCTTTGCTTCTTTGTCTCCTTTCTTTTTTCTTAGCTTTTGCAAACTCAAGACTGGGATAGAATAAGGAGGTGAGGGGATGGGAAAAGGAGGGTGATGCCTGAATCCTTCTCATGCTTATTCTCAGTTGCTCGTTGCAGCCCCATGAACTGTTGCCCACCAGGCTCCTCTGCCCATGGAATTTTCCAGGCAAGTAGCCTTTCCCTTCTCCAGGGGATATTCCTGACCCAGGGATCGAACCTGAGTCTCCTGCATTGCAGGCAGATTCTTCACCACTGCGTTACTTGGGAAGTCCTAAATAATACAAACATTTTCTCCAGGGGCCTCAGTCTGGCAGATGATGAAATCCTGATTCATTCTTTGTGTATTTGTGGTTTCCCAGGCCTCTTTTTTCTGAAGACCCTCACAGATATCCCATTCCTGTTTAGCAATTACCTCTGGACACATGACCCCAGAGCCCCTCTCCTTAATTAGCCATCATTAGCATTTTTCACAAGAGCGAGAAGGACCTAATCCTGAGTACATTTAAGGCGTAGAGCGTATTTTCCATAAGTTTATCTAGGCCTTCTCACTTGGAGAAAGATGAGTGGGAACACTGTCCTACTCAGTCCAACAAGAGGGAAAATGCACCAAATGATTTCTCAGTATAACTTCTGTGTCCTGTAGAATGGACTTCCCAGGTGGCTCAGTGGTTAAAAAAAAAAAAAAAAAAATCCACCTGCCAATGCAGGAGATTCAAGAGATAAGGGTTCAATCCCTGGGTGGGAAAGATCCCCTGGAGGAGGCAACTCACTCCAGTATTCTTGCCTGGAAAATTCCATGGACAGAGGAGCCTGGTGGGTTAAAGTCCATGGGGTTGTGAAGAGTCTGATACAACTGAATCAACTTAGAACACAGCACACATAAATATACATCCCTTTTTTCGATACATCAAATTTTCTCTTCAATCTTTTGTTCTAATTGGTTATTTGAGCCAAACAGTACCATGATATAGAGATCATAATATTTTTAATTGTCAGGTTAATAGTGAATTTTTTAGCACCAGAGATAACAAAAGTAATAATTAATATTAATTGATTACTACGGACCAGGCACTGATCTATGTGTTTTACTGATAATCTCACAAGAACCATTTGAGATGGATATAATCTTCATTATACAGATTGAAATCTAGGGCATAATACATCATGTTGCATAAGATCTTTGAGTTGCAAATAGCAGATACAAGATTTGAATTAGACCTTCTGCCTTCAGTACTCAAGCGAATAGCCTGGATGTTAACTTTAAGGGATTATTTATATTGCTTTATGATCCCAAAAATCTACATATATTTTCACTGTCTCAAGCTTAACATGAATACAAGAAGAATTTAAGAAGTGTTTATGGTTAGCTTTGCAGATTTTTTAAAATATATTGACTGATATGTTAAAACAACATTGCAAGATGAAATTGTTACAGTCCTTATAAAACTGTCTACTTAGTTGGTTTAGAGAGGCTTGGACAGAGCAGATGACCAATAGTTAAAGCTTGTAAGCATTCTAATATATCATTTGAATAATATTATATCATTCATATTTTATATCTTTTGTAATTTTAAGAGAATAATAATGAATATTGCCTTCTTTAAATGATAATAATTTAGGGAATTAGCAAAAGAAATAAGAAAGATTTATATAAAAGCAATGCACTAGCATTCTTCATTACTCATGGTTATTTAGCTAGAATATTCAAGTTCAATATTCAGTATTTTGTGAACATTTTTACAACGGATATGAAAATTTCAGTGTTATTATTTTAATTTTTTTCGTGATTCTAAACACTAAATCTTACTTGTTGGTGCTGACATTTTAGAAAAGCATCTGTAGGTGCATAATTTACAGCTAGACGGCTACTTATACATAGCACACGCATGGTACTGTAAGTCTGGCATGGACTTGGTTTGGGAATATGAAGGCTGCATCTGGCAAATGGTACAGTAGATGCCAAGATAATTGTGAGGAAGTAAGTCATGACAAGTCATACTTTCTATATTTCTTGTTTCTCTGGTGCCTTTATCTAATATGATAAAAAGTTGCATTTAACTTCTGTTCCCTGTTCTGATTAGTGGCATGTTTGGAAAAGCTACTGACCCAGGAAGGTAGGAAAAGTTCTACTCTGTATGAAGTATGCAATCATTTTTGTACAAGTGAGAACATTTAACTATCCTGACCATGGGTTTTAAGGGTATGAATACTGAAGACATTTTTGTAATATATGTGTTTCTTAACAGCATCTCTCTACTGACAGAGTGAACAATTTTCCTTCACTGACTGAGGGAAATTAGTTTGTGAAGAATGTGAATGACTTCTCGCACAAATCAAGAAGGACTGAGAGGAGGTAACCAGCAGCTGGTGAAAGAAAATGAAACAGCTAGGAGGAAAAATGCACGATGCATATGAGGATGACAACCTTCCTCATCTTTTAACAAATATTTAAAAGGGTTGCTCTCTGCATTTTGTCATAGTGTCTGTCTAATGGGAATTTAAATATTTAATAAGTCCTAAGTATTTTGCCTTGGTTTAGAAGGCAGTTTGTATAATATATCACAATTAATCCTAATAATTATTCTAGATAACCCTATGTTTTATAAGCAAAGATGTTTAAGTCTCTGGGTAAATGCCCCCAAAGTATGTCGCATATTTTATATACTGAGTTGAGAGTTTGCTTCAGTGCCCTGTTCTCACTTTGAAACACTCAATGGACTAAACTGTAAGTGGATGTGAATCACAGTGGCAAGTCCTGAATATCATAACCTTTCAAAAATCTCTCTTTCATTTGTGACAAAATCAGAATTAATGAGCATGAAAATAAAATGCCTGGGGCTGAAATCTCATAAAAGGCTACATGGAACTTCACTGTGTGATTTTGTAGACTCTCCTTATTCTTTGGTCCAACACTTATAGCAGGGCTGATCTTTAGTGGGTCAGTAAGTATTTGTGTATGTAAAGGGCACAGGTGAAGTCATACATTAGCTACTCTCTTTGTTTAAGAACTCAGGTAGTCCTTGTTTTAACAATCGATATACTCTGCTTTGGCAGAGAATCTAGCATCTTTCCAAAGCATAAAGACAGAGTTACTGAAAACACATTATAGTGGTGCCTAACCTTTGAGTGCATATCCATGGGAAAATACAAATAGTTCTGGACTATTAAGATTTCAAAATGATTTGTGAAACTGATTATTCCAAGTCTAATTGTTGTCTTTATTTAGATATTCACTTATTTTTATTTATTCATTTACAATAAACTTCAACTTTATTTTTAAGATGTCCTCTTTATTCGGATTTGCAAGAAACCAGAGTATGTGAATCAGTTTTAGGAGAACAGTTTTTCTGCTACTCAAAGAATCAAGTCATATTAATACTGATTATAATTTTACTACCCAATAATAGATGAACAATGATTTTAAAAGAACATTAGTAAAAATATTTAAGATTTCTTGCTCATATTAATTCATCTAAGTCCATAATGGAAGTTCATTTGGACTTTCCATTTAGTTCTCCTTCTTCACAGAAAAATAATTGTAACACTTGTTTTCTCCCAAAGATTCCCAAATATACACTATACTGATTAAATATGAATCTGTATCCCTCATAAAATAGCATATATACCAAAGAAAAGAGATGAGGTTTTTCTGATTTTTATGGCTATCTATATTCATTTTGGTTTGAAATTAAAGTATAATTGACACATTAATTTCAGGTGTACAACATAATGATTCAATATTTGTCTATACTGCAAAATGATCACCGCAGTAAGTCTACTTAACATCCATCAACATACATAGAAAGAGAGTTTTTTTCTTATAATGAGAACTTTTAAGATCTACTCTTAGCAGCTCTCAAATACGCAATGCAGTATTATCAATTATAGTTGCAATGCTGTACTGTATTTTGTTATTCACTTAATGCTTTAAGTAGTTTATAGGTTTTCTTCAGAAGTTTAGAAGAATTTCCTATATTTAATTGTATTTCCTGGACACTCTCTTGCCCCCAATTTCTACATCTGTAATTAAGTTAAACAGATAATGTAGTACACAGCACTGCTTTCAGAATGAGAATGTATATTCATTTCTAAACTTCTTTCCAGTATATTTAATTCCTTTACATGTCACCAATGAACTGACACCTTCAGGTAGAAATGACATCTTAAAATGAGCAAGTAATTAAACACACAAACCCATACTCACACATGTCCTCACACATACAGAGATACAGGTTAATAGGCAAACTGATAGGTAAATGGATCTAGACTTTTGAGATCACAGCTTGATAAAATGTATATTCTCCTGTATGTTAATCATTGTTTCATGAATATAATTTTTACTCATTTATTAGTTTTTTGTATATTTATGTTTCTGGATGTGGCCTAATACATTTGTTTTGATTTTATAAATATTGAACTTTTTTGCCTAAAAGCAACATCTAGTTTTATGTCTTGCAGATCAAAAACAAGAATATTTCTGTTATGTATTGTTAAAATATGATATGTTTGATCCATCTGTTTTCCAAAACACATTGATATATTTTCTGACAAATATAGCCAGATTTACTTTTCTGCAGACACATGGTAGACACTTTGAATTTATCTTAAGCCTTTGATAATGAGTAAACCTATAACAATGAGTAAATCATCTTAATGTTTTCTCAACTAGACGATCAACAAATGTACTTCAGTGTTATTTTATTTTTTAAAACTTTGCTGATGAAGTTGAACATTCTACAGCACCTTGAAGTAGTCATGCATTGTCTCACATAAAATAAAATGTTTTATTTAACTTACAGCATTTTTAAGAAAACTCATAATTTCAATTATGCTACAGAAAGAAATTCAGTGAAATGATTATTCACAATATTTATATTTATTTTATAAGAATCCATATCAAACATATGTTCCTTCAGCTCCCAGTATTTTCTAATCCTGTATATAGAAGGTTATTCTAAGCAACAGAATAATTGCAATATGCAGTTACCAAGCATTTCAAAATAATTTGCAGTAACTTCTAATGCTCTTGTAATGAAAATTGTCAGAGATAGAGATTTAATTTACAAAGTGATAATTATAAGTGAAAATAATTACTCACAATATATTTTTGCATTTATATTTTATTAATATTTAAGTACTAATATTTCTATCTCCTTTTCATTTTCTGGATTATTCCAAGTTTTGAAAACTTAATTTTAGACCCTTTTGTGATATCTACTTGCTACATGAATGGAAGCTTAAAGGAATTGCTACTATGACCTCTCAAGGTTCTTTGACCTCTTCAAGGTTTCTTAGGACAGCAGTTCCGCACATTTTCAGCGGTCAATGAGAAATGCTTAGATTGCTCTATTTGTATTATGCAATGAAACACTTCAATCACTTTCAGAAAAAAATGGTGCTTATAATTGAGAATAAATATGTAATGTTTCAGTATTTATATGTATGATTTAAAAAGCTTTCTCTGAAAATAAATAGTAACTCTGTAACCTTTAATATTTATAGACTTTAAACATGGGTTTTAAAATATTTTCTTGAGTAATGTCTTCGCTTCAGATTTTGAAAGTTCCTGGAAGGAAAATGGCAAACATAATTAATAATCTTGTTTTACAATTTATTGTGGAATCCAATGACATATGGCTATAATCATTTTAATCTTCCTACAAGAAAACATTAAATACTGTCCTATGACGGTAACATTGATGATGGACATTGTGTGTAATTCATGTTTTTGTAGTATTTATTGTTCAAAGAATATCTATACCTATCATATTATGCTTTTTAAGATAAATCATGGACTTATGTGTGTGTGCATTTAAATAAAACTTGTAATTAAGGGAAGTTGCTTTCACTACACTCACACAGTGTGCGATCTTTGTAAGCAGCTACTTTTAAAGGTCAGTCAAGAAATGTGTATGGTATCATGGTGTTAATCAGTAATCTACTTTTGACACTAAACACTGACTGCTAGTTCTGTAAAATAAGTTTATGGGAACATGTACACCATTAATAATTTTAGCACTTAAAATAATAATTAGTTGTTATAACTCTTGCTGATCAAATGGTAATCACAACATGTAAGTCACCAAATTCTGATTTTTAAACCAAATAAATCTAATATACCCATAGCAGCAGCCTATGTTCATAAAACGTCAACAGTATGTCTCTTCTCACATGAACTTGTCTCTCCTCTCTCAAGAGCTAGAGTAGTATACTTCACTCACGTGAGTCTGACCAATAAAATACTGCAGAAATGATGCTGGACCAGTAGGAAGCGTAATTAAATGGCCTAGTACTTTACATTTTCTAGGAACCCTATATGAAGTATACTTATCCTAAGACAAACATTCCATTAAAAAAGAAAAAGGAACAAGCTCAGGTCTCATGCATCTTGTAGAAAATCAGAGGAAATACAGAGAGGAAGAGAGCAAGAGCACTAAGATGCATAGATAAGGAAACCATCCAGGAAATGGATCCCACCACCTTCAGACACTGCGTCTCCTGCCACACGGATCAGACATGACCTGCTAGCTGAACCCTTCCACAAAATCATGAGCAAATTAAAGTGTTTGTTTTGAACCAGTAAATTTTCACAGTAAGTTATGTAAGCAGTGGTTATGTAAAACACCCATGTTCACATGGAAGAATTATAAAACAAACAAACAAAAAATACCAAGGAAAATATAAGTGTTTCAAATCTATTAATAATATAGAATAGTTGATCTGCAATTAAAATTAGACTGTGTAATGTACTTCAATTATTTCTTGACAATTTAATGTTTTCTTTCAGGAACTGTCCCCTTACCCTCATCAGATGGTGTCAGCATTATTATTTTCCTTAATTCCTTTTGGTAGATAAATGACCTGGGATAGCCAATAGGTAGCAGTAGCAGGCACACCTGGATTGTGATTAGATTAAAAGTTATACAACACTAGATAATTAAGAATCCTTTTTATATTATTATTACTGATTCTACAAAGAAAGGAATCTCTCCTTTTGAAATGGATATGACTGAAACCAGCTGATCCTTGGTCTGTCAGTGGATAGTAAGGCCAACATGTGGGAAAGACTTGCTTAAGAATTATTGTTTTAAAAATATGTAAAATGGATCAAAGTGAACAAGAAAGAGAGATGACTGATAACACCTTTTGAACTCTAGGACCTAGTCATACCTTAAGCAAGAGTGTTCTCTTTGATTTCATAGATATACAAGCCGCAAAATGTTATTTTTGTCTTGAACTAGTTACAGTTGGTTTTCTGTTACTGAGAATCGAAGTCCTGACAACTGAACTATATAGAATATTGTGTGATCGGTGGAAGTGGCAAGAACTCATAGTAGAGATCCTGCCTACTGTGAATTTATTAGCAAGAAAAATTTAAATTGGAAATTGTATTAACATTCATTTAATTTTTTTTTTACCATTTTTATGTGTAAAATTTTGTGCTGGACATATACAGTTATACATACAGCCCCTATATTATGCATGTTGTCAAGGACTTGACTGTTTGGAATTTTTATATTATTAGGTAAAATTAAAGCTACAGGTTTTAAGAGTATGAGGATTTGGGGTGAAGACAGAGCCATACATTACCAAGAGCTCCCATGGGAAAATGTGATGTTATATATTGGGAAATAAATTAGAAAATGTATACTTTTCCTCTCTGTCCTCATATGTCTAGTTATTTTTTTTCCTGCCACTAGCTGACCTTATAGGGAACAAGTCTAAAGAAACTAACATGTCCCCACACACTGGAGCTGTTTGAGTGTACTAAGCAGTATTTACAGGAAGAATAAAAAATGCCCCAAATATCTGTTTAATTTTAAATGGTTGTTCAGCATGAAGGGGGGAATTTTTATAGATGAGAGTATCAAATCTCTATCAGTAGAATGTGTTTTCTTCTTTCATCACCAGATCCAACAGAAGGATGATGATTCCCTGGTGGCTCAGAGAGTAAATGCATCTGCCTGAAATGCAGGAGACCTGGGTTTGATCCCTAGGTCAGTAAGAACCCTTGAAGAAAAGAATGACTACCCGCTCCAGTATTTGTGCCTGGAGAATTCCATGAACTGAGGAGCCTGGCAGGCTACTGTCCATGGGGTCACAAAAAGTAGGAGACAACTGAGTGACTAACACTTTCACTTTTCGTACATGTGAAAATTACTTCTCTGTACCTTATAGGAGTCTGCAGTGACCACTAGGTTCTTGAGATATAGATGTATGTTTTCAAATGATTTATATCTACGTTTGGAAAGTAAACAAACAAGCAAACAGTCATACCCAAAAGCAACTTATCCCCATAATTTCTTATCCTTAAGTTTAAGAAATTACTATATATTAATATCTCCAGGTATTCAGGTATTCAGTGCTGTTATTCTAAATTCAAACTTCATTCACCTGATTTTCCTCCTTCTTATTTTTACTTACATCTAATTAGTTACAAATTGTATTGATTCTACTTCAGTAGTAGTTCTAATTTTCCTCACTTCAGTTGCACTTAACTCTTTTATGTCATAACATATCAAGTCCCTCCTCCCACATAGTACAGATTTTTCTGCAAAGGAAGATTTTTGAATACTTTTCCTATTTCAGAAAATATGTTAGTACATTAAAACTACATAATGTAGAGAGAGAACAGTTATATATAATTACATATAATATTATTTATAATACATAATTACATATATGTTATTTATGTGGACTTGGTCCTGTCTGACTCTTTGTGACCCCCTAGACTGTCATAAGAGACCCCTGCCAGGCTTCTATGTCCATGGAATTTTCCAGGCAAGAATGGTGGTGGTTTAGTCACTAAGTCATGTTCGACCTTTTTGTGACTCAATAGACTGAAGCTTGCCAGGCTCCTCTGTCCATGGAATTCTCTAGACAAGAATACTGAAGCAGTTACCATTTCCTACTCAAGGGAATCTTCCCAATGCATGGATCAAACCTCCATTTCTTGCTTCTCCTTCATTTGCAGGTGGATTCTTTACCACTGGGCGACCTGAGAAGCCCATATGTTAGTATATAACATAAAACATAAAAAGTCATAGGATTTACACAGATGTCTAGACAAGTCCTATTTTTCCTCTAGTAAGTTCTTTCAGTAATTTCATATGTGATTTTATATGCCTGAGAAAAGAGACATGCGTAATCATTTTATATATAAATTTAAATATGTCAACCCAATATTAGGTAGCAATCATCAATAGGCAATTTAATCTTTTCTTTAAATAGATGCATACCTTATTCATACAAATCTTGTATTTTATTTAAAAATATAAATGTAAAATAGCAAAGAAAAATATTTCTCTTGAATAAATTAATAATCTTACTCAAATATTTATCAATTTTTGAAAAATATGTATTCCTTATTGTTTTCTCTTAAATCTGTAGGAGAAAAAAATTGTAGAAGTAAATACGCATCCAGGTGCCTCCCAATTGATTTTATTTAATAGAATGAAAAGTTCTAAATTCATTATATAGTGTTAAATAAAATCATTATAAATTCCATATCTTTAGTATCTGATACTTTCAAGTGTATAAGTAATGTTTATAAAACAAGATGTATTTAAATTATAAAATTACGTATTTTAAATTTATGCTTAAAATTAAACAAAAATTATATTATTAGAAGCACATTGTTTAGAGTTATAGAATCTTAATAGCAAATGCCTCAACTGTTGTTAAATTTTAACAAAATATATACAAAAGTGCTGTGTATTATAAAACACTCCTTTTTACTATGTTGATTATGGATTTTATTTTACATATACTTAACATCCATGTTTGATTATAAAACTAATATTCTGTGTATGTTGTCATGCTGTCATTTTGAAACTTATGTTTTAAACTTGTTTCTTGTATAAATGAGGCCAGCATTTATCCCTTTGTTAAATAAGTGATAAGTTCTGTTTATCTCCAAGAGAGGTATGCTTTGAAAAGGATTTAGTTTAAGTAATAAAGTAGAAGATTATGTCTTTTATATATGAGCAACAGGTCTTGAAGCCATATATAAGATGAAATTATTAATATCCTTTAATAGCCCAGTTGGTAAAAAAATCCACCTGCAATGCAGGAGACCCCGGTTCGATTCCTGGGTCAGGAAGATCCACTGGAGAAGGGATAGGCTACCCACTCTAGTATTCTTGGGCTTCTCTTGTGGCTCAGCTGGTAAAGAATCTGTCTGCATGTGGGAGACCTAGGTTAGATCCCTGGGTTGGGAATATCCCCTGGAGAAGGGAAAGACTACTCATTCCAGTATTCTGGCCTGGAGAATTCCAGGGACTATACAGTCCATGGGGTCACAAAGAGTCAGACACGACTGAGCGACTTACACTTTCACTTTGTCAAAAGACATGTTCTGTTTTACATCGTTTTAGAAAGACCTCAGGGTTTCCCAGGTGGCTCAGTGGGTAAAGAATCTCAATCAGGAAGATCCCTTGGAGGAGGGCCAGGCAACCCACTCCAGTATTCTTGCCTGGAGAGTCCCATGGACAAAGGAACCTAGTGGGCTACAGTCCACAGGGTCGCCAAGAGTGGGACGCAACTGAGAACGCACACAGAGAGACATCAGATGTGTAAGTTTTATATTCTACTTTTTGCATATATCTTTAATTACATTTAATGCTAGTATATATTTACTTTCAATTATTTTGTCCCTTTGATGTGGAGCAATGTCAATTTTTTAGATCTAGTTACAGTGTATAAATCTCAACGTATTTAGTACATAGATAAGTTTAATACACAACTGTTACTGTAATTTCAAAATTCATTGACTACTTAGCAGTAGAAACTAAAAACAAGTTTCTTCCATTTTTTTATCTTTAGCTTAAAGTATTATCTATTGCTGCCATAATTACTAAAATTCTTTGAACTGAATCTGTTTTCTCCTTCCTCTTCTCTTATCTCTATCCCCAAAGCTATTTGATTAAAATTTCAAGTCTCTTAGCAAAACTTCTTTTAGGATAATACCCACATGCTTATAGGAGTTCCTATGGGGTTTTGTTCAATTAAGAATATCACATGAGATACAGCAAATTCAGAGGTAATACTCAGACAATTTATTCCTTATTATCAGAACAAAATGTTACAAATATGGCACATTTGTTCTTGGAACAAACCAAAATCTAATATAGATAACTTTGTTAAAACAAAGTTATATAAAATATGGTAGACATTTATAAACAAATACATATAACATTTAAAAATTGGTTTTTCAGAATCCTTTTAAACTGTTTATGTGTCAGGGAACTGAGCTAGCGTTGTGCTGCATAAATAGGGAAACAATGAATAAGAACTGAAAGCTCTCCTGGGAAATGATTATTAATAGACTATCTTAGATAGTGTCTCATTAAACTAATGACCTTGAAATAAAGTAGAGATTTGAGAAGTTAAAATGTATTTTGCATGGAGAAATATATAAAATTGAAATAATTAACTGAGGTTTTGAATTCAATGTGCAAAGGATTTTTCTTTAAATTTGAGGTGGAAATATATGCCTGTAAAGAATTATAAAGTCTACTCTTCACTTACCCTGAGGACTCTCCTCAAACTATTTTATTGTGGTCTTTTCTCTAATTGAGACTTAGTTTGACTTTATTCTAATAAATTAACGTGTGTTGTGCATTATTTTAAATGCTCCACTGAACACACACATTTTCCAATTTCAAATGAATTCAACTGGTGTATTGCCATGAATATACCTTGATGCTATGGTTCAATATTTTACAGACAGGCTTAAAAACTCCTCATTAAAAAAAAAGTTTTAGGAAAGAGAATAAAAAAAAATTTTCCACATCATTGTGGATTAATGCATCTTTTATAATATTAACTCTGTACTTCTAACTTCAGAGTGTTATATGCCAAAATGTGTGAAAGAAATTGTAAAGTCATTTTAAAGAATAGACCACATTATCTGATGTTTAGGTAACTTTAGAAATAGTAGTCACTCTAGATTGATAAGTCAGGTGATTTTTAGAAAGAAGAGCTTTCAAGCAGTTTGATAAAATAGAGGGACTGAAATGGTGTCAAGATACAAGCAATTTAACATGAATTTGAAAAATTGAAAATTGTCTTTGTATTTTGGATATTAGGCAAGAGTTTGGAAGCCACATCTACTTCAATAATTACTTCAAATAACTTATTTTATCATTATCTTTATCATTATCCAGCTACTTTTGATATCGAGTATGTATGTATTTCCATTTGCTTGTAGGTATTTACAAGATAGAACTCAATCATTAGACGTCCATAAACTTTTGCACATAAAAGAAAGCATAGAAAAGAAAAATATGAATGCATTAACCTTTTATCTATACCCCAAGAGCCCTCCAAATTACCCCCACATTCATGTCAAAAACAGTTAACATATCATGACCTGAACTCTGTTCACTGCACCTTATAGTGACAGCTGTATTTGTAATTTCCATACTATTTCTCACTCTATAGAGCTGTACATTCATTTCTACCTGAAATTTTCTTTCCCACCTCCACCCTTTTCCATGATGTAGTTAAAGACTATGTGTCCATTATGATTCATTTTCAAAAATTTTTGTTGTGCTCTCAAGACAACTGTACCTGTCCAGACTATTATTTTTACTATCATCACATTGTCCTTGTAGTAACATACCATCTTCTGAGCAGCAAACACAATGCTTAATTTATAAAAATGAGCATATGCAGTGTGTCTTACCAGGAGTCCAATACACACCATTTGTTTGTTCAACAAACAAAGGGAGAAATCAGTTTGAACTGGTATTTGTAGTGAGGCTTTAACAGTGTTGTATAGGTCGGGTAAATATATGAATAAACTTTACATATTCAGTGAGGACAAGAAAAATATTACAGAGGGACAGAATCAAGAAAAGCTTTCAAATTCAAAATAATTACAATCTTCTTGGGATTGTAGAAGTGGGAATACTCTGTGGACTGTTGAGAGGTGCAGATCTGATGTCCATCAGTGATTTCAACTAGGATGTTTGGGATCTACACTAGATCCCCAGGCCCAACAGCACACTGAAAGACATAGTTGTATCTCAAAAAGGCTGCAAAAGCTAAATATTTTTAAAATAAACCACAAATAAAATTAAATAAAAACTAAAGAATGCTATTGAAAACTGTGGAAAGCCACAAGAGACTTACCAGCATGATGGAATCCCCCCACCCTGGTGATGGTACCCAGTATGGATTCTGGTTTGGATCCTCAAAATACTCATGCCAGGCCTCCACACCAGTGGAAATTTCCTGTATGATGCAGGGAACCCAAATCTGATGCTGTGTGACAACCTACAGGAATGGGGAGGGAGGTGAGAGGGAGGTTTAAGAGCAAGAAGACATATGTACACTTATCACTGATTCATTATGATGCACGGCAGGAACCACCACAACACTGTAATTATCCCCCAATTAAAAGTTATTGAAAACTCAAATATGATTGTGTTTATATGGGTTATCACTCCCTAGTTTTATGAGTTTAAAAATAAGAATAGAGGAATATTTTAAATATTTATGTATTTTAAACTCACTACCATGTTAATATAAATATTTTTATAAAATATATATTTTTATCAAATGTGACTTTATTTTTGAAAACAAAAGAATTGTGAGATTGTTTTGCATGTTTGGAATTTATGACTAAGCAGCTTTATAGAAGACAGCTAAACTCTCATTTCCTTTTGCATCAATTCTGTTGCCAAATAATATTTTTGGTGACATCTACAAAGAAAATTCTTTCTCACAGATATGTAGTTGGGACAGAACCTCAGGGATTCTCAGATCAGACACTGATAACTATTGGATTAAGGAAAATATGGAAGCCAACTAGTTGTGAGACTGTTATAACACCAGAACTGTTAGGTGAAAGACAGTGTAAATCATTTCATTCAACTGCTTAACACACAAATCAAATTTCTTAACTAACCCAGTACCAGCCTCTAAATAAAGACATTTGTAACTCTAATGTGCACCCTGAAATGTAACTGAATATTCATTACACAAGTTTGGTGCCACTACGATGATTTGAATCGATACCACTAAAAGAAACTAGGAAGGCAGTTTTGTTGAATATACCTTATGCAGTTAGACTTTCATAACAAGATGGAGAGGACATATTAGAGATTAGAGGAACTTTTACTTTATCCTCATTAGAACACCCGTATGTCTCCTGGGAGTGCATACTCAGATACCACCTAACACTGTCACAGTGACACAGAATATAAATTGCAGAGTCGGACATGACTCAGTGACTAACACACACTGCTTATGTCTTGCCTTACCTATTTCAACAGTGTCCACACTATTATTTTTATTACCACACTGAACAGCCTCAACTCATTCACTCACCATTTTATCTTCCTTAAAGTAGAGATGCATTTTGTCATTCTACTGTTGAAATCCCTTAATATGGCCATAGACTGAACATTCAGCTCCATAAGTGTTAAAATTTGAGAATAGTCATTTCTTCCCCTGCATTGTTCTTCTAAAATCCTTTATTCAAACAAAACTGAAATGAAAAAAAAAAAAAAGATGAAAATCTGTTAAAGCAATTAAGGGGTTAAGTTTTAGTCGCTCAGATGTGTCTGACTATTTGCAACCCCATGGACTGTAGCCCACCAGGCTCCACCATCCATAGAATTCTCCAGGCAAGAATACAGGAGTGGATTGCCATTCCATCCTCCAGGAGATCTTTCTGACCCAGGGATTGACCCCCAGTCTCCAGCATTGCAGGTAGATTCTTTACTGTCTCAGCCACCAGGGAAGCCCAATAAGGGGTAAGATAGGTAGCAAACACACAGTTACAATTTGTATCAGAGCAAAGAGATGGGTGGTATGGATCAGCTGCCATGCAGATGACTTAGGAGTTTAAAGGAAATTTCCTCTTGACAATTGGTGTGGGGCAGGGGAAGGTGAGGGAGTCAGACAGTTTGTTTCCATAAAGATGAAGATGTATTTATGGCAGCTGCTTGAGCTACTGCCAAAAGAACAAAAGTTAACTTGGCTGGAAAATTTCAGAATAACCAATAAATCAAACTGGATTCAAACTAATGTATTTCAACCTGGAGGCTGTGCTCCATATGTGACTCATTCAGCTTTATAGGAGGTTGAACCCACTCTTTCATCCTTTACTTGGCTTCATTTTGCCATCACATAACAGTATGTTCAAGGAAATTAGAGGTGGATACTGTCACCAGAATAGAAAATAGAAATGGCCTTCAGAATGTGGCCACATGGGTCTACAGTTCCTAATCATATATTGCAAAATCAAGAAGATCTTCAATGGGTAGAAAAAAGAATGAACCTACATAAAATCTTTTGACAAAACTAACATAAGTTCATTTATGTTCATTATTTACCTGATTTAGTATGATCAGACATGACCAAGCGACTAAGCACAGCATAGCACACTATGAATATATGTATACTTTTGTCTTACTGCAGGAAAAAATTAAGGAATGTGGTATTATAACTAAGGATGGTATACAATATAGAGCACATATAAGATACTGCCTTCCTAAAATATGAACACATTTTCAGGTCTAAATTTTATGTGGTGGCTATAAAGATGTGGATAATACATGGTGGCTTAGTGGCCCTGTATGTCTAGGATCCTTATGACAGAAAAAAAAAGTGTTAGTCACTCTGTTGTATCCAGCTCTTTGCGACCCCATGGGCTGTAGCCTGCCAGGTTCCTTCATCCATGGGATTTTCCAGGCAAGAATAAGAATACTGGAGTGGGTTGCCATTTCCAGCTCTAATGACAGAAAAGAACCCCATGACTATTTAAACTTCACCAAGCAAAGAGATCATTCTTTTAGCCTCCCTCTTCCTAGTAATGAGTTGTTTCTTCAGGCATAAACCTGGAGACATGTTAAATAGGAAGGATGATCTCTTAAAATTACATGTTCCCATCTTCAAATCTGAATGGAAGAACAATATATACATACACACACACACACACACACACACATTTGTGAGGCATTGTTATTATTGTTGTTTAGTCACTAATTCACATCTGACTCTATTCATGGGATTTCCTAGGCAAGAAAGGAGTGGATTGCCATTTCCTCCTCCAGGGGATCTTCCTGACTCAGGGATGGAATTCATCTCTCTCACATTGGCAGGCGGATTCTTTACCACTGAGCCACCTACGAAGCCCTCTGTGAGACATATGTTTACTGTAAATGATTACACTAACAAGTATTAAAAACTATCCATCCTCCTTATTATCGAGAAAAAATAGAGTTATATTTTAGCTTTTATATCCTGGTAAGACATGCTTTTACAGTTGATGATATTTGTTTTTTCTTTAAAATTTCTGAGGGCTAAATACATAATGCATATAATGAGTTAGAAATGATCGTTATTCATTTACAGCCTCTCCAGTTAGAGTGAAATACTGTCGTTTTTAGGTCATTGTATAATGGTGTTTCTGGCATACGTGGATTGAATAGAGTAACGCTCAGTGCCAAGGTTAATGTATCAACTTCAGGTAGTTGCTTTGTTGAATTTTGTTAAATATTCTCCAGCTTCTCTAACCCTCTGAGACTGACTAAAATGAAAAGGAATTTAATTAGAGTGTGCTGGGAATGTAATATGATACATTAAGTTTTTATTAAGAAAACTGGTATTGAACCACAATGTTATTGGTTCTGAAATTATCCTTCTAGATAAACAAAGTACACATACGTGTAGGTAAGCAGATTGAATGTAAAGGAAACTTATCAAATGGTATTAATTCAATGGCTGTTTACATCATAAAGTGATTTTGAAGGAAGGGAGCTTTTTCATGCCATATAAATTTCAAAAATAAATCTCCTGTTTCATTTTGGAGCCACTATTCAAGAGCCGTTATGCCATGTCTGTTTAAGTCATTGGAATTCAGCACTCCTGTGATTAATTTCAAAGGCACATTGGTCCAGGGTTATTATTAGGTTAGTCTGTTAATGCAGAATCTGTCAAGAAGGCCTTGAAGTGGAAATCACACAGATGCATACAAAGTTCTAGCTTAAAGTCCCTTTAACACAAGGATTAGACTTTTTTTAGTTTCATTTGGTGAAGGGAGCACAAATTAAGACAATTAATTGAATCGACCTATGTTTTTAGCAGTCTGTAATACATTTCTGAAAATAAAAGTACAGATACTCCTCACAAAAATAAATAAATAAAAATAACCTCAGTTTAATAAAACTCTGTGCATTCAAAGGAATTAATATCATTAAACAAGTGTTTATATTATATGAATAATATTATACCAAATGATAATGGTAAATCTCTTAAGTAGCAAAGGTGCTTTCTAGAATTTTAAAATAAGACTTTGAAATAGGTTAGTATTCCTTTTCCTCTGCTTTGTTGGGCTCAAAAGCATTGTTTACCTTATTTTGGTATTAAATAGTCATGTGTCTCTTAAATAGCAGTTGAAATTTAAATACATCTCCAATTCAGATAATCCACTACCACACTATTTCATCTGATTTATTTAGTCTAATATTATCCATTATTTAAATCACTTGAGTAATTATTTAACCTTACTTTTAGTTTAGTTATATATAAATACAATGTCATAAAATAATCATAATCAACAAGTATAAATTGTCATCACTTTGACTATCTCAATCATCCATTATTGAAAGTTATTAGAAACCTGAATATGTTATGTAGGTTTTTAAATTCCTATTATGCTTAATTTAGGGTTTCCCTGAAAGCTCAGTTGGTAAAGAATCTGCCTGCAATGCAGGAGACCCCGGTTCGATTCCTGTTCGGGAAGATCACATGGAGAAAGGACAGGCTACTCACTCCACTATTTTGGGGGTTCCCTTGTATGCCTCAGCTGGTAAAGAGCTCACCTGCAATGTGGGAGACCTGGGTTCGATCCCCGGGTTGGGAAGATCCCCTGGAGAAGGGAAAGACTACTCATTCCAGTATTCTGGCCTGGAGAATTCCAGGGACTATACAGTCCATGGGGTCACAAAAAGTCAGTCATGACTGAGTGACTTTCACTTTCACATGGTTCATTTAAAAGAGGAAATTCCATCTTTTTAACTAGAACTCCATAAAACACACTGTCACTTCATTTGCTTTTCTTATAATGAGTAAGTTCATTTTCAGGAGAATACTAGTCCATATTAAAGATTCTTTCAAAGTGATAAATATATTTTGTTGGAATATCTGGATATTAAATCATAATTAACATAAATTTGTGCCATCTTAAAATCTGATAACCTCAAGAATTGTAGGCCCTATGGTGAATAAGCTAGTTTCAGCCCTTACATTTAAAGACAACTTGTAATCATTGGAAGGACTGATGCTGAAGCTGAAACTTCAATACTTTGGCCACCTAATACAAAGAACTGACTCATTTGAAAAGACCCTGATGCTGGGAAAGAGTGAAGGCAGGAGGAGAAGGGGACGACAGAGGATGAGATGGTTGGATGGCATCACCGACTCAATGGACATGAATTTGAGCAAGCTTTGGGAGTTTGTGATGGACAGGGAATCCTGGCTTGCTGCAGTCCATGGGGTTGCAAAGAGTCAGACGACTGAAAGACTGAACTAAACTGAACTGAACTGAATCTTTTAGTGTATTTTTCAATGTATTGAATAAAAAATTAAACATACTTACCTATGTGAAATAAAATTATTTTTCTTACTCTTACATACATAGTATTTTTAAGTTTTATTTGTAAACCTCCTTTGTGATATTGATGCAGTTATATATTAGGGTTGACAAGTATATTACTTTTAACAATATATAAATATAATTAAATAATAATTAGCACATTTTGGCTATATATTTCATCAGCATCTCAGAATTTTGCCAATTTTTAATGGTAACAAACAGTAGCATATTTCTAAATAAGGTGAAAATATTCAGTAAATATTTGTTGAATGCCTGACTGTGTGTATGTTCAGTCCCATCACACTCTTTGTGACCCCATGAACTGTAGCCCAGCGCTCCCCTGTCCGTGGGATTTTCCAGACAAGAATATTGGAGTGGGTTGCCATTTCCTCCTACAGAGGATCTTCCTGACCCAGGAATCAAACCCGTGTTTCCTGTGTTTCCTGCATTAGCAGGCAGATTCTTTACCACTGAGCCACCTGGGAATCTACTGGTGAGTAGATGATCATTAATTAAAATTAGAAAAGATTTTTTTAGTGAGAGGTATCTATGTCTTTTTGTCATTGTTTAACATATGTTATGTGGTGTTTATCTTGTTCTTTTGTTCAGAGAGTTGTTGGTTTCTATACATTAGATAAAACAGCAATCTCTCCCAGTTTTGTTGGAGTGGTGTCAGTAGGAGATAAACCTTACCATTCAACCCTTCCCAAGCTCTTGGTTGTGTCTCAAGCCTTTATTATGCTTTGGAATTTTAAGGACTAAAGGCAAGACAACATACAAAATTATTTCTTAAGGTTTCCTTTTCTTCTTATGAAGATCTACCATTTTTGAGGAAGGCATTGCCTTTTTGTAATGTTTGACGATAACTGATTAGAAGTCATGCCAGCAAATTGTATTATCATGTCATTGTCCTTTCTGGCTTTCTTGGAGTCATTTTCAATAATTCATTGAATATCTTCATTATTATATTGCTTTACTGGCTTGTTTTCATCTTAGTACTTTCTGCCAAAGAATGATACCAACAAAACACAGGATTCAATTTAGTTTATTTATGAATACAACTGTTATTGTTGAAGATCCACTTTTATCAAAAACAAGTAGAGATGTGTACATGTGCTTATGTCTATATATTAAGGACTACATTTGTTATTGCCATAATTCAGATTGAAATGAATAATGAGGTAATTAGCAAGAAGTTTAAGTAATACCTAAAGCACTTATTAGCACACTGAATTTTGCATTATTCAAAATGTGTGGATATAGGACTTCCCTGGTGACAAGGATTTGATCCCTGGTCTGGGAAGATTCTACCTGTAGCAGAGCAACTAAGCCCATGTACCACAACTACTGAGCCCACACTCTGGAGCCCCAAGCAGTGACTGCTGAGCCTGTGTGCTCAAACCACTGAAGCCTGCACGCCTAGAGCCTGTCCTCCACAGCGAGAGAAGCCGCCCATGTTAATGAGAAGCCCACACACCTCAACAGTGAGTAGCCCCGCTTGCTGCAACCAGAGAAAGCCCACATGCAGCAATGAAGACCAGTGCAACCAAAACTGAATCAATAAATACATAAAATTTTTAAAATGCATGGAAGTAGATACCCTGATTACTTATCCTACTTAAAACCCACAAAACCCATGAAATGCTGTTTAAATGTATGTATTTTAATGCAGAACTTGGCTAACAAAATTGTGAAGAAAAGAAACAGTGTTTCAGTTCAGTTCAGTTCAGTCGCTCAGTCCTGTCAGACTCTTTGTTGGAGAAGACTCTTGAGAGTCCCTTGGACTGCAAGGAGATCCAACCAGTCCATCCTAAAGATCAGTCCTGGGTGTTCACTGGAAGGACTGATGCTGAAGCTGAAACTCTAGTACTTTGGCCACCTCATGTGAAGAGTTGACTCATTGGAAAAGACCCTGATGCTGGGAAGGATTGGGGGCAGGAGGAGAAGGGGACGACAGAGGATGAGATGGTTGGATGGCATCACTGACTCGATGGACATGGGTTTGAGTAAACTCCATGAGTTGGTGATGGATAGGGAGGCCTGGCGTGAGTGAGGTTAATTAGAGCTAAACAAGCAGCAAAGTTGCTTTTTATCTGCCTGCCAGAAAGAGAGTCCTTACCATGAACTGAGTCTTCGGACACTTCCATCTTGGAATTTCTAGACTCCAGATAATTGAGAAATGAATGTCTTTTGTTGAAGCCACTCAGTCTATGGTACTTTCTTATGGGAGCCCAAACTGACTAATAAATCAGCCAACATCATATTATTGCCTAAAAATGAATTTTTAATCAAAATAACATGTATTAATAATATAAATTCTGGATCCAGAGAAAACTATTTAAGGTAATAGAAATATACATAATGTAGCTAGTCCTTTGCGACTTTACATTTTTCATTAGTCATAACATTAGCAGCTGTGTTTCTCTTTACTAGAAGATCCTAGAAATAAATGCAGGTGTTCTGGGAGACAAATGCAAATGATATCAACTTCCTCATTTTTTAATCCACTGAGTGTTTAATTATGGAATGCTGTCTTTAGATTTTATTTATGTTAATTGTAATGCTTTACAAAATGAATGACGAGTAAGAGTTAAAACTTCAGAATAGTTCATGAATTATTCTTATCATCTATCTTGTCACTGTTGACAAATGCTCCATATGTTCACAAATTTTCATGCTTTGCTTGATTTTTAATGTGCTTTGAATATCAATACTTGAATAAAATCATATCTAAAAAGAAGTTAGTAAGCTTTATTTAATTTTAAATATTATTTTTCATATTATCTGTTAGAAAATTCCAGTTTGTACTTTTAGCTATATTTGCTTAACTATGTACTAAGCCTACTAAAATGTGGACAAAGTAAGGCTAAACTCCATATTTTGTACTGTTTTGTGTTTTTAGCAACAATGGAAAAGCCGCATTTCAGAAGATGTTATGAGGTAGTACACAAAAGTTTTATAAATAAGATTTATACGTAAATTATTCTGTATTCCTCCCTCTGACAGTCTCCAAGTGGTTCTGATTTGAATGTCTTGAGTACTTTTCATACTTTGATAGAGATTGAGTTTAGGCAAGTTACTTACTCAATTTTGTCCAACTCTTTGTGACCCCATCCCATGGACTGTAGCCCATGGACTGCAAGAAGATCCAACCAGTCCATCCTAAAGGAAATCAGTCCTGAATGTTCATTGGAAGGGCTGATGCTGAAGCTGAAACTCCAAAACTTTGGCCACTTGATGCGAAGAACTGACTCATTTGAAAAGACCCTGGTGCTGGGAATGATTGAAGGCAGGAGGGAAAGGGGACGACAGAGGATGAGATGGCTGGATGGCATCAACGACTCAATGGACATGAGTTTGAGTGAACTACAGGAGTTGGTGATGGGCAAGGGAAGCCTGGCGTGCTGCGGTCCATGGGGTCGCAAAGAGTCAGACATGACTGAGCAACTGAACTGAACTAGACTGTAGCCCACCAGGCTCCTCTGACCATGGAATTCTCCAGGCAAGAATACTGGAGTAGGTAGCCATTTCCTTCTCCAGGGTATCTTCCAGATCCAGGGACTGGGCCCAGGTCTCCTACCTTGTAGCCAGATTCTTTACCGTCTGACCCACCAGGGAAGCCCTGCTTAGTCTCACTGTGCCTTAGTTCCCTTATCTAAAATTGGGATGTTAAGGGTGCCTGACTCATTTTTGCTATGAGGATTATAGATATTGTAAACTTCAAAACAGAGTGCCAAATGTTGAAGTGCTATATAAGCATTAACTATCATTTTCTTAATAAATATTAGCAATATTATTGTTTGTCTGTCATTGATGGAAATCTGACTACATGCTAAGATGCTTCCACAAATATCCATAAACACTAGGTATGTATAATAAATTCAGACCGAATGACTGCAAGTCAGTAAGACCTAGAAGAACATGGACCATGTTTGAGCATCATCTCACATCTCATGCTCCCTTTCACACCAAGAACAAGAAGGCCTTATGATTGTCATTGTGATTCAATCTTCTGATTGCAATAAGATTCACCTCTTCTGAGGGCTGATTTATAGAAACACCCCCAAATTCTTTTGCCATTCAAGTCACCAATTCTCCTTCCCTTTAACCCTCCCATGTTCTCTTTTATTCTATAGTTTTTGTACATTAAGAATTAAATTTGTAAGCTCTCTACTGGTATGGACTAACATGGCACATGAATAAGTTCTGATTTGTACTGAACCTTTTTTCAAAGCTACTACTTATTTTTGTCAGATGAAGTACTAGGTTTTTACAGTACTTATTTCTGATTCACACAAAGCTTTTATAAGTGTGTGGAGAAGCACACTTGGAAAGCAAATGACATCCAATTTTAGGCAGCTAACAAATGACAAATGCTCATTTCAACTTTGAGTTATGGAACTGAAAAGCATACATTATTTGAAAAAATTTGACAGGATATGGATAATGCACGAGAAGTAAAAATGCACATCTCACAGTTTAACAACTGAAGAAAATCTCATTGTTATTGTGAAGTTTCTAATGGGGAAACTAAAATACTAGAACACGGGTCCAAAGATTACAGTCATCTATGGATAAGAGTTTGGAGCTTGTGCACTTAAAAAGGAAGAATTAAAGTTTCATTTTACCTAACCTCTAACGGAAATATATTGTTTCTTTCAAAGATAGGCAATAAACAAAAGTAGCATTATATTTGTCAGCAATAATAGTCAAAAATATATTAATATCAAGTTTTGTAGATATCTCAAATCATTATTTCCACTCATCACTGCTTCAAAATTATCGTTATTAAATGTATTGCTATATCTTATTTTATCACATTAACTTGTATACCTACAATTCTACTTTTTTTTTAACTTGATAAGTCAATTTTATATGATGTGTTTCTTTTGCAAAGTTATAGCTTTTATTTGGGCTTCTCTGGTGGTTCAGTCAATAAAGAGTCTGCCTGCAATACAGAAGACCCAGGCTTGATCTCTGGGTTGTGAAGATACCTGAAGAAGGAAATGGCAACTCACTCCAGGATTCTTGCCAGGGAGATCTCATGAACAGACGAGCCTGGTGGGCTACAGTCCATGGGGTCACTAGAGTCAGACACGATTTAGTAACTAAAACCATTTACCTAGCTTTTATTAATGTATTTAAGAATTATTCTGAAAAGTGGCTCAAAGTTCTCACCAGACAGTCCAAAGAGCTCATGTACAGAGATTTTTAAGAATCTTTACTAGGGTACAGGGTACCTGAAAACATGTAATTTTAACAAATACATCCAAAACATGGGATGATTTATTAAACAACTGCAAGTTTAAGACTTTCTTTTATTTCACAGGTTGCAAAGAGTAACACAAAAATATAATTACACTATTTGTAATCTAAAGTTTCTGACATCTTATGACTGAGCTTAAAATAATGATATGGGGCTAACACTGTATTACAGTGGGCCTACAGATCCCAAGGTACCAACTGAAAGCATGAATTAGATTTTTTTTTTTTTTGAGACTATATTCATTAATTACTTACCATCATGGTTTTTAGGTCAGAAGAGAAATGGACTTTGGAAAATATCCAGTCATTTTGAGTCATCATGACTTTTATGCATTGGATCGGTAGGAAAACCAGATATAAAATAAAAACAATAAGTAAGTATGCATAAAATGAAAAACACAGGACTGCATTAAAATTGGAACAGAGTCGAATGAGCAATATTCCTTTATGAAACAAAATAAAAGTTTGTTATACATATGAAATGTTTCTTGCTAACTTGAAAAATTATTTTGTTGAGTAGTATAGGGCTCCAAGATGGAAGATACCACTTGTTAAAGGAAAACTTGGGTAACGACCAGAAGTTTGGTTGTCATCCTATTCAATCTCGAGAACCTCACTGTCTATGAAACTGCTTGTCATGAATCAGGGGCATTTCAGAATTAGGTAATAGAGAGGTTCAGTGAACTGTAATGTGCATTAAGAAATAGAGAATTTCTGTGCTACCTTCAGAGAAAATGTCCTTTGGTTCCACTGAGATATGCTGTCACTGACTGTATTAAACATAAAATGTAATATTGATTTTTAAATGCACTTTTAAATGTATTCTACGCATACTGCTTAGATGAGAGATCTTCTTTTGTACTTACAATAAAACCTTGGTATTTCTACATGATGACTCCACTTACTGATTTTAGATTAATTCTTTACCAAGCCACAGTGATTTAATGATTTAGCTAAATACATGAAATTAATTAACTCACAACTTGTAATTGTTAAGATGAGTGCTCTTTAAGGCAAATTTTGCTACGTAGTCTTAATTTCACTTAAACACTAGGACTAAACATATGTTGATTTTAAAAAATCACATTTGAGGAGATAAACCATGTGTGAATTGACAAATGAAATCTGTCCAAATTAAATGAGGCCCTGTGATCACTTGCTTGCTGTGACTTTTGCTGAGTAACAGTGGTGGTGGTTTAGTCACTCAGTCGTATCGAACTCTTGCAACCCGATAGATTGTAGCCTGCCAGGCTCCTCTGCCCATGGGATTTTCCAGGCAAGAATACTGAAGTGGGTTGTTCATTTCCTTCTCCAAGGGATGGTAGCATTATTTTAAAATATTATTTTAAGAGAAAAATTTGTCTAGTTTTACAATGTTCTTTGTTTAATTATTTTGACTCTTTTTAAACATATGTTAAGTACCAAGGTGACACACTCCTGGAGAGTCAGAATTTATGTCAAAAGTTCCTCATATTTCATTAGGAAGATAATAATATATGAGCCATTAGAAAACACCCACATTATCAACAGTGAAGAACTGGTTGGTGAAATCACGAAGTGAAGTGAAGTGAAGTGAAGTGAAGTGAAGTGAAGTCACTCAGTCGTGTCCGACTCTTTGTGACCCCATGGACTGTAGCCTACCAGGCTCCTTCCATGGGAATTTCCAGGCAAGGGTACTGGAGTGGGTTGCCATTTCCTTCTCTAGAGGATCTTCCCCACCCAGGGGTCGAAGCCTGGTCTCCTGCATTGTAGGCAGACGCTTTACCGTACAGAATGGCTAGTAGGCTATTAAAATACTTAAAATATTTTTTAATATGTAAGATAATGAAGGAAGGATGGAAGGAAAGGAGGAAGAAGAGTAGGAGAGGAGGAAAAAGAATGCTTACTGGCACGCAAAAAAAAAAAAAAAAGTCAAAATTGAGTGATACTGAAAGGGGAGACCTTCGAAGCACACCTCATCAGCCTTGGAAAGCTGATAAAGTGGAGTCAAATTCAGTTCCCTCCCCGACCTATGTGAAAGGTTATTGGCTAATAGAAATGAACTACCAGAAAAATAAAAATTAAAAGACACAAAAATATAGTTTATTTTTTATCAGCAGACACAAACTTGCATTTCATGGATACAGTCATAACTAATATAACAAAAGGAAAAATAAAAATCTTACAAACCTATGTACCTTATGCATACCAGAAATTAGCTAAATTTAAAATTCTGGCATTCTGAAATTATAACTAAACAAAGTGAAATAGAACCCTTTTTGTGGGTGTTTGTGTGTGTTAGTTGCTCAATCATGTCCAACTCTTTGCAACCCCATGGACTATAGCCCACCAGGCTCCTCTGTCCACAGGATGTTCCAGGCAAGAATACTGGAGTGGGTTGCCATTCCCTTCTCTAAGGGGTATTCCCAACCCAGGGATTGAACCCAGGCTCCTCATTGCAGGCAGATTCTTTACCATCTGAATCACCAGGGAAGTCCAGCACTCTTTATATTAAATATCTATTTGGAAGTTTCAGTAGCTCAGTTGTGTCTGATTCTTTGCTGCCCCACAGGCTGAGGCCCGCCAGGCTCCTCTGTCCATGGAATTTTCCAGGCAAGAATACTGAACTGGAGAGCCATTCTATTTACATCATTTGAATTAACAGTGTCCCAATTTTTAAGGATTTCAATATGACAAATGAGCTTGCTTCTTTATTTTAAACTTATCTAATTGAAAATGGATTGATGGTGGTGCTACACCAAGGGAATGTTTAAATTGCTTCTGTGCATTTGAGAAGTGGCTTTAACAAAGTATAATTCAAAAGGCAAAAAGCCACACATATTTAAAGTATGTAATTTGGTACATTTTGACATACTTACACACCCGTGAAATGTCATCATGATCAAGATAATCAACAGATGGAACACCCGAGAAAGTGTCCTCATCTTTGATATAATCTCTCCCCACAGCACCTCCTCTCTGGTCTCCTAGAAACTACTCATCTGTCACAGCAGGTTATCTTACAGTTTCTACAATTTTGAGTAAATGGGGCTGCGTGTTGTGGGATCTCTGTCTGGACACTCTTACACAGGATAATTATTTGGGGATTTATTTATGTTGTTGCACGTATTAAATGTTCAGTCATTTTTTATTGCTTAATAGAATCACATTTAATTGTTATACCAAAACTTGATTATCCACTTACCTTTTTTCCAGGTTATGGTTAATACAAATACAGCTCTTGTGTATGATTGTCCTTGTAAAGACCTAGGGTTTGTTTTCTCTTGGGTCTAGAGGTAGAATGTTTGGCTCAGAAGATAAGTGTTTCTTAGCCTTATAAGAAAATCCTAAACTCTTTACAAGAATGGTAGTGCCACTTTGTATGCCCTCCAGCAGTGGGTGAGCTTTCCACTTTCTTCATAGGTGAGAACTGGCACTATTTCAGGCTCTGTGTCAACTCCAAGTATTGTATTACCTATGAAAACAGATGGCTGTTTCCCCAGGCAAGAGCAGTTTTTTCATCAACATGAATTAAGCAGTGCTCAGCTAAAACCTTGAGGAGGACTCTTTTTTGAGCATTTCTCTTATGTTGGCCACACTGTTCTGCAAATGAGCTGCCTTGTCTTCTACAAAGACTTAAATCCATCATTTTCACCTCAGGAACGAGTCAAATTCAACCTGGGCTCTGAATTCAACACCGCAGTTAGGAAATTCTCTCAATGTTGTAAACTGAGACAGTCTTAGGACTTAGCTCATTTGTTTCTCATCTCTTATGAAGATGAAGATCACTGCTTTTCATTTTCTGATATCTAGTATCTTTATTCCATTGTTAGATATATTTTATCTGTTTTAGCAAGGAGAATCAATCTGGTCCAAGTGACTTCATTTTGACTAGAACTTAGTGTTCTCTAGGAGAGTTTAATACTTCAGTTCAGTTCAGTTCAGTCACTCAGTCATGTCCGACTCTTTGCGACCCCATGAATTGCAGCATGCCAGGCCTCCCTATCCGTCACCAACTTCCGGGGTTTGCTCAAACTCATGTCCATCGAGTCGGTGATGCCATCCAGCCATCTCATCTTCTGTCATCGCCTTCTCCTCCTTCCCCCAATCCCTCCCAGCATCAGGGTCTTTTCCAATGAGTCAACTCGTGGCATGAGGTGGCCAAAGTACTGGAGCTTCAGCTTCAGCATCAGTCCTTCCAATGAACACCAAGGACTGATCTCCTTTAGGATGGATTGGCTGGATCTCCTTGCAGTCCAAGGGACTCTTGAGTCTTCTCCAACCCCACGGTTCAAAAGCATCAATTCTTTGGCACTCAGCTTTCTTCACAGTCCAACTCTCACATCCATACATGACCACTGGAAAAACCATAGCCTTGACTATATGGACTTTTATTGGCAAAGTAATGTCTCAGCTTTTTAATATGCTATCTAGGTTGGTCATAACTTTCCTTCCAAGGAGTAAGTGTCTTTTAATTTCATGACTGCAGTCACCATCTGCAGTGATTTTGGAGCCCCAAAAAATAAAGTCTGACAGTGTTTCCACTGTCTCCCCATCTATTTCCCATGAAGTGAATGGACCAGATGCCATGATGTTAGTTTTCTGAATGTTAAGCTTTAAGCCAACTTTTTCACTCTCCTCTTTCACTTTCATGAAGAGGCTTTTTAGTTCCTCTTCACTTTCTGCCATAAGGTTGGTGTCATCTGCATATCTGAGGTTATTGATATTTCTCCTGGCAATCTTGATTCCAGCTTGTGCTTCTTCCAGCCCAGTGTTTCTCATGATGTACTCTGCATATAAGTTAAGTAAGCAGGGTAACAATATACAGCCTTGACGTACTCCTGTTGCTATTTGGAACCAGTCTGTTGTTCCATGTCCAATTCTAACTGTTGCTTCCTGACCTGCATATAGGTTTCTCAAGAGGCAGGTCAGGTGGTCTGGTATTCCCATCTCTTTCAGAATTTTCCAAGTTTACTGTGATCTACACTTAGAAGTATATTAAGAAATATATTTAGAAATATAGAAATTGTCAAGTACAATCTTCTAGAGAAAATATGACGGAAATTGAAGAAGACGGTCTTTAAAATTTAAGAATCTTAATTTATAATTATACATACCATATATGAAAGTAAGTAAGTTAAGTTATGGGGCTTCCCTGGTGACTAAGTGGTACGGAATCTGCCTGCCATTTCAGGAGACATTTCAGTCTTCCTGGGTCAGGAGGATTCCTTGGAGAAGGGCATGGCTACCTACTCTAGTGTTCTTGCCTGGAGAAGCCCATGGATAGAGAAGCCTGGCCGGCTACATTTCACTGGGTCACAAAGAGTCGGACGTGACTTAGCAGCTAAAAGACGTTTAGTTATGTTTTTTAAATTAATCTTAAATGCTTCATCAAGGTCCTCTTTCAACATTATTCTGTAAATCTAAGTTAAAATTATATGCACCTGATTCACTTATTACTTAAATGGATTTTGGGTCCATGATTTTTCTGTATAAATATGTTTTATTTGATGTAAATTGCAAAATGCTTTCATATGGTATTTGATGATAATGTATGTACATGATTAACTATTTCATTGTTAAAACACTTAAATTAAGAAATGTGTCATAACTTGCTATAGAAAATGTGGCCTTCCTTTTTTTAGGAACCTCCATACTGTTCAGTTTTAAGGACACATGAACTAGCTCAAGGGATGTCACTGGCCAACTCTTGGGTAAGTAAAGCTTAAAAATAATTAATACTGTCAATAGATTATAGTCCGTGGAACAATACAGTCATCCATAAATCCATATTTAAGTAAATAAAATGAATTAAGTGAAAGTTTGATGAAGGTCAGAAAATATATAAAGATTCAAATTTTTTCAATTACTTACAAATTTAAAAAAGAAAATATATAACTTTACAGTGGAGATGCCTGGCAGATACAAGCTTAATCAAGTGCTCAACATTAACATCAACAGTTTTGGGGAAAAAAAATTCATGTCCTATTTTATAGGATGAAGCAAGGAGAACACAAAATCAGTGATGATACTCCTGCCAGAAACATAATCCTGAACCTCATCATAAGGGAATACTCAAATTAGACAAAATTCAAGATAGTCACATTCAGCTTGATAAGCATTCACCAAAATAAGTGTTCTATAATCCTTAAAAGGGTCAAGGAAGTCGAGAAAAGACTCTGGACTTGCTCAAGACTGAATGAGATTAAAGAGACATGAACAAGTAAATACAACCCAAGATAACATAGTTAACATACTGTATCATTTTTCTCTAGATAACCTTGGAACAATTTGTGAACTATGAATGGAGTAAAAGAATTAGATGTTAGCAATGTGTCGATAATGGTATTCTGATTTTGATGACCGTGTTGTAATTATGCATTGGTCAAAAATGTCATTCAGGATTTTCCATTCATTAAAAGCAAGAAGAGTTGACCATGTTCTTTATACTTTAATTTTTGTAAAGTTATCTACTATAATAAGGGAGAATGTACCTCCACACCAATCTAATTAGAGTAAAATAACAAAGTCCTCCAAAATACTTAATATGAATAGTAGTTATGCTTTAATTTTCATCTCTCTGATTTAAATGTTTAACTCAATAATTTTATTGCCCAGGACTGTTGAGCTCAAGTACAAGTTTATCACTGTAGCCACACTAGGCTGCCAAGCCTAACTTAAAGAAAATGTAAAGACACTTCAGGCTCTTTGCTATTTCAGTAAAGGTTCTGTAATACATACAGAAGAATGGAAATGCTCAAGATCACACTGAACTGTGTCCTTAAGCTCATTGAATTGGATAATTCATGAATGTCTCTAATACATGGTGAGGACAGAAATACAGTAATGGGAATTAATACAACTTGTGGAATAATGAAATAGGCTCAGACTGAATTTGGGAAATATAGTATCTATAAATTATAACTTTTATTATTTTCAATATTTTTATTTTATTTTTACAAATATTTCCCATTCTGATCTAGGAATTTTCATATAGAGAAGATAACAGATGAACTAGCCATATTGGTAGTTCAGATAAGGATTCAAGATGAAAGTCCATCAAAAAAATCCTGAGGGTAATAATCTTAAATTGAAGGTCCATTCTGAGATACACTCCTTTGTACCTATCAGAAATATCTTACAGACACATAGGACCACTGAGCTACAACTGGAAGCTCTTTAAGTAAACACAAACCCAAGAACACTGTCTTTGAATCCTGGGAAAATAGGGAATATATTGTAGAATTCCTTTTAAAGTAAACTTAATTCATCCATTTGAAAATAGAACATTATAGTTTTTCTTATATAAGACTGTTATAGTGGATGCAGAAAAGATGTAAAAAACCACCTAAATGGTTTTGAACCCATACTACTAAAAATGGATGACAAAATAATTTAATTGTTCAAAGTAGCAATTGTGGATCAGTAATTATTAATAGTGGGCTTCGCTAGTAGCTCAGCTGATAAAGAATCCACCTGTATTGCAGGAGACCCTGGTTCCATCCCTGGGTCAGGAAGATGCACTGGAGAAGGGATAGGCTACCCACTTCAGTATTCTTGAGCTTCCCTGGGGGCTTCTGTGGTGGTTCAGACAGTAAAGAATCTGCCTGCAATGCAGGAGACTCGGGTTCAATCCCTGGGTCAGGAAGATCCCCTGGAGAAGGGAATGGCAACCCACTCCAGTATTACTGCCTGGAGAATTCCATGGACAGAGTCTGACAATCTATAGTCCACAGGGTCACAAAGAGTCAGACACGACTGAGTGACTAATGCTTTCACTTTCAATTATTAATAGCATGAATGTCTATGTAATAATTCAAATAATTTTATATGGTATGTATGTCTAATATATTAGTGATCTTATTGTTATAATAATAAAAGGTTAAAGATTATTAGTCATCATTTGACCTAATGTTTTAGGGCTGCTAAATGAACAAAGTGAAATTAAGAACAATATACTGCCCGTAATTTTATTATTTGATAAGGAGAGAAATGGAGGAAGAAACGGCAGCCCTCTCCAGTATTCTTGCCTGGAGAATCCCATGGACAGAGGAGCCTGGTGGGCTACAGTCCACGGCATCACAAGAGTCAGACACGGCTGAAATGACTGAGCACCAAGGACAGAAAGATTTCTGGAACTCAAGGTATGGTATTTGGAAACCAAGATGTACATTCAGGAATAATTAAAGCCCAGTTGAGGTGTTTTGTTTTTCATCAGCTCTCTTCTCTTCCTACCCACAATTTGTGACATCGATACCATATACATCTGGCATCTTGCTCACATTCTACGTTCTCAGCACATTGTGGAGAAACCCCGGATTCCAGGGACTTGGGAATTCTGCATCTGCAAATTCAGTTTACTTATTGGATTATGACATTAACCTGTGATTTCATTTTTATATTTTCTAGCTTTTTGATGTCATATTGTGACATATAAATTGAAAGAAAAAACTAAATCATAGTGTTGTCATGAAAGTCAATAATAAAACTAATTTTAAATGGAAACACTTATTTGATGGCAAATCATTAATAATCAAGTTAAAGTAATTTTAAAGTGTTAATTTTTTTCAGTGGACATGACTTTGAGCAAATTCCTGGAAATAGTGAAAGACAGGGAAGCCTGGCATGCTGCAGTCCATGGGATCACAAAGAGGCAGACACAACTGAGCGACTGAACAACAAAAACAAATTTTTTCATCTGATCGCTTTCCTTGTTCTTTGAGGAGACTGATTTTCTTAAGCTCACATTGTATAGTATAAGCTATAGTATTGTATAGTCACTGTTAATAACATCAATTTTCAAAGCATTACTGCTCTGTTGGCATTACCCATGAGCATTATATTCCATGTAACATCAACAAACAAGATAGGAGTATGTACATGTTCTCTCTTCTTCTAAGAAGAGGTATAATTTCTTGGAGGGGAATTCCTTAAAGAGGAAGTCTTTATATATAGAATGTCATCCTTGGTTTAATCAATTATCAGAATTCTGCATTAAATTTATTTTTTTTGCAGATATTTTCTGGCTGAGCTTTATAGCTTTTAAATAATTCATTATATCTAAAAATTAAATGATAAATCAAAATGATTAATTTACCAACATTTTAAAAATCATTTTAAAAACACAGTAATTTGGGGGAGGGAACTCATTTACTTACTCTGTTATTTTCAGTGTGACTTTTTGGGTGGAAAATCAGAATTTCCTTAAATGCTACTAACTGTAAATTAAATTGAGCCCCTAGAATAAATATCTTGTCACTGTAAAAAATGGGTGAGCCCAGTGATACATTATAGTGTATCAAAATTAAGTACATTTCTATGTTTCTTTCCTGTATCTTTTAACTACTCTAAAGTCTTCAACTGGTTAAAATTTAAGAAATATGTTTCAATCTTTAGTTTTAAGAAAACTGTATTTCCCCAACCAAGCATTAAGGAAAGCATAAAGTATTAAGACTCATATTGTTTTCTGCACTTTTCAGGTGACAATGAAATAAGAACTTTAAGTAGGAAGGTGAATATTTAGTTTGCCTCTATTAATTTTTTAATTGAAGAAGCCTGTAAAGATGTAGAGGACTTTGAAAAATTCACTCAAATGTGGTAATATTCCAATATCTATGTAAACTCCAACTGTATCATTTTATCATTTGTGGGACTGAAAGCAAATAGAAATGAATATATTTCATGTTACAAATGATGTAGAACATTTTGTGTAGAACCATATCATGTAGTTGTCTATTATATAATATGATCTGAAGGATATTCTTGTTGTTTAGTCACTAAATTGTATCCAGCTCTTTGCAATGCTATGGACTGGCGCACGCCAGGCTTCCCTGTTCCTCACCATCTCCTGGAGCTTGCTCAAACTCATGTCCATTGAGTCAGTGACGCCATCCAACCGTCTCGTCCTTTATCATCCCCTTCTCCTCCCACCTTCAATCTTTCTAACATCAGGGTCTTTTTCAATGAGTGGGCTGTTTGTATCAAGTGGCCAAAGCATTAGAGCTTCAGCTTCAGCATCAGACCTTTCAGTGAATATTCAAGGTTGATTTCCTTTAGGATTAACTGGTTTGATCTCCTTGCTGTCCAAGGAACTCTCACCATATTGTCAATACACCTTGCTCTTCTCCTAATTAAGAAATAGCCATAACACCATTTCATACTGTTTAACAAATATGACATGCCTTTTCACAAGTCTCTTAAGATGCACCTGGAATACCTCTCTTACTCATAAAAGTCAGTTCATGTCACCTACATTTTGAGGTTGTTATAACATCCTTGATTAAAAGAATCACTCCCTACTCTGCCCCAGCTATGATCACTCACCCCTGTTACACTATCTATACATTTATAAGTCATTTTCTCAACTTTATGTAAGTTCGCTGAAGTGAAAAACTGCTTAATTTATCCTCCCATAATCAGTATCAGGTAGAGGACACATAAAACTAATTATTTAATTTTAATAGACACTAGGAAGGCAATTTTTTTCTACTCTCTTTACTGATTTAGGAAACAATTTGTAAAATAATGTGTGTATGTACATGAATATATGTGTATGTGTGTATATATCTATATGTATACATATATAGTTTAGCAATAAAAATAATAAACTGTTAATACATGTTATACCATGGGTGATCTGAAAACACTATGATATGTGAAAAAAAATCTGCCAAAAAAGACCACACATTGTATGTATTATATATTTCCATTAAGATAAATACAGCCATAGAAGTAGTTTAATATTTAGATGATAAGATTTGAGTTTAGCTAGAATGAAGGAACAGATGATAGGGAAGCGATAGCTAAAAGGAAAGGAGTTTCTTTCTGAGGTGAAAAATGTTCTGGTATTGACTGTGGTGATGGTTGAACATATCTTTGGATACCCTAAAAAACATCAAATGTACACTTTAAATGGGTGAACTTTACAGTATACAAATTAGATCTCATAAAGCTATAAAATTCATGTATGAACATGTAAGTGGGAAGCAAGGAATTATAGGTGAATTTTTGTTTCATATATTTTAAAAGTCAATTAATATACATGACAAGATTTTTCCTTACTAAAATTTTGATATATTCTGTGATAACAAAATGACGAAGTGAAGTGAAGTGAAATGAAGTCCGTCAGTCATGTCCGACTCTTTGCGACCCCATGGACTGTAGCCTACCAGGCTCCTCCGTCCATGGGATTTTCCAGGCAAGAATACTGGAGTGGGTTGCCATTTCACTTAGCCAAATATATTTTTATTTACATTTTTACTATGGAAGCTTGATGAGATTTTTAGTTGCAGAATGATTTTTCATATTATTTAAGGATTCTATGATGAAAGAATATGGTTGTATAATTTATCTTTTTTCAGTATCTTTTCCACTAAAAGTCATTTGTATTTCTTGTGATCCAGCATTTCTTTGTGAAATTGAGGCAATCTCTAGCTTTATTTGAACTCTCCAAAGAAAAAAACATTGAAAAAAATCAGAATTAAATGGCATAAAAATGGGAAAAATACCTAACTTATCCTTAGATTTACTGTTTATATATTAGCTATAAAGAAAGCTAAACAGTTTTATTTGGTAATGATCAAGCAGTAGTAGTGTAAAAAATTGAGAAAAACACAAATTTGCATTTAGATTTGTACTAAATTTCCACTTATATATTTCAGACTTTTTTTTTTTTTTTTACAGAAGATTCCCTAAACTACAAATTTTGCATACAGGAAGTTTTTCACTGGATTATATCTGAAACTAAGGTAAGGAAGGGGTAAAAGGAACTGAAGTTGAGTAAGAATTTAAGCTGGCATAATGGTGGTCACAGCCCATCCTGTGGGCAATTCTGGAGCTGAGATGGACCTTTAAAGATGTCCTTCATTAAAATAAAGGGCCTGGGATTTCTTTTTCTTAAATATATTTTATTGAACTACAGTTGATACACATTGTTGGGTTAATTTCTGCTATACAGCAAAATGATTCAATTTTATATATATATATATATATATATTTCATATTACTATTTTAATGTTATTATTAATTTGTCTTCCTTATTATTACATTTCTTCATTGATTTTGTAATTGGGTTTGCCCATACATTTTTAAGACACATTTATATATATTTTAGCCCTGCATTCCTTGAGCACCCTCTCCAATATTCAACTTACAGTTGCCTCTGCCACAATGCCCATATAGTGCCTGTAGAGAAATAGTTCTTTAGGATGTCAGTGCCACCCCATGATGATGAGAAAATTAAAGTGCAATCTTGACAACTGATGTCTGGCATTTGGCCTAGTTCCCTTCAGATATGTTGTCATGTTCCCATGCTGGAAATCAATATTTTTCACAGAATATCAACATCAGATATGGGTTATCTGTGATCATGATGGAAGGCGACAAAAGTTATACCACTATATATAAAAAAGCATGGAAACCAATACACAGTACAACCACATAGATGACCAAACATCCCTCCTCACCAGCTAACTTGAGTGGCTACTGCTTCTCTTCCAAAGGCAACTCATCTTAGCTTCATTCCTCTAACATCCCATGTAGAAATCAGTATGACCCCAGTCACTGACTACACCCACTCTAAAACACTCCCATTTTCTATGAAGTCTCCTTCCATTCACTGTATTGCAGCACTGTTTATAATAGCCAGTACATGGAAGCAACCTAGATGCCCATCAGCAGACGAATGGATAAGAAAGCTGTGGTACATATACACAATGGAATATTACTCAGCCATTAAAAAGAATTCATTTGAATCAGTTCTAATGAGATGGATGAAACTGGAATCCATTATACAGAGTGAAGTAAGCCAGAAAGATGAAGACCAATACAGTATACTAACGCATATATATGGAATTTAGAAAAATGGTAACGATAACCCTATATGCAAAACAGAAAAAGAGACACAGATGTACAGAACAGAATTTTGGACTCTGTGGGAGAAGGCGAGGGTGGGATGTTCTGAGAAAACAGCATTGAAACATGTATATTATCAAGGGTGAAACAGATCACCAGCCCAGGTTGGATGCATGAGACAAGTGCTCGGGGGCTGGTGCACTGGGAAGACCCAGAGGGATGGGATGGAGAGGGAGGCGGGAGGGGGGATCAGGATGGGGAACACATGTAAATCCATGGCTGATTCATGTCAATGTATGGCAAAAACCACTACAACATTGTAAAGTAATTAGCCTCCAACTAATAAAAATAAATGGAAAAAAAGTGAAAGTGTTAGTCTCTCAGTCATGTCCAACTCATTGTGAACCCATGGGCCATAGTTCACCAGGCTTCTCTATCCATGGGATTCTCCAGGCAAGAATACTGGAAAGGGTTGCCATTTCCTCCTCCAGGGGATCTTTCCAACCCAGGGATGGAACCTGGGTCTCCTGCATTGCAGGAAGATTTTTTACAGTCTAAGCCACCAGGGAAATCCCTTTCAATTCACTGAGGGCTGTCCAAATCTTATAACAAGTGCCTGTTCATCACCTTGGTTCCTTTGTCACGTTGAGTTTTAAACACAGCTCTGTTTGACTACAAGTGTATGATCTTTGGGCTTCCCCAGTGGCTCAGATGTAAAGAATCCACCTGCAATGTAGGAGATAGAAGCAGGAGACACTGGTTTGATCCCTGGGTTGAGAAGATCCCCAGGAAGAGGGCATGGCAACCCACTCCAGTATTCTTGCTTGGAGATTTCCATGGACAGAGGAGCCTGGCAAGCTACAGTCCATATGGTGGCTCGGAGTCAGGAATGATTGAAGTGACTTAGCATGCACATAGCACATAGGACCTTTGCCTTTCTTTTTTTTTTTTTTTGCAATGACAGTGATGTTGAATATCTTGGCTCAATTCATATTTTCTAGGTTCTGTCTGTGTTGCCTTTCTCTAAGTCCATATCCATAGCTTCCAGGGGAATTCAATCCAAGTACTTTTCCCATTATCTTTCCATAAATTGAAGAAATGTATCCATGCTGTATGGCTTTCCACAATATATCTGGATCAGTCTCCCATCTTAAAAGAAACATTTTAAACTACTTTATTAAATAATTTTGAATCAGGAGCCCAGCAGGTCTACCACTTCAGCCTGCTCTCCATTTTTTTTTTTTTTTATCTTTATGTCCTGCAGAGATGTTTATCTTGTCTGAAATCCTCTTTAAAACATGCTGCCTTTCTCTTTACCTGTAGTGTTGTGTGTTTTGGGGAGGGCAGAAGTTAACCATAACAGAGCCAACTTGACCAACGAAATAGCACTCATATGTTGGTATTATGTACCTCAAATTTTAGACAGAATAAATTGAACTTTGCTTATAAAATCAAAGTCTCTTAACAACCAGCATAAATCTATTTCTTTTTTCTATCCCCAAGACAACTCACTTTCATGAATGTGATATATCTTTTCTATTTATATTTTTCTACTTTTCTATGGAACATGTGGAAACATGTACAATTTATTATTCTTGATCTGTGCTTTAAAATTTATGCAAATAGCACCATTGTATTTGCATCATAAAAAAAATACTGTTGAATGTATTTTCACTCAATAGTCTGGTTTTAAATCTGTCTATGCTGGTAACCATATTTGAGGTATTTCCTTTTGACTGCTGCATCATAACAGTATATTTAAATATCACTCTTTAATTGAAGGACATTATCACTGGAAAATAAATATACCATTTTCATTATAGCCACCAGAGAAGCACACACACACACACACATACACACACACATACACACACATACACACACACACACATATATGCATATGGATATCTTAGAGAAAGCACATGTGCTAAAGCCACTTGGAGATGTTCAAAGCATCCTGTAGGGCATGTTTTTTTCTTTCGAGAATTAGGCTAGATTTTAACTATACTTGAATTCCCCACTTTTATAAGATATCTGAAATGTCTCTATGTAGTCTATTCTCTGTTTTTCATGAGATAATTTGAAATTTGTGCAAAGTTGGGTCACTTAAGTCTTCTCTTTCCTATCCTGCTGATTTTAATAGCTTTTCTGCATTTGAAGGGTTAATACTTAAATGAATAAGTTGATGTGTCCAATAATCTGGAGCAATGACTATATAACAGCATTTTAAATTCTACAGAAAATTTCTTTTTATCTTCCTAAGGTTTAGGAAAATCCTTAATTATAGTTCTTAACTTGACTTTAGATCTGGAATTTAAATGTGACTTCTATTTATCTACCCCCTACCTTGTGGTCTAGTAGTTTTACATTGTGATTATTCCTTTCCTGAGAAAGCCTAAATGAAGTGTAGCTAATTTAGAAGGTCAGAGAAAAGAGCAGAAGGAATAAAAAGACTGTAAGTATTGTGCAGACATGTCTGATTAGAAAGAATGGTGCAGGAAGGGCCAGTTTCAGAAGGATACAGCCCTTGAGGGATCTGGTCTTGGATTTAGAATTTTATTTCTGAGTCTCTACATGCTAATTAAAGAAGCTGACCATTTAATATTTAATATTTTGTCTCATTTTATTCATTCAATTTCCTCTAAAATACATTAATTTTTGGTTCTTGCCATGTTAAAAAAAAATCCTGTAATGGCCATTGTTATTTGAAGACAGAATTTTGTTTTTTATAAAAATAGGTGCAACTTTGAAAAAAAAAAAAATAGGTGCAACTTTGTATAGGAAGTATTCCAGAAGGAGACTGAAACTTTGACATGGACATTTCCTAACAAGAAAGAGAAGCCACGATGGCCAGTTAGCAGTGGTTTAGTATCTTGAGTTTCCCTGCAAAGCAGAGGCTAGGAAAGGCCATAAAAATAACAACCTGACCATTATTGACCCCAAAGCATGGTCTCAACACAGTGCCAGAAAGTGATTTCATGAAGGTTCTGTAGAAGACCCAAAATCTCTGTTAGCAGTTCTTCTCTTCTCATAAGAATCTAATAATTATAACCATTAGTTTTCAGAATTAGATTTCATTCCCAAGCCTTTTTACATTGTTAGATACTATAGTCGATTTTAAAGAGCATATACTTGGATTTTAAAAACTCAATCTGAAGGTCTCTGGTTTTAAATTGCAAAGTTTAGCCTCTTTATATGAACATTCATTACTCAAACATTTAGATTTATTTTATCTTTTTGGTTCTATTTAGTCTCTATTTTCTTTGATTATTTTTTTCTGAATTTTCGTAAGATTTATCTAGTGTTTAAATTTCTATATGACACCAACTATGTGCAATGTACACATTTCAATTTTACTCTTTCAATGACTTGTTTAGTTGCTAAGTTGTGTCTGACTGTTTTCTGATCCTAGCCCACCAGGCTGCTCTGTCCATGGGATTCCTCAGGCAAAATACTGGAGTGGGTTGCCATTGCCTACTCCAGGGGGTCTTCCCAACCCAAGGATCAAACCTGCATTTCCTTCACAGGCAGATTCTTTGCCACTGAGCCATCAGATGTCTTATCACTTTATTATTAGCATACATATTATTTCAGATATTTAGATATCTTAATGAAGAACTTTTACTTCCTGCTGATTTAAACCTCCTAAGTTTCCATATTTTTAAATTTATTAGGATAGTTTGTCATTTTAAGACAATACTTACTATTTCATAATTATGACTTAGATTTATATAGCTATTTGATTAATTTCTGTGATCACTTTGGGTAATTGTACCTTTAGTCCATGTAACAGTAACACTTTTATCATAGTATATGCTTTAAGAATAGTGGGTCTGTGAGAAGTAAAAATTCTTAGTGGTATATGACTAGCATACTAAGTCACATCAGTCATGTCCAACTCTTTGTGATCCTTTGGACTATGGCCCACCAGGCTCCTCTATCCATGGGATTCTCCAGACAAGAATACTGGAGTGGGTTGCCATGCCCTCCTCCATGGGATCTTCCTTACCCGGTGATTGAACCCTCATCTCTTTATGTCTCCTGGATTGGTAGGTGGTTCTTTACCGGTGGTGCCACCTAGGAAGCCCAGTATATGTCTAAAGTGCTTTTATTTCACTCTCAGTAATGAAGGAAAATAAAACTTGTTATAGGATTCCAGACTGAACTTTTCTGTTCAGTATCTGAAAGACATTCTCAAGTCTCTTTTACTCAGATTAGAAATCTGAGTCAATCTCTTTGCCATCCCATCATAGCTAATATCATTTTCACCCTAATTGCTTTGTCCTTCCCCTCTTATTTTCAGGGTTTAATCTTCTTTTTATTTAATGTATTAACAAATGTGCTTAAAATGTATCTTTCTCAGTATATATCCATTTTTCAAATATGAGGATTAATATCTTTCTTTAATTTCAAATAATTTTCTATCACTGAATCTCTATTCTCTAGTAACAATTTTGAGAATGCTAATAATTAAAGTTTTCTTGGTAAGCTCTTTTTCTCTTAAATTTTGCACCTAGTTTATTTCTTCTAACTCTCTTGATTCATTTGAAGCATTTCTTCACTTCTCTCATGTAGTTTGCTGATTCTGATACTAGTTGTGCACAGTTTTAAAGACTTCCTGTTTTTTCCCAATGACTATATTTTATTAAAACAATTAATTTTTTTCCAAATGTGTCTGTTTTTATTTGGTGGGTATTCTCACCTCCCCTCTGATTAAAATACAGATACTTTAAAAATACTTTTACATTTTTTAAAGAACTTTTAAAAATGTACTGTTACCCTAATTTAATCAGCATAAATTTGCCCTTTTGTTGGATCTATTGAAATCATATCAGTTTTGTATCAATCATGGGTTTGAGCTTCCTCTTGAAATACAAAATATTTTTGTGAACTCATCTTTGAATATGCTTTCAAATGAGTGAGTGAGTGAAGTTGCTTAGTAATGTCCGACTCTTTGTGACCCTATGGACTGTAGCCTACCAGACTCCTCTGTCCATGGGATTTTCCAGGCAAGAGTACTGGAGTGGGTTGCCATTTCCTTCTCCTGGTGAATACACTTTTAGATCCTCAAAAATTGTGTATTATATTTCTTTGTTTATCATGGAATTGCTGAGAAAAATCATGGAATTAAATGCAGTTTATCAGCTGTTTGAGGTTTATAGTCATTACAGAGATATATCTAGGATAAGAATCTCTTGCCTGTGTTTTACCAAATTAGCAATGACTGGAAAACGTGAGAACATTTGGCATTCTGTCTTTTAGGGATGATGAAGAAAATTTATTTCTGAGTTGATAGTCTTCAGTTGGTCGAGTTGTCTACATTAATATCCTCAAAGAGTTGGACCCTACTTCCAGGCTCAGTGAACACAGTAACTTAGTAAGGGTCACATGGTTACCAACCCAGTTTGAGAATGTCAGTAAATATAAATGCATGCATCTATCCCTAATGACAGAGTTTAGGCTTGTAAAAATGAACTCTGATCATAAAGACCTCTTGATATCAGAGACTATTCATCTTTGTACACCCCCATAGTATGTGCAGTGCCTTTCACATTATAAACACTGAGTTTTATATATTGTCTTCTCCATAGCATTTATTCTCTTTCCATCTCTCTCTGCAACCACTCATTACGTATAGCAATTTGAAATCGCATTAGGAAAAAGAAAAAATACAGATCCAGTCATCATTGTTAGGATTGTCAAGCCCACAGTAAGATGCCCACTACTTTGTCAGTTTAATTTAGTTCTTTTACCTTAAATCCCAATAGTACCACCTTTAAGCTCTTTTCTTCATCCTTTATTTAAAAATCATTATCCAGGTCTGAGTAACCTTCATAAAATCTGCTGGGACCATTGAGGAACTATTGTTCTAAAAAAGTAGGTTAGTCTTTATCTATAAGGGTTTCTTCCCTTTTTCATATAAAGAACTTGATAAGTAAAATCAAAATTATAAGAACACATAAAATACGAGTTGATCATAGAAACAATAATGAAAATTGCTTGTGACATTTTCCCTATAGAAAATTATTCTGTTCAAGATACATCTTTCTCATACTGCCCCAAAGATTTAGTTACTGACAAAGCAAACCAGCCAATTCAGTTCAGTCGCTCAATTGTGTCTCTTTGAGACACCACGGACTGCAGCATGCAAGGCTTCCCTGACCATCACCAACTCCCGGAGCTTATGCAAACTCATTCCATCAAGTCAGTGATGCCATCCAACCATCTCATCCTCTGCTGTTCCCTTCTCTAAGTGTAAAGTTATCTCATGGTTCGTTGCCCCTTATGTCAGTATTAGAGAAAAAACTTGAGCTTACAATGATTCAGAAAGTATCAGATGACCAAAGTTTCATTTATTAACTGATTTTTGTGGTAAATGTGTTTTGTACACAAACAAGAAGAGGCAAAAAATCAAATATTACCCCATTCTTAAAATTATGTTTTCTTATGAGTGTAGACTATTAGTGAATGTAAACAGTAAGCTATGCAAACTCAACAGTAAATATTCATTAACTGATAAGTACCAAGTGTAATATATCTTGTATACATAGTTTTGTTTCATTATTTTTAATGGTGAGTCTCACTCTCTTATATAAAAGTGTACAGTAACTCATAAACCTCCCAGCACTATGAAGCATGGCTTTTGTCAGTTTCTTCTGCACGGGTTAATTTTTCCATTCAATGTAGGAATGAGTTGACTCAGCTAGGATTCTAAAAATTGTGTTTGCTGGCAAAGAAAGAAGGAAATTGGCAGACATTCCTAATCCAGTTATTGTTTGACTTAAACACTCTCGCTGCCAACTACAAGGGAAAGTGGAGGAAAAGGAGCAGAAATAGGCTTAAAATTTATTTGTTGATTTGGTGGAAAAGCACAATATAGTCTCACTACCTTAGTTGCTTTTCATGTTTTCTTTCATTCTTTTTAGTCTTGAGGATTTGGAAATGATGTCTTGGTACAAAGTTACAATTTAAATCATGTAGCCATTTGCTGTTTTCATTTAAGAGAAACGAATTCCCCATGGAAATAGAAGGGAAACAGCAGTTCCTGCAGCATCTCATTTATTTAATCAGTGAGAGGAAACAAGTGTTTGGCACTTCCAGAAAACCCAGAGATACTTTCTTGCTTGTAGGGATGATCAAAGAATCAGCCAGTTAGAGCATTTTCTAATAAACATTCCTTTGCAAGAAATCTTTGCTAGGGAGGGTGGGGCTACAAGGACATACATGCTTAGAATTCTGAGAATTTTAATGCTAGATTTTAACCTAAAAATTATCCGCAGTACAGAATACAAAGAACCCAAACATCACAGCCTGGTTCTTATTTCTATCTATTCTTAAAGTGCAATGGTTCAACCTCCCACTGACTCTATGTGGTAACTGCAAACAAGATGCTTAAAAAGTGCTTTTCCCTTAATTTTTATGTAGGTGGAAACCATATGACCTATTCACCATGAGAGTAAGCAACCTCTCTTTTGCAAAAGATCCAGATGTTCTGAGTGCTTAAAGAACAAAACAAACACCTTTAATGCTTGTCTTAATATGTCATTCTAATGAGGCTTCCCTAACTTATATTTTTAGATATTTAAAAAACGTGGACCATTTTGAAGTCTTTATTGAATTTGTTACAATATTGCTTCTGTTGTTTATGTTCTGGTTTTGGGGCCCCAAACTGTGGGATCTTAGATCCCTGACCAGGGATGGTACCGATATCCACTGCATTGGAAGGCCAAGTCTTAAACCCCTGGACTGGCAGAGAAGTCTCTTCTTAACTTACTAATGCAAACATAGATTAGTTCTCCCCATTTCTAGAATTAGAGTTTTTCTGTGGTTGGTAGAATGCCCCTTAGAACTTCATGCTTAGCTGCTCAGTCATGTCCAACTCTTTAGTACTGTGGTCGTGCGTGAGTGCCTGCATGCTAAGTCACTTCAGTTGTGTCCGACTCTTTGTGACCCTACGGACGGTAGGCCGCCAGGCTCCTCTGTCTATGGGATTCTCCAGGCAAGAATACTGCAGTGGGTTGCCATGCCCTCCTCCAGGGGATCTGCTCGTCCGCCGCACCTCTTATACCTCCTGCATTGGCAGCAGGTTCTTTACTACCAGTGCCGCTTGGGAAGCCTCTACTATGGTCAGAAGCTCTCAATCATAAATTAAACTATCAGTATATCTCTTACTGTGTTTCTTGAAAGGCTTGCTTTAGAATCAGTCTGCTTGATAAAAATGCAAATATAATCCCATACCAACTGAATCTCTATTCTGAGATGTGGGACTAGGAATCTGAGTTTTTAAAGTTCCCCAACTGAATCTTTTATATACTAAAATTTGGAAAGTATTTTCCAGATCCACCTCTTACATATACCTCCTTTACCTGTCTAATCATCATATATCTATAAATTACCAGCCAAGTATGCTAAATAATTTACTATTATTAAAGTAAAATTTAAAATAGCACTAAACACCTTCATTTAAGAACTTTTACTTGGGAGTAAATTTTAGTCTCTATTTTCACATCTTCTCTAAGACTTTAGGTAAGTTACTTCACCCCTTTAAGTTATCAATCCATGGGTGTTATAAAGGTTATCTAGATAATCCATGCAGAGCACTTGGCATCAGCCAAAGTAATGTCAGGTAATGATAAGACAATGCCATTTACTGAGAGCAGAATACATACATGCTGGCTCCTAAGTGTTTTGCATCTATCAACTTATTTGAATATACAGCAAAGTGGTGAGACAGATGATTTAATATCTGTAATTTATAGATGAGAAAACTGAGGCAAATGTGAGATAATTTACTTATTCAAAATTACAGAGTTTATAACTAGAAAATCCCAAAACTAGGATTCCAGAACAAGGAATTTATTTGAGAAATGCAGAGAAGCCTGGCAGGGGAGTGTGTCAGTGATAACAAGGAAGCAAAGATAGTCAAGAAAGGGCTCAAAATTAGCTGACACTGTGGGTAGTTCAATTTTATAATATAATGGGGAAAATCTGGAGACAGTGTAAGTGCCATACCTGGAAGTTATCACAGCTGGGTCAAGAAAGCTGGGGGAATTTTAGAGTGAATACTGGGTCATTAATTGATGGATATTCCTGTGCTTTTAATTCCTGCACTTATCATATTTGAACAGTCTTGGCTTTCATTGATGAGAAAAGAAAACAAAAACCAGTAAAACTTCAGGTACAGAAATGCAGATTCTGGAAGTAAGATCCAAGCAGGAATACGGGCTAGACATAAAGAGATTTTACTGCTGCAGTGCCCACCTAGAATGGACACTTTCTTTCTAGAAAAGTCCTACACAGCATAAGATGATATCTATTATACCCTATCGCTTACCTGTATTTTAATCCTGACACAAATGCAGCCTTAACAGTTTTAACATATTTCATATGCCCTAATTGTTTTTGCTCTTACCAGTCATTCTTGTCTTTTAAACGGCAAATAAGTTGATTGATTTATTGTAGTATTTATTACTAGATGCAGAGTGGATCAACATGCAAAATAAATTGAATCTAATCTCAAAAAGCATGTATTCTAAAAGAAATCTCAGACAAATTCATAGATATGGTGTGCACACCTAATTGCAATAAATGAAAGAATTTTGTATAGAGTTAGTCAACACAGTGTTCTTTAGTTGTAGTTTTAGGTCAGAATTCAATGCATTCAGTCTGTGTATAATTATGAATGCCTTCTAAGCCATGTTTGTCCTAAGCACTGGGAATTAAGTCGTAAAATTCATATTACTAGAGACAGACAGGTTCATACACAAAAATTAAAGGTAATTTCATTGAGGGTTAAGTAACATGCAATGTACAAAGACAGACTAACTAAATGGAGAGTCATTATGTACAAATGGTCACTTTAGTTTTGGTGATTGAGAAAATGGAACTACTCAAAGACAAGAGGAATGATGAGATATAGGGAAATTGGGGGCTGAGGAAAATGATCATGGTAAAAAAACAGAGTAATGAAGACCTAAATTTAAGTCAGAAAAGAACAGACTGATAAATTTACTAAATTTTTACTGATAAAAATTACTAAAAGCCTCCATGTATCAAGTAACTACTGTGTGTTAAGACATTTACATATATCATTAGCTAATTTCTCTGTACTTTTGCACAGTGATATTATCTGTGCTTTATGAACTGGGATATTGAGAGGTAAAATAAAAATGATAAAATGCCATTGAACTAATATTTCCCACAGTGGTGGCAAAATCTGAACACAAGTCTGTCTAACTTGAAATATCTTTACTTATTCAGTGGTTCCTAACTTGGGGGTAGCCTATTCAGAATTAACTGGTTTGTGTTAGTCGTAGGCATATGCGTTATCTCCCAGGTGTTCTAATATGAAGCAGGGAGGTGGTCCATTATCCTGCATCTTGCTTCAAATAGAAAAATTAATAGGGATTGACCTGTCTCTGGTAGGCATGCTGTATGTGTCATCTCCTTTAGTTCTCAAGTCAATTCTACAGAGTATTATTAAGTTCATTTTTAAAAGGAGGAAGATAATTAGATTCAGAAAATTTGAACATAGTGGTAGGAAGTGGGAAGCCTGATTTCTGACTGTCTACTTATATAAACATCATATTCACAAGTCTATTGATATTCACCATTGTTAATGACCATTATAAATATTCTAAAATTCATAGAAGGACTCCATGGACCCCACAAAGCACAGATATGGCCTTACTAGGCCCATTCAGTATGACCAGGACATCCTACTTATTATGAGAGAATTGAAGGATACATTCCCTGGTGGCTCAGCTAGTAAAGAATCTGCCTGCAATGTTGGAGACCTGGGTTCGATCTCTGGGTTGGGAAGATCCCCTGGAGAAGAGATAGGCAACCTACTCCAGTACTCTTGCCTGGAGAATTCAGAGTTAGACACCACTGAGCAGCTTTCACTTTCACTTTCAAAGGATACATAATGTATTATCATGACATAATTTAATTCATAGATTTTAATTCATCAAGAGAAGGGGTTTGCTACCTTTTATCTTACCCAACAGATTTTGTTTCATACTTTACTCATAGTAAAGACTACCTACTGAAGTTTTCCTCTGCTTCTCCTCCTATAGTCTGGAAGAGGCTTCCACCTGGGGTAATGTTGACCTGAGTGTTTTGCATGACTCTCCCATGGAGAAATACTGGATAAAGCTGGGTGGAAAGGAAACACTTTCTATTTCAAAAAGTTAGAGTGCTTTAGGCAGTGTCAGAATGTACGGTTCGGGATTTTTAGAGATACAGGACACCAAGAGAAACTATAAATGCTTGGGTTTCTAGAGCTTTTCCATCAGAGTCAATAGCCAGTTCCAGGATCAGCCAGGTTTTTCTGTAAAGGATTAACTAATAAATATTTTCAACTTTGTGACTCTTAGGTCTCTGCTGTACTTTTTCAAATCTGCTGCCATTGTAGTGATAAAGCAGTCATAGATAATATGTGGATGAATGAGCATGACTGTGTCCCAGTAAAATCTATTTACAAAAACAAGCAGCATGCCAGATTTGCCTTCTGACCTTGGTCAAAGAAAATCTAGTTTACCAACTCTTGATCTAGTTGGATGAAAAAGGGCTTTAGGACCCTCTGAAAGTTGGGTGTCAGGTTAGCTGGTAAACACTTAGAGTTAGAGTTGAAACCTTAAAGGATGAACTGGAAATAGTCTGACTCTCACAAGATCTGAAAACCACATTAAAATTAATAAAGTTCTGAATGATATGGCTAACTTGTCAGTAATGTTGCTGAAGTATTATACCATAGCCTCCTGCACAAAGTATATAGAGATCTTCTGCATAGGAATATATAAATATCCAAAGTTTTAAATCCTATATGTATTTCCCATACATGATATCTGAAAATCAATGAAAAATAAACAGGCACATTGGAGAAATATTCACATGATCAAAAACAGGAAAGTGTATCTGTACAAAGTTGCTAGAAGCAGACTATACAACAGCTACACTTAAAATGTTCAAGAAAGAAAAAGACAAGTTTGAAGATTTCAGTAGATAACTAGAAAATGTAAAGAAGGCTAAAAAGGCAATTATGTAATTGAAAAACAAAATTTTATAACTCTGTTTAAGAGTCGATTTGATCTAGCTGCATATAGAAGAAATAGATACAGAACAGGAAAAAAATGTATAGAATATTGCCCAAAGATCAAAAAGATTAAGAATATAATGATGGCTGGTTCATGTTGACGTATGGCTGAAACCAACACAATATTGTAAAGCAATTATCCTTTAATTAAAAATAAATAATTTTTTTTAAAAAATCACAGATCTGCCACAAAAAAAAAAAGAATATAAAATAAGGGTTAGGAACACAGAGTCTAATGAGAGAAGATGTATTGTCGGCATAACTGGACTCTAAGAAAAGAAAAAGAAAGAAAATGGAGTAGAGGTATAAAAATATATTTGATGAAACAATGGCTAAGGATTTCCTAAAGATGAAAGACACAAACAGATTTAAGAATCTCAGCAAAAATTTCAACAGCAAAAATCTGAAAAAAGCAATACCCAGGCACATTACTTTCAAACTGCCAAAACCAAACACAAAAGGGCATCTTAAAAGTAGCCAGAGTTGGTGGGGGTGGGGGGGTGGGCGGAGATGGCATTTTACTTTCAGAGACAACATATAAGACGGGCAGCTGACATCTCAAAAGAAATACTGAATACCAATGAGTTGTATTTTCAAGTGCTGAAAGAACCCATTTGCTTAAAATTCTATACATAAGGAAATAACCACTGAAAAACAGATAAAAATATAAGCAAATGCAAGTTATCAACTGTTTGTTACCCAGATCTGCACACACACACACACACAAGTTAGTAATACTAAAGGGTGATCTTCAGGAAGACAAAGAACTCCATTGTGAAAATTCACTAATGCAGAAACTGTTTCAGAATATATCTTCTTTTCCAAGTATTTATGAAACTTTTACAACAGTTGACCAAATACTTAAAATAATTCTAAACATATTTCAGAAAACTGAAATCATTCATTGTTTTTCATTTGATATTAAATTAAGCTGGAATTGAACTTTTAAAAAATCAGAAATTCTCCAAAAGTTTGGATATTAAGAACTGCACTCCTAAATAATTCTTGGATAGGAGAAATAATAATCAAAATTAGAAAACATTGAAATGATTAATGACAAAAATACTGCACATTGAAATTTGCAATATGCAGCTAAACTGTGGTTAGTGAGAAAGCATAACTTTTTTGTTTTTGCTTATATATTTTAAAAATTATTTTGAAGTAAATTTGATTTACTACAGATGGTAAATTCTGTTTTAGCTTCAGGTGTATAGCATAGTGATTCAGTATTTTTGGAGACTGTATTCCTTTATAGATTATTACAAGGGCTTCCCAGGTGATTCAGCGGTAAAGAATCTGCCCGGAATGCAGGAGATGCAGGTTCAATCTCTGAAATAGGAAATGACAACCCACTCTAGTATTCTTGCCTGGGAAATCCCATGGACAGAGGAGCCAGGCAGGCTACATTTCATCGGGCCTCAAAGAGTCAGACACAACTTAGTGACTGAGCATTCACTCATACACAAGATAATGGGTAAAATTCCCTGTGCTATACAATAAATCCTTGATGCCTATTTCTTTGATTATATAATACTTTATACCTGTTAATCCTATATCTGTAATTTGCCCCTCCCCCATTCCTTCTCCCCTTTGCTAATCACAAATTTGTTTTTTTTATTTCTGTGAGTCTGTTTCTACTTTGCATATGCATTCATTTGTGTTACTTTTTGGATATCACATACAGTGATGTCATATAGTATTTGTCTTTCTCTGCGACTTAAATTCACCAAGCATACTTTTAGGTCCATCTACATTTCTGCAAATGGCAGTATTTCATTCTCTTTATGGTTGAGTAACATTCCAATTACATTCACATCTTTATTCATTCATCTGTTTATGGACACTTAGGTTGTTTGCATCTCTTGGCTCTTGTAAATAGTGCTACAATGAACACTGGGATGCTTATATCTTTTTGCATTAGTGTTTTAGTTTTTTCTGGATAAAATTACTGGATCATATGGTAGTTCATTTTTTAGTTCTTAAAGGTACTGTTTTTCATAGTGGCTGCACCAATTTTCATTCCAATAAACAATGTACAAGGGTTCCTTTTATCTCCACATCCTCTCAAACATTTGTTGTTTGTAGACATTTTAATGATGGCCACTGTGACAGATGTAAAGTGATAGCTTATTGTGCTTTTGATTTGCATTTCTCTAATAATTAGCAGTGTTAAACTTAGAAATCATAACTTTTAAGTCAGTTATTATTAAACAAGAAAGGTAAAAAAAATCAATAGTCTCAGAAAGAATATCAGACAAAATATGGAATTATATAAATTTTAAAAAAAGAAGAAATTTTGAAATAGAAGCAAAAAGTAAAAGAAAATAAAGTCAAAATTTGGTTCTATTAGGTTAATGCAGTTGATAACCCCTGGATTGAAAATTAAAAAACAAAACAAAACACAGAGAAGCCACTAGTGTCATGAAAGAAGGAAGAACATTACTATAAAACTCAGAGATATTAAAAAGATGATGAGGTTATGATTTTAAAACTTATGTCAGTAAATTAGATTGTGTAATTTAATAGATGTAAATTTTACATATATAATTACTAAATTTGAATCAGGAAAGAATAGAAAATCAAGATGGTCTATAAATGCTAAAGAAATAAAGCACATTTAAAATTTCCTACAAAGAAAATTCCAAGCTCAGACCCAAACCCACAGACAAATTCTTCCAAATATTAAAGGAAGAAATAACACCTATTTTAGAGGAAACCTTTCAGGAAAGAAGAAACATTTTGCAATATATTTTATACATGCTAAGTTGCTTCAGTCATGTCCAAGTATTTGTGACCCCATGGACTATAAGCCCACCAGGCTCCTCTATCCATGGGATTTTCCCAGGCAAGAATACTGGAGTGGGTTGCCATTTCCTTTCAGGGGATCTTTCTCACCCAGGAATATATTTTATAAGGCCAGCATAAATTTTTAACCAAAATCTGGCAAGGACATTATGGGAAAGAAAAATCAAAGTTTAATGTTCCTCATGAACATAGATACAGAATTATAAGTTCATGCAACAAATTCAGTGAACCTGAATTCACTGAACTGAGCCTTCCCATAAAACAAGAACCTACCTCACAAAGAACTTCCACTTATTCTGCTATTGTAATATTATTCTAACATTTGAAAAAACATCACCATACTATACTATATTATCTGAATAAAGAAAAATCATTTGCTTAGTTCAATAGATGTAGAAATAGCAATTGACAAAATTCAATATATGTTTATTAAAAAAAGATACTTATTATAAAAATTCCTAGCAATCTTAGTAGAATAACAGTAGTGGTGAATTTCCTGATCTGAATACATATTTTGAAAAACTGTACCTGACATGATACTTAGTCATGACATGTACTAGATGCTAAATAACTTTGTTTTTCCTTCCCCTTAACACTTATATAATGGCTTAAAAAATAATAAAATCTGATGCTTACCAAGTGCTTATTATAAATGAATCTCAGTATATTTCACATGCATTATTTAATTTAATCATTCCAGCTTTCTCAGGAGGTAGAGTTTCTGAAGTTTAAGCAGCAGATAGATAGAGTATAACTGTGCCATTAAACTAATGAAAGATTAAAAATATTTACACTCTCTTTTCTCTGTTTGTAGAATATTTCAACACCTAACCATCTAAGTAATAACATTCTAGATTAGCCAAAATAAAAAGAAAAAAAAAAAAGGCAATAATGTACCCTATCTTTTACTGATTGTAAGCAATTTGGAGCTGTTCATATTTCACATTTTGCCAACAGAGTGGTCACTACCAGAAAAATATTTAGTTTTACTCTTTGGTCAAAATGTATGGAAATATTTATTTTCTTGATGAATAGTAAACATTCCAAGAAAATCACAGAGCCATTTTCAGCTAAACCATTCAGCTCTGAAGGTTTGGCCAGACAAATCTTCCCAAGGGTTTGCTACAGCTCTTATCTTTATTTGCTTTGACTCTAAATTAATCTCTGTCATTGTATAGTTTGCTTGATTCACTGTCATTATGAAGCATTGAAATAAGGCAAATGTTTGCTTTAGGGACATTATTGCTTCAATCTGAAAGAAATTGATTCCTAATAATTCTACTTACAGCATAAAAATAGTCCAATCACATAGGTTCAAATGTAAGAGCTTTAAAACGTGGTCATTTCTGCCTCCTTGTCTTAAATAAGGGCTTGTGAGTAGCATTTTAGCCCCATGTCTTTTGTATTCCTTCAGGTCCTAAGATGATTTGGGTAGGTTTATTTAATTTTTTTTAAATTTCAAATCTTTATTTGAAATAAAATTTGCTTACTTATTTCAAAATATGTATGTTTCTTAGGTTTTATTATTATTCTATATTTCCAAAACAAATATAGGCTTCTGTCCATTTTATTTGTTTGTTGTATTAATACTCTTTTTGTTGCAATATAAAAATTACCAAAGAAAATAACATTATAAGATGGTGAAATTACATATCTAAATTCCTAACACAGAATGCTTTGTGATGCTTACAAAAAGCAAAGTAATCAGTCAATTTTGAGGTTAATTCTGTTTATTCAGCAAAATATCTATTCAACACATCCCTCGATTTTGATTTTGATGCCAGTATGTAAAAATAGAAGTACAGACCACCTGAGTATCATTTTTTTTAATGTATTTTCAAGTGATGCATCTTTTTTACTACTTTTCCACATTTTGCTTTGCCCATCTCAACTGCAGTGTTATTTTCCATTCCTTCCATTCAGCAGGTAGTAGAAGCAGGAAGAAATGAAGCTTGAGTTAGTAATTTGAGACTTTTACTGTATCTTCCATTAGCAAAAATTCACTGAACAAATTGGACACTTTGGTAGACTACTTAAAGTAAATAAAGTTTCTTTGGCTTGCTTGTGAGATCTATACTTTTCCAGCATTTATGATACATTACATTAACTAATCTTCTTCATCGCATATATTTTAATTTATAAAGATTATTCTAGGATCTCTGGATATCCAATTCTTCTTAAGCATGGAATTGTTACAGATAACAGAGAAGATAATTGAAATTTATGATTTATGAGGGCAGATAACTCCATGAATATTTTGTGTGGGTGGCAGTAAAATGTAAAATTTTGTTGTAGTGGAATGAAAATTGCATTGGTCAACTTGCCTGCATGCTAAGTCACTCTAGTCCTGTCTGAATCTGTGTGACCCCATGGACTGCAACCCACCAGGCTCCCCTGTCCCTGGCATTCTCCAGCAAAGAATACTGAAGTGGGTCGCCATGCCCTCCTCCACAGAATCTTCCCCACCCAGGGATCAAACCCGCGTCTCTTACATCTCCTGCATTGGCAGACAGATTCTTTAATACTAGTGCCAGCTGGAAAGTCTGTTGATCAACCTAGCTGCAGGTAAATTGTGGTGCTGCCCCAACGTTATTTCAAGCAATTTCCTTTTGGCTGTTTCAGCAGCCAGCCCCAAAGAGAAGATTGGTGCTCAGGACCCCCACCTGTAACTGCTTTGTGGACATTCATAGCCTTTAATGTAAAGTACATTACTGACCCATCATACCCGTTCCTCTTGAAAGGATGCCATGGGTGCCTTCCTTGCTTTATGTCAGTATCCTCAGATAACTTTTGGTATCTTTCAGTGCAATTCTTAGTATATCTGTGTCCTTTTATTCCAACAACTTCAGTAGCCATACACTTCAGAGGACTAACTTTGGGATATTAGACTCTCTTTATCTGGGCAGCAGTGATTAGGAATTTATGCCCATACCACCATCTGGGTCTTACTGGGAAAAGTTGGCCAAGATTTACTGTTAGGGGAGTATGAAGCCCAGTTAGCTTGCCTTAAAGATGGGCAAACACTGACATATAACGTTTATTCCAGAGCTTCACTAAAGGGTCATGGCCTGAAATTGCACATTTGTTTGGCTTCTTTCTCTTCTTCATTGAGTTCTCTTACTACTTATCAGATTCCCTGGGACCATTTCTATAATAAGCCACTTGCACATGAATCCTGGTCTCATGATTTATTGCTAGAGAACTTGATTTCAGACAGTTAGTAAAGATGGTTAGTAGTAAACCCAACAGATTAAGTGAATTTTGCAAAATCAAGACGTCACTGTATGGTAGATTGGGAAAGAAAGTGAAGTCGCTTAGTCGTGTCCGACTCTTTGCGACCCCACTGACTGTATCCTACCAGGTTCCTCCGTCCATGGGATTTTCCAGGCAAGAATACTGGAGTGGGTTGCCATTTCCTTCTCCAGGAGATCTTCCCCACCCAGGGATTGAACCCAGATCTCCAGCATTGTAGGCCATCTGAGCCACCAGGAACTTGAATTCAAATACAGCATATTTTTAAGCACACAAACTGCTACACGCTTATAGAATATACATTCATATGATTACATTTGGAATAGAACTTCTTATTATCAAAGTTTCCACAGAATAAATGCTTTAATTCACATTAGAGGAAAGGCCTGGGATGATGTTTGGAGGTGGGGACCCTTTGATGGAGCATATAGTCTAGTAAGTAGGGGTGACAGATAAGCAAAATTAAACATAATAAATCAGTATGATTTGAGGTTATAAGTGCTATTAGGAGAAAAATAAGAAAATCCAAAAAAGCTAAGAGAAATTAAGATCACAGGGTGCTATTGTATTTGTTGTTACTTAGTCACTCAGTTGTCTGATTCATTGTGTCCTCATGGACTGTAGCCCACCAGGCCCTCTGTCCATGAAATTTTCCAGGCAAGAATACCAGACTGGGTTACTGCTCCCTTCTCCAGGGGACCTTACTGACCGAGGGGATCAAACCTTTGTCTCCTGCTTGGGAGGCAGCTTCTTTACCACTGAGCCACCTGGGAAGCTGGCTTCAATAAATAGAGATATAAATTTCATCCTTGAGGAGTGAAATTTGAGCAAATATTTGAAGGAGGGGAGAGTGTTTTGAAATACCTGGGGAAAGAGCATCTCAGGAAGAGGGAACAACCAGTGCAAAGTCTACTACCTGGTGTCATGTAAGAGTAGCAAGGTTCTGGTGTGACTGCAGGAGAGGAAGTTGTGGGGAAAGAGAAAGTCATCCCAGAGTATGTAGGATCTCTTCATCCATCAGTAGAAAAGATTTTTGCTTATTCTTACACATATGCATGTTCATTTTTCTACCACATCATGCTAAGGCTGAAAGTTGTAAGGAATTGTGAGATAGAAAGCAGTTAAGACATAGTTGAAAGTATAGAAATGATTGCTTCTTAGGAAAGTGACCAACACTTGACTGAAAGTAAATTTGTGATCTTTGTTAGCTATGACTTAACTCTGCTGTATGTACTCAGCAGAGTTGACTTGTTGAGTAAATATGGATCCTGAGAAACCACAAACTATACAGCATTTGATTAGCACAGAGCTCCACAACCTGTTCTGATAGGACAAGATAAGTCTTTGAAATAATAGGTTTGAATTAATCTATTATACTTTCTCTTTGTGAAACACTTACTGTGGCTTTTTCTACTTAAAGTTCTACTCCTCCTGTTGGTCGAAGAGAGGATCTTCAGAGGAGCTGCTCCTTTCATATACACTACAGCTGTAAACCCACAGTGCATTGAACTAATTGTCTCTGAATTACTTCCATGATTAATCTGAAGGGCCTCACCAGTAAAGCCAAAGTCCTCTCTTTTGGATCACATTTTCCCTGCCTCTCCTGGTAGAAATTTTGCTTGATGCAAACAATGTCTTGGAATCTTTTCTTCTTCTTCTTCTTTTATCATAGTAGAAAGAACTTCGGCCTCTATTAGGAGACAGGAATAATTCACAGCTTCAAGTGAAGGAATAGCATGATCTGATCCATGGTTCACAAACATTCTTGCTGCTGTGTATTAGTAGGCATTACAGAATCAAGGATAGAAACAGAGAGATCTGTTGGGTTACTGAAGGAAGCGAAGTGTAGTGGGTACTGTTGGTGGTGTTCTGACCCACCATGCCCCGAGATTGTTGGCCGCTGATGACTATCACGAGTTTCCTCTGCCGGAATTGCTTCTAGGTGTATGGAACTGCTTGTCCTGGGAGCAACTAATATCTATTGAGTGTTCAGTGGTGTGTGGGGGAGGGGGATCCCCTAAGAGCAGTTCCAGCTCCAGAGTTCTCTGTGAAATCAGCTGAGGCCCCCATTGCCACGGCAAGTCACGTCTTCCTTTGCCCAGTTCTGCTTCCCAAGTATTCACTCCCCCACAGCCGTTGCTCAGGCACAGGAACATTCCTTCCACAACCTCCGGAGTGGAATCTCCATCTCTCAGTGTGGTTCCAGTGTTTACTGCCTATAATGATTTGCAAAGAGAATGCATACTGTGGAGAAAGACATGCAGTCTCAGTAAAGAGCAACTGATTTGCCATCATCTGAGATGGAAAGAATGGTGAGTAGAGCAAGTTTGAGTGAATGGCTGAGGTTAAATTTTGGACATACTGTGTCTGAGATATCAATTAAATGCTCAAGTAGAAGGACCACGTAGGCAGTAGGTTCTGTAAAAATGGGTCCAAAAGAGATTAGGATAGAGAATTAAACTTGGCAACAATTAACATATTGATGGTTTTAAAGTTATTATTTTTTGCATGGAAGAGAACATACTCTGTATAATCTTACATCAAAGAAGGATAAAGTCTGTAATGACTTTTGGATTTTATTGAAGACTTCATGGAAAATTGTTTGAAAATTTTGGTGTGTAGTTAAAAATTGTGTGCTCTCTGTTGAATGTGGAATTCTGCAGTTGGTGTTGCTGTTTGGTCACTAAATCTTTTGCAACCCCATTGAACTGTAGCCCACCAGGCTTCTCTGTCCATGGGATCTCCCAGGCAAGAATACTAGTGTGGGTTGCCATTTCCCTCTCCAGGGGATCTTCCTGACCCAGGGATCGAAATTGCGTCTTCTGCATTGGCAGGCAGATTCTTTACCCCTGAGCCACCAGGGTTAACAGTATTACGTGTTATGTGTGTATATGTACATGTAAATATGTGCATACATACATGTATATATCTTTCACATATATGCATATGTATAACCAATAAAACTATTATGTATAACATATATGTGCAATATTTGTACTTAATAATGTTATTTTATCTTTAGTAACATAGCCTCTTTTACTTCAGCTTGATCTGTATGTTTCTGAGACAGGTTTGTTAAGTGTCTTTATGGATCCTCCCTGTTCCATAGCTCTCGGTTGTAGGTTTATATATTTTGCAAATGCATTGTTAAAGCCATATATTTTATGGTGATTAAATATTTCTGCTCTATGATTTCTTTTACTGAAATTCTGTTTTGCCAAAAGTAGTATACCACTGGCCTTTAATTGACATTTGTCTGTTTTTTTTCTTACATCTTGACGATTTTTTTTCTTACACTTATATTTTGAAACTTTTGTGCCTCTTTGTTAAGTATATCTCCTGAAAACAATATATGGCTGAAATCTGTTTGTTTTTAATTTAATTTTAAAACATATGAATTTTAATAGTTTAGTTTGAGTAGCTTCCATATATTTGATTAGTGCTAAAATTTAGGATTGATTTCACCTGTCTCTCTTATTTTCCATTTATAGTATTTCTTTTATCTCAATTTTCAATATTAACATTTTTGAGAAGTGTTAGATCTAACTTGTTTTCATTCTTATGGCAGTTATCTTAAGATGCATATTCATGTTTATCTATCCTTCTTAATTAAAAAATAATAATACCTAATAATACCTAATGAAACTCACATTATGTCATGCTTACATATCACTTTGAACTGCTTCCTGCTTCGGTCACCTCTCATTAGCCTGGTGTTGTCTAGGGTTTTAGTTCTGACACGTTCCCCTCCTCTGCCTTCTCCCCTTCTGCTTCCTCTTCCTCTACCTTGTTCTTTAGTAGAATTTCAGTAGGCAGTAATAAACTTTACCTTCATTTCTGTTCTAACACTCCTGTATTTGTTATTTTCTCATGAGTACCTCTTTCAAGAGTGTTTGACTGTGGATTCATATGTGATCAACCCTTTGGGATCCTGGTTATCCGAGAATATCTATATTACATTCACATTTTTGAATGATGATTTGGTTGGATATAAAATTCTAGGTTCAAAGTTCTTTTTCTTCTAATCTGTTAACCTCCTCCTTGCACTGAATATTGAAATATGATATTAATCTACTTCTTATTTCTTTATAAGTAATAAGCTCTTAAAATTTGCTTTTGCTTTCTGCATACTTTTAGAAGTTTTTCTTCAGTATTGATATTTTTGCATTTCACTAACAGACTTAAGTGTGAATTTTTTTCTTCTCTCTTCTGTTTGCCATAGAATTTACATGTTTAATTTTAGATTTTAATTTTTTTTTATTTTTCTTTAATGATGGGAAATATTTCCATTATTTCTTTGAATACGTTGTGTTTTCCACTTATTTTTTTTCACTTTCTCTGATTATTTTACTTTCTCTCAATTATTCTGAAATTGGTTGCTCTATATCTACCTGCCATGGCTGTTAATATTTGTATCTTTTCTGATTGCATTTTCTCAATCTAAATTTTCATCCTAGCAATTGTTTTTCAGCTCTCATTTTCTTGCTTATTTTATTGAGAACTTCATTTCATATGCTATAATTTCAGTAATTAAAATTTATTTTTATAATGTACAGTTTTATTTCATAATAATTATTTTGTTATCTAACTATATACATTTTAAATGCTTGACAATTTGTTCTAAGAATTCTCCTCAGTTGGTAAAAAGTGATGAGTTTTTCATCTTTATTTAGAATATTATTTCCCAGTTGGCTGACTATTTATGAGCATAAGTTTTGCTGAAAGTATGAACTCTTCTGTTTGGTCATCTTTGCTGACAAGGGGCTAAAAGCCAGCTCTGTGGCCAGAACCTCTGGGAGGAGAGCCAGGAAACCACAGAAGCCTCACGCACCACTCAATTTCATGGTACACAGCCAGGCAACTCTCAGGGTTCTTCCCACCTAGATCTTAGTGAAAAGCAGCACTGCAAGAAACATTGTGTCCTCAGCTTTGAAGACTATGAGGAGAAGAACTTGAAGAACAAGTTCTCAAGGGCACCTCACCTGGTTCATACACAAATTTTCAGAGATTCCTTAACCCAGTGGAATTTATGCTGTATTGGGTTCTCCCTTCCTCTTTATTAGAACCCAAGCTCTTGCAGAAAATTTCCATGTGAAGTGCCAAAATGGGAGAAAGGAGTAAGGTAAGTAAAAGTAAATCTTTCAATTTATCATCTTACTGACATCTTCATGTTCATCTCTATCGACATAGGGTTTCCCTTGTAGCTCAGTCTGTAAAAGAATCTGCCTGCAATGCAGGAGATTGGGGTTTGATTCCTGGGTCTGGAAGATCCCCTGGAGAAGGAAATGGCAGCCTACTCTAGTGTTCTTGCCTGGAGAATCCCATGGACAGAGGAGCCTGGTGGGCTACAGTTCACAGGGTCACAAGAGTTGGACACGATTAAGGGACTAAACCACCACCACCATCTATATCACCAGTTCAAGACAGCACTGAGTCTACCCAAGTGTTCCTAAAAGCATTTTGTTTGTTTGTTTACTATTTCTGAAATACATGTCACCCTCTTCTAAATTTTCTCTGGAATTGGCTCTATGGAAAGCTAACATGATACTAGTGTGCTATCAGGATAGGAATCAGCAACACTTTATTATTATTGCATTCCTTATTTTTTTTCCCCATCCTTTAGTATCCTCGGGATTCCCTGGTAGCTGAGCTGGTAAAGAACCCACCTGTAATGCGGGAGACCTACGTTCAATCCCTAGGTTGGAAAGACCAGTATTCTGGCCTGGAGAATTCCATGGACCGTATAGTCCATGGGGTTGCAAAGAGTCTGACATGACTGAGTGATTTTCACTTCACTTTAGTATTCTCTCTTCCTTATTATAACTCCAACTTTCTCCCATGAACTTTTATACATAACATTGCTTTTGCATTTCTAATTCTTAAAATGTCAGATTTGTTTACAAAGTAGAGATTAGTAACAGAATTTAAAGTCCTGAATAATGAAAATGTTGTGATAATAAGCATCTTTTTTATTCAATTACCCAAATAATATTATGTCTTTATAATGTACTTAGTATTGTGAATAAGATATTTAAAAACTATGAAGCACTCCTTGCCCTTAAGAAATGTATGCTATAATTAATAAGTTAAAAGTATTGTATAAGTGAATGAGAATGCAATATAATATATAATGGTATAAACAGTAATGTCCTTCCTCAAAAATATTTCAATTTGTCTATACACATGCCTGTTATTTTCAGCAGGATTAGAGCTCCCACATACAAGTAGTGTGTCTGAATATTTTTCTAATATGAATTCCCAGGATTGCTAAGTAAGTGTTAAACAAATGAGTAAACTTTCAGAATTTTAATCAGTGGGGCTGCAGTAGTGAAAGGAGATCATGAACATGTCAATTTCTGAGGCTGGTGTTTAACTCATAAGTTTGCCCAAGTTTACTCAGGCAAGGGCATAACAAAGGTTAATATATAATTAATATTTAACATGTGGATACATGACAGTAGAGAGAGGATAATGACAAGTGGAGGGAAGAGCAATTTTGATGCTGTCATGGGAAGTAATGCTTAATAATGAAGATCATGTCATGCAATAGACTTGGGGAGGTTTCTAATGTTATTCTGTGACATATATTTCTCAAATACCAAGCTGTATGAATTCCAAAGGTATTCTTAACAATTCAGTCTTCACAATCATAGGCCCAACAGCTTCATGTTTCAGATGAAAAACCAAAGCGACAGATTCAAAATTACACAGTATATTTGAATTTCATGTATCAGATGAAGAAATTGTGAATCAGAGAGAACCGGGATCTTAAGATCCACAAGAAAATTTTATATAGTAATGAAAGTTGTGATTCCATGAATTATCTCATTTCTCTGCTGATAGTAACTTGGGAAACTTTGGATTAACTATTATAGAATATAAGGTTTAATTTCTTCTTGGAAACAATAGAAGCATAATAAAAACAATCACTAAAAAGTATTAGTGAAATAGTGACATTTAAGGGAATAAGAGTACTTACTACTATGTCTAGTCCCCTCTAAGCATATTGTCTGCACTGTCAAACAACACATTCACTAATACATTATTATCCCATTCTTACAGATAAAGTCAAGTGTCTGAGGAGATTGTATAAGTTGGTTGAAGCCACATATTTAGTAGGTAGTGAAAAGTGCAATCCTATCTTAACATGAATATTTTTCCACCAAAAATAAAAAAGGAAACCCATTTTAACACTTTGATAAATGCCATGGTGTGTGAGTTTCTCTAAAGAAATACTCTGAAGGACTTTGAGGCTTAATTTAGGAGATTAATGGGACAGATGAGTCACTTGGAACTAAAACTATGCTGAACCTAATCTAGTCTTTCTTTCACAATTCAGAAAGCATTTTAGGATCTTCGTTATCAACAGAAATTATCATTGTACTTGTGATTTTAAGATGCAAGATGATAAGAATATTTAACAAAATGACATAACATGGGGCAATTCAATTCTTGAATAGCAAATTTTATTAGATTATATATTACATGCAATCTCAAAATATCCTTATAAAAATTCTTATTTTAAAAAAGGATAAAAGTTAAGAGTCAAAGTGCCATGAGCACTTTCTGGCTCAAAGTGCCATGAAAAAGAATCATAAGTAAAACCCAGTAAAAGTAGTAAAATTGATTATTTTACAGTAATAAACACTAGTAAAACTGTTTAATTCATTAGTTACCAAAATACAATGGCTAGAGTAGATTGTCCTCAAGGTTGACTATCTAATTCAAACACACGAATTTTCAGTTTTGGAAGGGATCTTTTATAGATGGGTTACTTTAAATTTTACATATGAGAAGGTATTTAAAACATAATTGTTACAATATTCAAGTTTACCAAGAAATCTCATTCAGAATTCCACTGAGAATTCTGAGTACTAGTTAGTATTGCATAACCCTCAGTATGCATGTACAAACACAGATGTTTCCAATTTCTGCAAATTTTGAGAGGAGCATCTTGAAATCATTGCATTATGGGAATTATCTGACAATTATTTTGGTTTCAATTGTGAACATTCTTTAAAATGTCTTGTAATATTTCCCCAACATCATCTTCTCATTGCTCTGAGATTTTAACACTTAGTGTATGGAGTGTATATCTACATCAAGAGAAGCTAGACTCCATGGTTTTCTCATAGTCTTGCTGTTTAAATATTATCATATCTTCTTTGTGCTTCCTTGATGACTCAAACAGTAAAGAATCTGCCTGCAGTGTGGGAGACCTGGGTTCTGTCCCCGAGTTAGGAAGATCCCCTGGAGAAGGGCATGGCAAACCTTTCCAGTATTCTTACCTGGAGAATCTCCATGGACAGTGGAACCTGGTTGGCTAGAATCAGTGGGGTTGCAAAGAGTCAGACACAACTGAATGACTAGGCACAGCATGTATCTTCTTTACTAACATAGATATACTAATGATCTTGCAGAAAAATTCCACACCATTCCCCTTTATTTTTGTTGAACTATTTGTGAATTAGAGCTACTTAAGTTATTCACAAAAGTCATAAAGTTACTTGGTTATTTTTTGTGTGTGTGAATAAAGCATACTAGTAATAAAAATCTTGTATTGACTTTCCCTTTTCTAGCAATATTTTGGGCCAGAAAATATGAGAACCCATGAAATAGCAGTCCAAAAAATGTTGTATAAACTATATCAAACAAACTTAGGCAATATAACTGACCTCTCAGTTGCATACAGGGTTTCAAAAGAGAAACAAATGAAAAGGAAACTAAAACCAGACTGGTCGTGGCCTGGGACAGTTCAGTTCTTGACAGTAAGGCAGAAAGAAAGATATTGTAATTGGGAGTTGGAGTTTAAATGTCACTTTGGCTCATTAGAAAAGGCTTTCCACCCAAACAAAGCAGGGCAGGCTGTAAAACTGCAAGATTAGTGGCTCAAGAAAGCTTGGCACAATCCTAGTGAAAGAGTATGCTAGAAAAAAAAATCTAGATAGCAACAAAAAGAATGGAAATGAATCTTATATATCTTCTGGATTCTGTATTAAATTTTTAAAAAATGATTATAGTTTAAGATCTATTATCAAAGAAATACTCTAACACTGTAAGTTGAAATTCAAGCTTTCATTCAGGATCCCAGAACTCATAAAATAACACACGAAGCTCACAAGATAATGCCATTCAGAAGAATAGGATTCAAGAAATTTACATCTAAAAGTTTTGCAAAAAAAAAAAAAAAAGTTTTGCAGCATTGCTATAAATAATAATTCAGATATTAAGGAAACACTAAAGTGATTGGATTTAACAGGTTTATGGATAAGAAGTTTCTGCAATTATAAAAATGTCTATTGTCTCCAAATTAAATTATAAATATTATGCAAAGAATTGCAATCAAAATAGTTTCATAGTGGATTTTGACTATCTGATTTTCAAATATAGGTGAAAGACAAAAAATTAAATATTAAAAAAGGTTTTGAAAAAAATAACAAGGTAAGAGGATTTTTTCTGTGATATATTTTTTCTAATATCAAATCAAAGGAATTAAGGCAGTGCCAGGGTAGTGTAGCCCATGGAGATAAATGTATTAATAAAATAGGATAGAAAGTACAGAAGTTGATCCATATTTCTGTGGAAATTTGAAATAGAGCAGAGACGTTGCTGCAAATTATTGATGAAATTAATGATTTCTCAATACACTATAATGAGAAGTCACCTGGTTATGAAAAGGAGGCAAGGGATAGATCCCTAAAATATATTAAACATAAGTTTTTTTTCCTGTGCATTAAAAAACCAATGTAAAAGAAAATATATGCAATTATTTATGGTGCACTGATATAAGAAATATTTCTTAGGGAAGACAACAAAGTTTAAAAAATGAAATGTTGCTACAGTTCATATTAATATTATATTTTCTGTAAAATTCAATCATATCACACACAAATTGCATTGCAAAACATAGACTGGAAAAAGATATTTGCAGCACCTAAAACTGAGAAAGATTACTAACCAGAATATATAAATAGGTTTTAAAACTAACAATTGCCCCAAATAATAAATTTTAATTGGTAAAAGATGAAATTTAGAGAAGAGGGAATATGAATGGCCAGTAAGAATGGGAAAAAGTGCTCAAGCTAAATAGAAATGGGGAAATTTAGATCAAATGAGGGATATTTTCAAACATGTCAGATTGGTAAAATTTTAAAACTCGGTCAGTACCAATTACTGGTGGACTAAAAGAGAGTTCTCAGAATTCCGATGCTAGGAGTGAAGCTAGCAGGGCCAGTATGGACAGCAGTTTTTCCGTGCTGTGCCATTGGCAGAAGGACATTTTCACATTCATGAGAATCAAAGGTAGAGAGCCACGGAGGCTGCTGTATTTCCCTTCTGTTAGATGGGAGGAGATCCAGTTCAGCTGGAACTGGTCATTCTGCACAGAAACAGCAAGCTCTCTGGGTAATGCCAGCCTTCCTGGCAGGTGTGGCTCTTCCTCCAGGTGATGACCTTGGTGCTCTGCATGCTTACTCTGTAGTGTAGTTCCTGTGCCTGGAGATCGCTTGAAATATCCTTGCTACTCAGTTAAAACAACCATTTCCTAACTCCATTAGGCTAATCTAATGACCTTATTGATGAGGCAAAGACCTGAATCTTGTTAGGGTTTTGCTGAAGCTGAAGCTCCAGTACTTTGGCCACCTGGTGCAAAGAGCCGAATCATTAGAAAAGACCCTGATGCTGCAAAAGATTGAAGGGAGGAGGAGAAGGGGATGACAGAGGATGAGATGATCGGATGACATCACCGACTCAATGGACATGATTTTGAGCAAACTCCAGGATATAGTAAAGGACAGGGGGGTCTGGCGTGCTGCAGTCCATGTGATCGCAAAGAATTGAACAAGACTGAGTGACTTAACTACAACATCTCCTTACCACTGGCCCACTAGTTTCTCACCAGGGCATCTAGAAAACAGCATTTCCAGCTCGCCAAATATAATTAATATGATAGTATTGATATAATAGAACAGCAGAGAGTTTTCTGGGCTGTTCAGGTAATTAAGACTTTTTTGCACTCTATCGTGGTAGAAAACAGTAGAGTTAACCTAGCTTTCAGGCAAGAAAATTAAGTGCTCATGCTTTGATGGGGAATAAAAAGAATGCAGTCATCATATTAAAAGCCACATACTGGGGGCCAGAGGCTGTTTCAGTCTCTTCCAGAAAATGTACTGCAGTCTGCACAATACATACGATTGAGGTTATCGCTAGGTTAAGCTGAGAGTAATCTAAAGTCATCTGCCATTGTGCATCTAATGTTTGCATAACTCTACTATTCCACTTAGAGCATTACTGTGCTTCTAATTAACTTGGCCAGAGTGGCAGTTTTAGTGCTTTCCACTTCCACTTGGTCTTTCCTGTCATGATAATTTGTATTCCATAGGGTAAGAAACACATACTATAAGATATCTCTGATCTGATATGTGTGCATGCATCCTCAGCCGCTTCAGTCATGTCCAACTCTTTGCAACACTAGGTAGCCTGCCTGGCTCCTATGTCCATTGGATTCTCCAGGCAAGAATGCTAGAGTAGGTTGTCATGCCCTCCTCTAGGGTATCTTCCCAGTCCAGGGATCAAACCCAGTTCTCCCACATAGAAGGCAGATTCTTTGCTATCTGAGCCACCATGGAATCCCAAGAAAACTGGGATGGGTAGCCTATTTCTTCTCCAGGGGATCTTCCAACCCAGGAATCGAACCAGAGTCTCCTGCATTGAAGGCAGATTCTTTACTACTTGAGCTACCCAGAAAGCCCCTGTTACATGTATTCATCCTCAATTTGTAGTTAAGAAAAGGTGCAATGACCCCAGAATGAGATCAGACTCATTTTCCACCATGAGATGAGTATGGGGAGGACATCTTTTATGATCCCACTCTAACATAGGATATGATGACATTTGGGACCCCCTACTCTAAGGCCAGATAAGACTCTCTAACCAACATTTTCCTAAATATCTATGAGTTACATTTCCTCTGGTGCATATTTACATTAGTAATGCCATAGGTTTTAGAAAGGGCATTTAGAAAGCTAGATTTAAAAAAGGCAAAGGAACCAGAAATCACATTGCCAACATCCACTGGATCATCGAAAAATCAATAGAGTTCCAGAAAAGCATCTACTTCTACTTTATTGACTACACCAAAGCTTTGACTGTGTGGATCACCACAAACTATGGAAAATTCTTCAAGAGAAGGGAATACCAGACCACCTTACCTGCCTCCTGAGCAATCTGTATGCAGGTCAAGAAGCAACAGTTAGAAACAGACATGGAACAACAGACTGGTTCCAAATTGGGGAAAGAGTTTGTCAAGGATGTTAATTGTCACCCTGCTTATTTAACTTATATTCACAGTACATCATGCGAAATGCCAGACTGGATGTAGCACAAGCTGGAATCAAGACTTCTGGGAGAAATATCAGTAACCTCAGATAAGCAGATGACTCCACTCTTATGGTAGAAAGCAAAAAGGAACTAAAGATCCTCTTGAGGAAAGTGAAAGAGGAGAGTGAAAAAGCAGGCTTAAAGCTCAATATTCAAAAAAAAGATCATGTTATCTGGTCCCATTCACTTCATGACAAATAGATGGGGAAACAATGGAAACAGTGACAGACTTTATTTTCTTGGGCTCCAAAATCACTGCAGGTGATGACTGCAGAAATGAAATTAAAAGACGCTTGCTCCTTGGAAGAAAAGCTATGACCAACCTAGACAGCATATTAAAAAGCAGAGCCATTACTTTGCCTATAAATGTCCATTTAATGAAAGCTATTATTTTTTTTCAGAGTCAAGTGGGGGTGTGAGAGTTGAACTATAAAGAAAGCTGAGCACTGAAGAATTGATGCTTTTGAAGTGTGGTGTTGGAGAAGACTCTTGAGAGTCTCTTGGACTGCAAGGAGATCGAATCAGTCAATCCTAAAGGAAATCAGTCCTGAATATTCATTTAAAGGACTGATGCTGAAGCTGAAATTGCAATACTTTGGCCACTTGATTTGAAGAACTGACTCATCAGAAAAGACCCTGATGCTGGGAAAGATTGAAGGCAGGAGGAGAAGGGGATGATAGAGAATGAGATGGTTGGATGGCATCACCAACTCAATGGGCATGAGTCTGAGTAAGCTGCGGAAGTTGGTGATGGATAGGGAAGCCTGGCATGCTGCAGTCCATGGGGTCTTAAAGAGTCGGACATGACTGAGTGACTGACCTCAATGCCGTAGGTCCCGTTGAGAAGGCTTGGGAGAACAGCTTCTGTAAAAATGTATGTTGGCGTTGCAGGGCCCTGTCTCAGGATCTAGTTTCCTTTTAGTTGATGGTCTTATATCTGGGAATTATCCTAGGTCTAGAAACTGGGGAAAAAAATCATGAGCTCCTTTTGTGGCTGCCAACATCATCCTTAACCTTAACAACTCATCCATCTATCTAGCCTCTGCATCAATAAGTCAAGCGTTATCTTCATTAGCTGCCTACTTTGCCCCTAGAAACACCGTAGTCTTTTAGTCACTGCTGTAGGTCCCTTTAGGTCAGGTCGGTGGCTGCCACTTCAGTTATGCTGCACCCACTGGAAAGTGAAAGTGTTAGTCACTCAGTTGTGTCTGACTCTTGACAACCCCATCATCTGTAGTCCGCCAGGCTCCTCTGTCCACAGAATTTTCCAGTCAAGAATACTGTAGTGGGTAGCCATTCCCTTCTCCAGGGGATCTTCCCAACCCAGGGATTGAACCCAGGTGTCCTGCATTACAGGCCAATTTTTTACCATCTGAACCATCAGTGAAGCCATCACCCATTGGAATTAGACCCAACTTGTCTCTGATAAAGTGAGGCACTACGACTGGCCTTCTTTGCATTGACACTAGTAAGCACTTTTTCATAAATTTATCTCCCATCATCCAATCTGAGATTGGATTCAGTGGTGGACAGCTACCACTGAACTTTTCACAATTCCAGTGTTCCCCTTACCTGCATATTCCCCACTGCTTTAGTGAGGAGTGTTTTGGGGGCCTCTGGGGAAAGACATAAGTAAAGGCGTTCTCTGGTTTTACATAATAGATCTGTTTAATCATGTCTATATCTCTTAGTCTTCTTACCACTTCCTAAAGACCCTACTAAGGATGTTCCAACGTGTCTATCCCATTCACTGTAAGCCATTGTCATCTCCAAGATTCAAAGCCCCAGTCCTAGCAACCTTGCTGGAGAATTCAATTGTGAACCATGAGTTCTTCCATAAATATTCACTCTCCCCTAACCCACATCTCAAGGTAGTTTTTGGACTAAATTTGTTCATATAGGAAGCAAATTATTGGGTTGGCCAAAATGTCCATTCAGGTTTTTCTATAACATCTTACGGAAAATCAGTAGATAACAAGGAATGCCAAAGATGAAACCATGGGTTTTCAAGTAATCAATTACTTAATAGTTTATTCTCTACTAGTGTTGCAGTACCTTTAAAGCTCATTAATTCTGATAATAATTATGAAACTCTACACTGGTAGATACAAGATTTTAAATTTTCCTATAAATAAGCAAAATGACTGTTCACGCATGTGTAAAATCTTGACACCCCTACAAACATTTTATTTTGTTCTAATGATTTAAATTTGTGCTGTTCTGTGCTTGGTCACTCAATCCTGTCTGACTCTTTGCTACCCCGTGGCCTGTAGCCCACAAGGTTCCTCTTTCCATGGGGTTTCTCTGGGTAAGAATACGAGAGTTGATTACCATGCCCTCCTCCAGGGGGTCTTCCAACCCAGGAACAGAACACAGGTCTCCCACATTATCAGAAAAGCCTTGATTTAAGCTTAGAAGAAGTAATATTTCTTCTTACTTATTATACCATATATTTTAGATTATAGGTACACAACAGTATACAAAATAATTATATTTTAGTGAGACAATTAAGGAGAAAATACTTTATAAATGCCTATTATATAAAAATTTTGCTATTAAATAGTAGAATTGTAAAGCATTCACACAAGGAATGTGTAGTCTATATTCATGAATGATCTCCAGGAGCTAAAGCTGTAAGAAAACAGCAAAGAATATAAATCAAAAATTTTAAATCTCATGAATTTTAATATACAATAATACTTTCACCTTTTGCCAATATTATCAATATAAAATGAATTATACCAGTTATGAATCACAGTTGTTACTCAGATAGGTTTTTCTTAGAAATTTTAAAGGATTTTTCTCGTATATCATCTATTCCAAAAGCTGTAGAATTTGAGTATAAAAATCATACATACATATTAATAATATATTTACTTCATGTTCAGTATCTACAATATTTTGAAATAGTTAAATTTTTTGTTCTCATTTTAAACACTATGACCTGTGTTATATGTTTACATTTTTATATATATATTATATGCAGTTTTCCTTGACAGCTATATTTTAACTCAATGATAAGTCTTTTTTTGAAGCATAGTTGATTTACAACATTTTAATTCAATGTTGTAAATCATTGTGTAACACAATGTATAACACAACACTGTGTTAATTTCTGCTGTACATCAAAGTGAGATAGTTATATATATATATGTATGTATATATATATATATGCATATTCTTTTTCATATTCTTCATTATGATTTATTTAAAAATATTGAATATAATTCCCTTGGCTATACAATAGGACTTTGTTGCTTATCCATTCTATATATAATAGTTTGCATGTGCTAACCCCAACCTCCCACTCCATCTCTCCCCCGACCACTTCTTGGCCATTGCTTATGTCTGTGAAGTCTGTTTCTGTTTCATAGGTAGGTTCATTTGTAGATTCCCCATGTAAGTGACATGGTATTTATCTTTCTCTTTCTGGTTTTTCTGAGATATTTCACTTAGTAGGGTAATCTCTAGTTCCATTCATGTTACTGTAAATGGCATTATTTTTTATGGCTGAGTAGTATTTAATGCGGAGAAGGCAATGACACCCCACTCCAGTACTCTTGCCTGGAAAATCCCATGGACGGAGGAGCCTGGTGGGCTGCAGTCCATGCAGTCGCAAAGAATCGGACACGACTGAGCGACTTCACTTTCACTTTTCACTTTCATGCATTGGAGAAGGAAATGGCAACCCACTCCAGTGTTCTTGCCTGGAGAATCCCAGGGACGGGGGAGCCTGGTGGGCTGCCGTCTACGGGGTCGCACAGAGTCGGACACGACTGAAGTGACTTAGCAGCAGCAGCAGCAGCAGTATTTCATTGTGTGTGTGTCTGTGTGTGTACACAGATGTATACCACATCCCCTTCATCCATTCATCTATCAGTGGATATTTAGGTTGTTTCTGTGTCTTGGCTATTGTGAATAGTGTTGCTGTGAACATCGGGGTGCATGTATCTTTTGGAATTATAGTTTGTCTAGATATACACCCAGGAGTGGGACTTTGGATCATGTGGGAATTCTATCTTTAGTTTTTTGGTAACCTCCATACTGTTTTATATTCCCACCACCAATGTAGGAGAGTTCCCTTTTCTCCACACCCTCTCTATCATTTGTTATTTATAGACATTTTTAATGATGGCTATTCTGACTGGTGTGAGGTGGTAGCTCATTGTAGTTTTGATTGCATTTCTCTAATAAATAGCGATGTTGAATATTTTTCATATGCTATTGGCCAAATGATAGGTTTTACAATAGTCTGTGTTAGAATCTAGGATGCAGCTAGAACTTTCAGTTCTTTCAGTATTAAATATATGCATTTTTAATTTTATGTGTTGATGGTACCTGAAATGAAATGGGTATCATTTTGGGTGTGTGTGCATCTATGTGTGCATATTTAGAGAAGATCTGGCCCCACTGTGTTTTTCTTGTACAAGTTAAAATATTTCACTTAGCATTTTAAACATCTATTTTATAAGGTCATACAAATATGATTCATAGTAGTGACTGAGTTCTCAGAGAAATACATTTATTATGTTCTTATACTTTGCTAATGCAGGAAATATATCACTAATTTATGAAAATATTCCCAAAAAATAACTGGTGAGAAAAAGTTTTTGTATATGAAGAGATGTTTATCATCCAGATTGATACTTATTAAATTCTGGCTAGTCAAAGAATTTATAAAATACAATGCTTAATTCAATAGACAAATCATATAGACATAAAAAAAATAATATTTGTGATCTACTCTTATAGTTCATGTCACCAGTAAGCATAGAGAAAACATTTCAAAATTAAGACATGTGGATAATAATAAATATTTAATTTACCATTAGTTAAATCTATTCTGAAAAAAAAGAAACACTTGTTTATTCATAATAAATTACGAAAGAAAAGTCTTATGCATTATAACGTACTTAGCCATATTTTCTGTATGGTGAATATCCTTCAAGTACAGAGGTTAGCATTTCAGTGCCCTCATCACACCATTAGTCTTATTTCTGCCTTGTAAAGATCTCATTCTATAGGGATTTGACTAATGAAGTTTCTGTGCTGAAACAATAATGGCTTCCTCTGAGCAGAGACTGCCAATTCAACCATATTGTGCTGAAATGTAGAGAACTGTGCCAAATTGTGTGTGTCTACTTTAGAAACAAGCTGTTCATTAAAGAGAAAAAGGAAAAAAGGTAAGCAGCAAAATACATTTAAATAGTAACTATGAGGTACTGGCAGACATTAAAGGTTTGATTTCTTTTCCCACAGTATCCAAATAGTCAATGGAACAGTTTATTTGGGGGTGATTAGCAAGATTAATAAGCAAACTTCAGTATCAACTTTATTATCTGATCTACAGGTGGGAAAATGAACATTTTAAATGGCATATTGCAGTTTAGAGTAGTGCCTTAGTGTTCAAACTCATTCACTTATCGCAAAATAAAATATTTATTCTAGTGCGACCTTATGCCAGGCACCATGCTAGGCATTATATACCTCTTTTACTCATTTCTTGTTTTAATAGTTTACAGGGAATTTTTCCAAATTAAAATGAATAAACTATGAGTCAAATTTCTTTAATGTCCATTTATATTAAAATATTGAGAAGTCATAGAGTCATTTTATTTTTTGCTTCACCACTTGCTTTCTTGTTTTGCTACTGTTTTGTATATCTGTTAAATTACTTATAAATTGGATTTTAACCTTTTACATCAAATTTTTACTGACAATCTAACTAATGATGAGTTTAGGTATCATTTCTTATTCATCTGACTCTTCTCTACTTCTAATGTAGTTGCCAACAAGTCATATGATTTACATCTGTGTTTATTGCACTAAAAATTAAATCAATTAATTGAAAAATAGAAATTAGGAACGTGGGGAGAATTCAACAACCAAACATTCATATTCAGAGTGCTACTAAATTTCTATTAGTTATATACACATACACATTCAGTTTATATTAAATCATTTTGAATTTATAGAAAGCCGTGGATCATAGTCTATTTTTCTTCATCTTTTAAATATTCTTTTATTTTAGCCTTTAAAAATCATTTAACAAATTAATAAGTTTATAAAACCATTCTATTTTCTCTCTCATTGTAGATGAAAGAGAAATTATGTTCTCAATGTCTATAATGGCCAGTCAGTTTGGACAAAGAAATCATACCACCCCTAAGTTTTGTTTATTCAAGGCAATGTAAAACCAAGGCTTATATTATTTATATTGCTATATGTAATTCTTATGTCTACTGTCATAGACATTGATTAATAGTAATAATTATTGCTGTTAATAATAATTTACTCTTTAATTTATATAATGTAAAAATAAAAGTATTTCTGAGCCTCATGTCATCACTAATATATTTGATTTAGTTTCCTTTTGAAGCTGTATTTTCTTCCTTCTTCTTATTTTCATCCTTGGAATTTTTATATAAATAAGGTGGCGCTAAAGAACCTGCCTGCCAATGCAGGAGACATGAGACGTGGGTTCAATCCCTGGGTTGGGAAGATTCCCTGGAGGAGGGTAAGACAACCCACTCAAATATTCTTGCCTGGAAAGTCCCATGGAGAGCAGAGCCTGGCATGCTATAATAGTCCATGGGGTCGCACTGAGTCGGACATGACTGAAGCTACTTAGCTCACATGCATGAAATTTTAACCTTCATGTTCAACTGACAATAATTTACAGTAGTCTAATATTTTTTCTTAGATACTTAGATATTCCAGATGATTCAGAAGTGATGGAAGTGTGTAAACAAGCCAACAATCATGTTTTATGATAACATTATAGTTCCTTCCAATTTGTTGTTTAGTCTCTCAGTTGTATCCAGCTTTAAATTGTGTTGTATGTATTGATAAGGAAAGGTTCAAATGATCTTCTTTGACATCCATTAATAGGAAAAATAAAAATCTCTCTTATGTTTTAGTTGCACTTTAACTATAAGCTAAATAATGGGTCCCTTTCTTGTACTTTGTGGAGACTTCTATCGATGCACCTTACCTTCATTTGTTTTATGTAACAGTTCTGATAACTCTGTTTCAAACAATTTTCCACACTGTTCTTCACTATTTGTTTTTAAGTCACTTACATGTTCAATGATTTGTGTATTATATGTTTGTATATGTGCTTTGTATAATATTTCATATTAATGCTACCAGTCATTGACCTCAGATATTCTTATGTAGTTGTGTTGACTAGAATGTTTTCTCTCTGAAAGAAGGAAATGGTCCTGTTTTCTTCATTTTTTTCTGTTTCAAGGGACCAAAACCAACCATTTTTTGTTTTCCTTTTGTTTTTAGTGTTTTCCATTTTTACTAATTTTAGGCAATTGACTTTCTAGGACTAGGACATTAACTATCAATACATAGTAATATTCTCTTTGGTTTCCTTATGTGTAGGTGGAAAGCTTCTTCTAGACCTAATGCAGAGAATTTCAGATCAGAACAATGTTAGTCATCTGAAGAGGGAGGGTAGATAACTAAAACCTGTAAATCTCATCAGGAAGCATTATTTCACATGTTATTTGCCATTTCTGAATTCCTTATTTTGGTTAAACCAGCAACCACAGCAACATATCATATGAGGAGCTCATGCTCTACTTCCTATTAGTATAGGGCCTTGAGAAAGTTTTCTCATCTCTCCTTATACTATTTTCATCATAGCATTGTGGTGAAAGTAGAGTCCATGTATATGCAAAGTACTTAGACAGAATCTGCAGAGACAAAGTGCTTTGTCATTAACTATCATTATAATTACCATCATTAGCAGCACCATCAGGATGAAGTAAGTATTTTCCTGTGTCCAATCTTCTATTTCGTTTACCTTTATTGGCTAGTTTGAGATCACAGACCTCTCTGGTTCACTGCTAAGGTTAAGCTCTTATTTTTAAAATTTTATTGGAGTATAATTGATTTACAGTGTTGCATTAGTTTCAGATTAGCCACAGGTTGTTGCTAAGCATAGTTGCTGCACGACCCCAGGGACGATCCAATGCTTTTGCCAAATACTGATTTCAGAAACTACTTTTAGTTAATTCAAATAAAATATTTCCCCTAGTCTCACTGCCTACCGCGCCTATTGATCTTATCCCTCCAAATTAATTAATGTTAACACTATTCCTCATGGTTACTTACTAACAATGCTGTATTTTTTTTTTTCCTGAGAAGCAATGTGCCAATGGTTTAGTAGATGCAGAATGTAGGAGAAATTCCTCAGTCACCAACACATAGGCAAATGGCACTTTCCTTAACTTCAGCACAATTTAAGGATTTTCAGGATTTTTCTGTTCATATTATACATTTTGTCAATGGATATGCAGAAGGTGGCAATCAACAGAGAAATCAGATACTGCATTCTTCAAATGATCTCTTGGCCCAGAAGTGTGAACAAATGAAATTATATATCATTTTACATTTCTGAAACAGAGAATCTGGAATAGCCTGTCATATTCTTTTCCAATGGCAAAATGTATTTTCTGGATCATAATTTTACTTATCCATCCATTTGGCAAATATTTACCCGTGGATGAAAAAGGTGAACAGACATGTTCTCTCTTCTAGAAGAGAAGTATAGTATAATCAGAGAGGGAAGGAAAGTGACATAAGCCAATATCTATAGGAAGGATAATCACAGATTAAAATAAAGACTGTGGAGAAAATAAAAATAGCTGCTGTAATAGATAGGAAAGTGGGATTTAATGAAGGTGACTGTGATCAGGAGCTCACCCTGGATTTTAGGAGTGAGAAGTTGACTATTGTATGGAATTTAGGGGCACAGAGTTGGTTTGAGAAGTAGAGAAAATCAATTCATTTAGGGTGGTGTAGACCAAAACATGGGTTCAAATCTGACAGAATTTTAGAAACTATCTGAAAGAATGTTAAGCAGGCATGTTTAAAGGTCTGGTTTGATTTCTGAGCAGATCTCTCTTGCTAATAGCTACTATGCATAGAAAGTGTATTATTGTACTGAGATGAGTGTCTGAGGAGGGTCAGAAGTCCTTAAACCACTTACTTGTTTATTAGTGGAGTGAACGCTAGATGAGTAACAGGTTTAAAACCAGTTTTCATTGTGTAACTAATGCATTTTCCTTGACAACATGCAAGAATTCGGCTTCCTCTCAGTGCATCAGGCAAACATGTCCCACATAAACAGCAATTTCAATAATTGTCTTTGTCAGAAACTGATTAATATTGTTTCTATTTATTACCTTCTTTTCTCTGTTTTCTTTCTTTCCTAATTTGTTTCCTCTTTAGTTCCTTTTAATATGCAGGCATAATTTTGGAAAGACAAGCAAGCAGAACCTCATTTTCCCTTTTAACAAAATCCATCAATTATACTTATGATTATACTAGAAATCGATAGATTCAAAGGAAGAACAGTCATTGGTGCACATCAAATGTTCTTTGTTCTTTTAGATACTATTAAGGTTTTTCAATTTTAAGTAAAAATATCATTAAATTCTTTATAAAGTCGTTTATAAAAGCACACTAATTATGCAAAGAAAATCAGTATAACCTGATGTCGCACCTGAGTTTCCGGAATCTTTTGATTTCTAATGTTTTGGAAAACACAAATTATTAAAATGAAGACAATTCCTGTTGCTGTAATTCTCATGTTTATACCACACAAAACTGCTCTCCTTTTTCTTCTCTCTTTTTGCTGAAAAGATAATGGATAAAGGGCCTTTTCCATTTTGAAAGAGAAGCCTGAAATTCTGGAATATATTATAAATAGTAACTGGTAAATTAAATAAATCTGTGCTTAGACGTTTATTTCTGAAAATAAAATATGCATCATAGAGCAATTTTGGTGCCCTTACTTGAGCTGATTTTCTTTCTTTTTTTTAAGGAATCACATCTACAGTTTCAAGTTATACTCTTGCACTCTTGCATTCTCCAGAGTGATTTTTTTTGGAACTGTGAATCTGATGACATTCCTTCCTTGTTCTAATCTTGCAGTAACTCACCATTGCAGTGAAAATAAATTGCAAACCCTATAGCAGGGGCATTTCTACCGATCAGTCTTATTCACGGCCACCCTTCTCAACTAACAGTGGCCAAGAAATGGTTTGCTTCATGCCTTTTCTTTGAACACTTTCGACTCTTATCCAGGTTCTTTGTTAACTGAATTCTTTCACCAACACACTACAAGTCCCAGAAGTCTATACTGACAGCTCCCAGCGTCCCAACTCCTCTAAAAAGTGGGCCAGCTCTCAAGTGCACCCGAGTGCCAGTCTCTGCTATTAGACTCAGCTCTTGTCTGCTGCCCCACTAACTGACATTTCCTTATCTCAATGACATCTTCATGTCTATCTGTGTCATTTCTTCGAGAGGCTTACTCTAGTCACCCAAGATAAACCTGGCTGTACCCTCTGTGTCCAACCTATCCCAGTGCCTTGTTTGATTTTCTTCACTGCACTTATCAATAGATGAATTTATATTTTTTCTATTTACTTGCAGATATACTTAATTTTGGCATACAGCAATGAGAACAGAGGCTCCGTTTTCCTGGAGCATCACAGCATTTGGGTCGGGGCTCAGGAAGAAGCATGCACTTAATAAATATTTGCAGAAAAGTGAATGAAGGAGAGAAAGAATAATGAGGTCTATAATCCAATGTAAATTAGGACTGTGCAATATTTTTTAAAATGTACATGTGGATTGGAGGTGTAATGAGAAAATCAAGCCTGCAGTCTGATTTTGCACAGCCTTTAGAGCTACAACAGGTTTTTGTGTGTGTATGAGTTTTATTTTGTTTTGCTTTTTACAGTTTAAAGGATTGTACAGTAAACAAGGAAGAATATGTGACAGACAGTGTGAAGACTGTAGACACAGCATAGACAGTTTACTCTTTGGTCCTTTATAGAATAAGTCAGCCGATGCTTTTGAGATTTAAGTCCTCACTGATGACGGGTATTACCCGAATAAATTTTGATAAGCTTCTGCTTCAGTTTCTTCCCATGAAAAATTAGGGAATTGGATCAATAAACTTACTTTTCCTGAAAGGTGAATGGACAAAGTGGAGTTAACCGCACCTACTTTCCTTAGTCTCCTGGGGGAGTAGGGAACAGAAAAGAGAAAGTTTAAGAGTGAGTAGACAGGAGAATTTATAAAGAGCATTGCATACAGCGAGGCCTCTCTCCAGGGAAACCAAAGCAGTGTCATCACTATTTTGACAGTCAGTAGAACATCCAGTACATCAAAAGCCTAGCTCAAATTAAAATGCAAATCTCTCTTCCTAAATCTTTAACTTATACATCCCAGTTATCAACATATAAATAAGATACATATGAGAAAAGACAATGATCAATTAGAACAACATTTTCATGTGGATGAAAACCATGGATCTCTTGCCAGTCTATCTGGCTTCAAATCCTGGCTCCACCAATTACTAGATGTATGTGTGTCTCTGAGCAAACTTACTCTCTCTGTACCTCCATTCAAAAAAATCTGTAAATTAGGTCCTACCAAATAAAATTGTCAGGAGGGTTACATATGTTAATATTTGTAGCAGGTTTAGACAACAGGGCCTGGCACATAATATGTGCTAACAATATTTTGGTTAAATAAAACAGAATTTCATTGCAGATTTACTTTATCGTTTATCATCTCCCTTGGGCAATAAAACTGTAGGGCAAATAATACAGTGCTACAATCATATTTTCTCATATTTCTGTAACATGCATGCTTAATGATGATTGCATAAAAGTTAACTTATACTAAATTCCACAGTTAGTTCATTGTATGAGATGATGTACTTGTTTTCAAGTTATTTTATCATTGCTAGAAAGGAAAGCTCTGCCTTTCGTTCCCATAAATTTCAAAATGAAACTTACTTTCATTTTCAAAATTAACTCATTTAAATAAAAGAACACAAAAGGGGGCTTATTGATCACAAATGTTCTTAATCGTTTAAGTCACAAGAAGCACAAGGAAGGGCAATTCCGTACTATAATTTCAAGGGAGAACATTTCTAATGTGACAAATAATATGCTCCAAATGCTGTTTCATTTTCTTTGTTGTTACTGCTGTTGTCTTTCCTTCAGTGTATGACAAAACCCACTACAATATTGTAATTAGCCTCCAACTAATAAAAATAAATGGAAAAAAAATAAAATAAAAAAGTAATGAAATAGTGGAATGAGGAATTGACCCAACAAGAGAATAATCTGCATACAATCATTTCCTGTAAGACCTTTGTGTATTAAATATTGTCACCATGGTCTGATGATGTCACTTTTTCTCTCTACAAGCTGATTTCCAGTTTTATTTGCAGATCTGTATGTCCAACTCCTTCCCTGACATTTCAAACAACATCTTCAAAGCCAAACTCTTGATTTTCTTCCTAAACTTTTCGTTTTCTCCCAATCTTCCCCATACTACTCAATAGCAAGTATAGTCTTCCAGTTTTGCAAAACAAAGACTTTGGGAGCCATGAGCTATCATGGAGAAGGAGCAGAGCCCAGTGATCGACAGCTGAACCAGACTGCCAACCTGGATCCGAATCCAGCATCTACCCATACAAGTTTCAGACATGGGCAAGTTATAGATTTTCTCAGCACCTTCATTCTCATCTATAAATGAGAAAAATAACAACATCTACTAGGAAATGCTTTTTAATAAAGTCAAATGACACAAATAAAACACTTCAAACAGGACAGGTTCATCATTGGTGATCAATGAATTATTAGCTAATATTTACACCATCCTGATTAATTTCTTTCACTCATACCCCATGTCATATACATCAGCAAATTCTGTCGGAATTACCTTTAAGATACAGCAGAACATAATTTCTCATAACCACCCCTGCCATCCCATAGGCAAGCAAGAGCCTTTCATCCAGCCTTCTTGTTTCCACCCTTTATCATAATCCTTAGTGAATCAGTTGGTTTCCTCTTCCTAAAACTTTCCAGTTTAGTTCAGTTCAGTCACTCAGTCATGTCCGACTCTTTGCAATCCCATAAACCGCAGCACGCCAGGACTCCCTGTCCATCACCATCTCTCGGAGGTTACCTAAACTCATGTCCAATGAGTCGGTGATGCCATCCAGCCATCTCATCCTCCATCATCCCCTTCTCCTCCTGCCCTCAATCTTTCCCAGCATCAAGGTCTTTTCAAATGAATCAGTTCTTCGCATCAGGTGACCAAAGTATTTGAGTTTCAGCTTCAACATCAGTCCTTCCAATGAACACACAAGACTGATCTCCTTTAGGATGGACTGGTTGGATCTCCTTGAAGTCCAAGGGACTCTCAAGAGTCTTCTCCAACACCACAGTTCAAAAGCATCAATTCTTCGGTGCTCAGCTTCCTTTATAGTCCAACTCTCACATCCATACATGACCACTGGAAAAACCATAGCCTTGACTAGACTGATGTTTGTTGGAGAAATAATGTCTCTGCTTTTTAATATGCTGTCTAGATTGGACATAAATTTCCTTCCAAGGAGCAAGCGTCTTTTAATTTCATGGCTGCAGTCACCATCTGCAGTGATTTTGGAGCCCAAGAAAATAAAGTTAGCCAGTGTTTCCACATCTATTTGCCATGAAGTGACGAGACCAGATGCCATGATCTTAGTTTTCTGAATGTTGAGCTTTAAGCCAATTTTTTCATTCTCCTCTTTCACTTTCATCAAGAGGCTCTTTAGTTCTTCACTTTCTGCAATAAGGGTGGTGTCATCTACTTATCTGAGGTTATTGATATTTCTCCCAGAAATCTTGATTCCAGCTTGTGCTACATCCAGTCTAGTGTTTCTCATGATGTACTCTGCATGTAAGTTAAATAAGCAGGGTGAATATACACAGCCTTGACCTACTCCTTTCCCGATTTGGAACCAGAGTGTTGTTCCATGCCCAGTTCTAACTGTTGCTTCCTGACCTGCATACAGGTTTCTCAAGAGACAGGTAAGATGGTTTGGTATTCCCATCTCTTTTAGAATTTTCTGCAGTTTATTGTGATCCACACAGTCAAAGGCTTTGGCATAGTCAATAAAGCAGAAATAGATGTTTTTCTGGAACTCTCTTGCTTTTTTGATTCATTTTGAGTGAAATCTAAAGTCATTATAATGCTAAAGAGAAGCTGCAGAACCTATGTTCCAGCTGTCTCTCTGATCACAGATTCTACTGCTCACCCCTACTGTTCACTGAACATCAGCTATGTAGGCCTTCTCATTCTTTATTCTCCTGGCACACTGGGGCCCCAGGGCCTTTGCCCTTGACCTTTCCTTCACCTTTAATTACAGACTCATTCATTCCCTGTATCCTTAAGGTGCTTATTCAAAGATCTCTTCTCCATGAGGTCTTCCTGACTCTCTTCAAAAATTATATTCCACATACAAACACACATACACCCACTCTATCAAACCTATTTGCTTTATTCATCTCCATGACACTCATTACTATCCGACACACTATATATTTTACTTGCTTAATTGGTATTGTATGTGTCCTCCATTAATACATAAGCACTATGGAAGCAGTGGTTTTATTATTGTGTCCATTGTTCTTGTTTTTTCCTACTTTATTTTGCCAGTCATAAATTAGTTAATAAATATATAACAAAGAAACAAATAAATTATTCAAAGACAACTTATTAATTTATTCAACACATCTACTAGCCTTTTACTAGGCTTGTAGAGTTTAAAATATTGGAATGACTTTCATACAGCTCACTATGTATTGGTGAGATAGAATAATTGAAAATTATACATTTCCTTAAGTGTTGTAATAGATTTTAGTTGTTGATGCTATAGTGAAAGTGAAAGGGAAAGTCGTTCAGACGTGTCCGACTCCTTGCAACCCCATGGACCATACAGTCCATGGAATTCTCCAGGCTAGAATACTGCAGTGGGTAGCTGTTCCCTTCTCCAGGGGATCTTTCCAACCCAGGGATCAAACCCAGGTTTCCCACACTGCAGGCAGATTCTTTACCAGCTGAGCCACCAGAGAAGCCCATAGCAGAAGCCCAGCGATGTTATAGTAGTTATACTTGAATACATGGAAATGAACCAAATAGTTAATACTTTGCACACATACATATTTGCAGCTACTTATATATGTGGATCTTTAAGAAATGAGTGTATGCTTACATGGTAGCAAATGGCCTTTGATTTTGAAGGTTCTTCATCCTCTCTTTATTGTTTTGTTTTTTCTTTTATCCATTTTATACTCTGTTCCAAACAGACCTCTGAGACCAGTTAAGTAAACACCTATTTCTGTTGTGTGGAGCCATGGGATGATGAAAAATCAAAGACTTTTTTCTCTTGGAGGTTACAGGTAGTAAAAGATAAGTCTGTTTCATTTTTATGCATTGTTCTATGTGAATAGATAAATTTATGAGTGATTAGAAATTGCTATACAAGGATTAAAGCACATTGTTAGAAACTAATTGTTACCCAGGGGTTTCAGGTACAAAAATCTAAAATGCTCAAAGATTACAGCCTTCAGATTCATTGGGGTGACACAAGTAGCATCTGTCTCCTTGCTGCAAAATGAGATTTCAAGCTTGTTAAGGAACTGGAGTTCTCATGAGTCTCAGGAGAAGTGTGAGCTGTTCATCAGGGAATGTGGAAACCTCTGAATAGAAAACACAATCATGACAGGGCAAAAGAGGAAAAAAAATCAAGTCAGAAACTAAAAGGTAATTGAAACTGCTAAAAATGAAAATATAATGTCAGAAAATTCACATTCCAAAACCAAGAAGACTTTATATTGATGTGGCCACACCCCTTTGCACAACAGAGAGCCATTTATCCAACAGGGAAAAAGCACCAAGCTCAAAGACAAGATTATAAAGCACATTCCTTAATTACGCATTGATTAAACATCAAGTCATTTATGGAGTGACCTAGGTAGTAACTTTCAATGCATGGAAATTTAGGTAGCTATAGTTACCAGTTGTAAGGTTTAAAAATGCAGGGATCTTGACATGTCTGGTTATCAACTTATACATATGGCTTTATAATACCATTGGTCTAAGCAAACACACTATAAAAATCTTTAACACAAAAATAATTTAACCATTATTTAAAGTAATGCTCCCATCCTCTTCTTTGCTCTCTGTCATATATATATATATATATATACACACACATATATATGAAATGTCTATTTTGTGCTTTCATATAAATATTTATAATGTATACATGTACATATATACACATATATAGTGATACATATGATATGATAGTAAATATGTATATATATAAACACATATATAATGAATTGTATGTGATTAATATATATGTATTCTCTATCATATGTATATATATCATGTGTATATATGTTATATCTGGGTTATTTCTTGAGTAGAAATTCCCATAGCCCAAATATGAAGACCATGATACTTGGTAGTCAAGTAAATACTCATGGGAAGAGAAAAAGTAGAATTTCAACTTTTATTTCCACCTCCAGCTAGGGGATGGAAGCTGATATTAACCAAGCGCTTACTGAATGTCAAGTCTGCAGCTTGTGTCTGCATTTTCCATCATTCATCAATGTCCAGTCAAGAAAGTAAAAACAAACACACTTAGCAGTCATTTGAAGAGACTACTTAAAGTATAAGAAGATGATTAAACTAATATTGGAAAACTCATCAGCCATTCTGAGTTAATACTATTAAAATAACTTTAAGAAGCAAATATCACCTCTGAGACTGGGAGAAGAAAGAGAAGAGGCTTGGGTGTATCAGAGTCTACCAGCCAAGAGACAGGATCCTGTGGATCTGTGACTAAGACCTCTGAAGGCATGGGATTGTCCAGATGCTGCTGAGAATGCCCAGAAATCTGGAAATTAGAATTAATGAAAAGGTGAAGAGATACTGCCAAGGGGATGCTGACAGGTTTAACAGGCAAACAGGAGGGGCAAATCTCTTCTCTCTTCCAGTCTTTCAGTCTCTGCTATTGTACCCTATTTGCAAAATGTCACAAGGACCCAGGTGATAAATGAGTCTTATGGTCTGCATACTCCTGGCCTCAGCAACACAGGGCAGAATATTGAAGGCTGAATTTGGAGTGTGAGGCAACAGCTTAATAAGTGGCACATTGATTAAGTATGCAATTTTAGCTTGCAGGTGTTTGAGGACTCAATTGTGTTATTTCTCCAATAATGATTACCAGCAGTGTTCTATCAATACCCCCACATTTCCCACTATATATTAATAGCTAACTTCCTTAATTGTTACTTAAGTTTAATTCTGTATCTTTTAAATACTTATTGTTATTGAAAAAGATACTTTTAGATCTTAGAGCTTCACCTCTTGTGCTTCATATTTTCAATTTCACATTTTATTCAAAGTTTTTCTCTCTCATATCCAATCCCCCACCATGCAAGCTGAGAGCTAGAGGAGCCTAGCATTTAAGGGTTGGAGAAGGCAATGGCAACCCACTCCAGTACTCTTGCCTGGAAAATCCCATGGACGCAGGAGCCTGGTTGGCTGAAGTCCATGGGGTCTTGAAGAGTTGGACATGACTGAGCAACTTCACTTTCACTTTTCACTTTCCTGCATTGGAGAAGGAAATGGCAACCCACTCCAGTGTTCTTGCCTGGAGAATCCCAGGGACGGTGGAACCTGGTGGGCTGCCGTCTATGGGGTCACACAGGGTCAGACAGGACCGAAGTGACGCAGCAGCAGCAGCATTTAAGGGTAAACAAAATATCGGCTCTTTCACCTGCCACCATGTCTTCCTATGCTTGCCATTCAGGTTGGGAAGGGAAAACACATGTCCTCTCCTCTGTGGCTTTCTAGTAAATTTGATGCCTATTCTTTGGTTACTCATAATTACTCTCTCATTCATTTTCCTTTTATCCTGTCAGGACTGATAGTGGCGTAAGAAGGCCCTACAGGTAAAGACTGAATTCTAAATAGTCTGACCAGGTAATGCTGGCCCATATGTTGTTCATATAGAGTTCTGGCTGCCCCCATAAGAAGTGCCATGCTTGTTCAAGCAAATCCCCTTCTGTTTTATATTTCCCTATTTTATCTTTCACAAACATACAGATGCTCTTCTTTGTGGCTTGCATCCTGGAACCCTATGGACAAGAAGTGAAGTGAAAGTCAGTCAGTCATGTCTGACTCTTTGCAACCCCATGGACTACAGTCCATGGAATTCTCCAGGCCAGAATACTGGAGTGGGTAGTTATTCCCTTCTCCAGGCGATCTTCGTAGGGATCGAACCCTGGTCTCCCAGACTGCAGGTGGATTCTTTACCACTTGAGCCACCTGGGAAGCCCAATGCATCAATTATATGTGACTCACTGGAGTTGGGTTTTGGTGGTGGTTGACCTTATCTTCACATCCCCCCACTATTACACTTGCCGAGTCTTCCCATAGTCATGTCCATTTCTGGCAACTTTGAGGAAACTAGTATACTCCGAATAAATGGACATTGAACCTGGAAATGAACATTAGACTCTGTGCAGGCAGTCACTAACTTCATGAGGTTTTCTCTTGATGTTTCTCTCCCTTGGAAGGAAAGCTGAAAGGATGACTTCTTCTTATGAACTGTGTCTAGCCCAAAGCCTGTCCCTGACCCCTTTCCATTTTTACATTTAGAATCATAGGGGCAGTGACAAAGGTGCTGGTAAGGCTGTTTCTATTGAAGTTGCTTAAGATTATCTTTGGGATTTTTAGCTAGCTCTAAGAGCTAGCATCTCCCTAAGCTTACAACACTGGGCCCATTTTTTTTTTAATTGATCGTAGGTCTCTCATCCACTTCCAAGAAGCACCCTCATCGCAACTCTGTACACATGAATTCATTTAGTTATCACAGCAGTGCTTGAAGTACTATTAGTATTCCCACCCCTTAACAATGAGAAATTGACATCCTTTCAACTGGGAAATGATAGAGCTAGATTTAAAACAAATTCAAGTCTAATGAAACCCAAGCTGTTTTCACTTTATCTTGGTATATCTGGCTCCATTTCAGAACATCTATGTGGCTTCCCTGGTGGCTCAGATGGTAAAGAATTCACCTGCATTGCAGGAGACCTGGATTCAATCCAGGAAGATCTCTTGGAGAAGGGAATGGCAGCCCACTCCAGTATTCTTGCCTGGAGAATATCACAGACAGAGGAGCTTAATGGCTATAGTCCATAAGATTGCAAAGCATTGGATGCAGCTGAGCAATTTTCACTTTCAGAACATCTTAGAGGCCCATATTTGAACAGGTTAGAAAGGGATCTAAATGAGATTATTCCTACAGAGTAGAGTTCTTCTCCAAGGATTAACAGAAATTGTAAGGAAAGGGAAGTGCCAATAGCATCTGAATACAATAAGCAAGTTCTAGCATGGACTTCACCTTTGACTTTTTTTTTTTTTTTTTTTTAAGATCCGTGTACTTGAACTGGGTAGTTAATCTATTTGTGCTCAAGTTTTTCACTTGTAATTAGGAAAAACAAGAGTTTCTACTTCATAGGACTATTGAGTAAATCAGTTGTATATAAAGTGCTTAGAATGTGAATGGGCACAGACTAAAATCAGCCCTCAAATAATGTTATTATTATCATCATCATCGTTCCATTTTTGTACATAGAAAATGCACTATCTGAGCATACAGACAGAGGCTAGATAATTCAAATACTTTGGCCCTATCTTCAAAATATCCCACAGTCTGTGAGCTGGGAAAGTGTCATCTTTCTATATGGATGAAATGGTGGAAGTACAGAAGCTTATTCTATCTCTACCACTTTCAATCATTTTGGGATCTGTGTGTATTTCCTTTTGTTCAGTTTAAAACTGTGAGTCAGTTTTAGGGACATAGCTTTGGTCCATTTTGTTACCTTGTTTGGTATAAACGCAGGTTACTGTGTTCTTGTTTCACAGCTACTAGCCACACAATTTTAGCCCTTGCTTTCAAAGAAATTTTTGCAAGACTGCCAGCTGGAATAAGTAATTAACGCTTCGGCTCAGCTCTGAAAGGAGAAAACAACTGTGGCATACAAACTCCTGCCAAAGTCAGTTCTCTCACCCAGAAAATGCCTGAAATACTCATCAGGGTACTTTCAATTTCACTAAAAGGGAAAAGAAAAAAAGGCAAAATGATCAAAATTGAAGTTCACCAGCTTATCCCTATCAACTGTTGGACAAAACTAAGGTGGAAGAAAATGAGTGAACTGAAGTTCTCAATAGAGAGATCTCATTAACATAGAACTGTGTGAAGTATACCAGGCCGCAAAAGGATATAGGCAATACAATAAAATTCATTTCAAAAATGAAAAAAACCCAAAGCCACACGATGTGTTGTTTTGTGATAAATATGTAACAAAATTTGAAAACACCTATTGAACTCATGTATACCAAATTCTAGATGATAATTCCCTTTTGTCCAGGAAGAGCAGAGGAGGACAGACAAGATGGATTGGGAGAGTACCCAGGGAACTTGGACTTAAACTTCCTTATCTGGGTAATGAGTTTATGGTTCTTCTATTACTTCTATAATATGGATATTATATGATCTATTTCAAACTAAATAAAAATCAGGATCACTCTCATTCAAAACATCTCAAAAAAAGAAAAAATAATAACTCCAAAGGAAAGGATGTTGCAATTAGTCAGCCTATGAATGAATAAATTTTAGTGCCATTCTAAAGAACACTAGAGATTCTTTTGTTAACACATATCCTATCTGTGTGAACAACTGGCAATGTTTCTGCTTCACTTCTGTTTTCATTGCCGTCACTGTCTGCCCTAGAACCCGCATAGAGTGGTGATTAGAGCCAATTTTTGTCTATGGATCTGATTTGAGATGGAAAGTACAGGGGACAGCAGTGTTCTGACTGTGCTGTTGAGAGCCGCCTTTTCTTTTCTGTACAGGACTTCGCTGTTCTATCATTCCTATATGAGTTAGAGTCCTCCAGAAAAACAGAAACAACTGGATATATGCATCTATGTGTTTTGACATCTATTGCTAATACCTAGCTGGAGAGAGAGAGAGAGTCAGCCAGCATAAGAGATTGGTTCATGTAGCTATGGAGGCTGAGAAGCCCCCACATCTGTATTTAACCCTCTGTAGACCAAGGAAGAAGGCCTGAGAACCAGGAAGAACAATGGTATAAGTTCTAGTACAAAAGCCTGAGTTTTCAGTTCAAGTCCAGTGACAGGAAATGATCAACACTTCAATTTATCAGTAAGGCAGCATGATTTTCCTCTCTCAGGAGGATCAGCCTTTTTGTTCGATACCGGTGTTCAGCTGATTGGATGAAGATCAACTGTATTAGACGGGGTGATCTGCTTTACTCAGTCTACTAACTCAGATGTTAATCGTATCCAAAAACACTCTCACAGACACATCCAGATACTGACCAGGTATCTGGGCACTCCATAACTTGGTCAGTGGCTGCAACGGCAAGGAATCTGCCTACACTGTGGGAGACCATGGTTCAATCCCTGGGACAGGAAGATCCCCTGGAAAAGGGAATGGCAACCCACTCCAGTATTCTTGTCTGAAGAATTCCATGGACAGAGGAGCCTGGCAGGCTTATAGCCCGTGGGGTCACAAAGAGTTGTGAATAACACTAACTCAGTCAAGTTGACATAAAATTAACTATGACATGAAATTAACTACTTCATCTATGGACAGATTTTTGGGTCTCCCTGTTCCCTTTTCCTTGAAGATCAGTGTTTGTAGAGAAAAGTCAAACACAATTGCAATTTCTTTTTTACTGGCATTTCAAATGTGTCCTTCAACCCATCCTAAATATCTTCTTTTATCTGCGTCATTGAAATCTTATCACTGCTAATACCATGCTCTCAAAGTCCTTAGATTCTAGATAAAATGTTTTCAGCAAGTAGATATTCTATTTCAATAACTATTTTAGCAAGTAGTTATTGTTGGCTGCACTGCTACTGGCTAAACTCTTGTAAGAGTTTGGTGAACAGAAATTTTTAATTTTGATAATCTGAAATGAAATAATTGCCTACTTAAGTCACAAATATATTCTATGTTTTCTTCTAGGATATTTATAGTTTTGGCTTTTAACTTCAATGTTTATGTCTTGGGTTTTGAATTTGAGATGATGTAGTTTGAGTTACTTTTTGTATTTTGTGAGTTAAAGGTCAAGGTTTGATTGTTTTCTTTTTCATATGGCTATTTGGTGATTTAACCACTGTTTGTTGCAGGGAGTTTCTTTCCCCATTAGATTGTTGTAACATCCTTGAAAACAATTGTTTGATCATGATATAAGTAGATGGTGACCTATTTTTGAAATATCTACTCGCTTTGATTAAGTTATTTGTCTTTTTGCTAAACCACACTGTCTCATATCATATAGCTTAACAGTAAAATCTGAAGTCAGAAAAAGTTTTCTTATTTTATTCTTCTTTGACAAGCTTGTTTTGGTTATTCTAGAACTTTTTCATTTTCATTTATTTCAAGAATCAGTTTCTTAACATAAGAAACTGGATTCACCAAAATAAAAATCAGTACTTTTTGGTGAATCAGTATTCACACAAAAGAAAAAAAAAAAAAAAAGGCCTACTGAAATTTTGAAATAGCATTAAATCCTTATGTCACCTCTGGAATATTTAACATGTTCAAAACGCTAAAAGTTTTAAGTTTTTAAATTTGTGAATGTTGTATATCTCTCATTTATTTAGGACTTAAAAAGGTTCACCTAACTATAGTTTTTAATGTAAAGATCTTGAACAACTTTCAGAAAATAAAATCCCACATATCCTATATCTTTGGATAATTTTTAGGTGCTGTTCTTTAAATTTCATTCTCCAAATATTCATTGATAACACATAGTAATTGTTTTATGTGGTGTTCTGCCACATCATTAAATGTATTTGTCAGATATAGTATGTCTTATTTCCCTCTAGCAATTTCAGGATTTTCTGCCTATTTAAGTTGTCATCTGTGAATGATGAAATTTTATATATTTTTCCTTAAATCATTTTATCTTCTTTTCCTTGTGCTTAGTAAATTTAAAAATATGGGTGACTCAAATATAACACTTTTCTTTTTTCAGTAGCTCTCCCTGTTCAATCTTATCCATTTTTATGGTTTCAACTTCAATTTATAGCTCTAGTTCAAATCCTTACTTTGAACTTTATAAACATATTTCTGACTAGTTATCACCAATCACCATTTGTACATTTTATAGCCATTTCTAATTCATCATCCCAACTGAATTTACTTTCATCTTCCCAAGAACTAGATGTGTTTATTTCCCTGTATTTAGGTCAATGTCATGATCGGTAAGTCCAAAATGAATTCTTGATGTCAATTTTAATTTCATAGTTTACTAACACACTTACTTCTTCCAAAGACACACTGTCACTCAGACACAAACTATGTAGCAAATGCTTTTTAACTTACTGCTTGATAATCTTCTGTTCCCTTCATGTTGTGCTCAATGCTACTCATGTAATTCGTACACTTACTTGTCTCCTCACTAGCTTCCACATTAGAAAATTATGAATTAGGACTTTAAAATACAAATCTAAACATGTCATTTGATTTCCAAAAAAAATTCAATGAACTCCATTTATTGTGTAGAATAAAATTCACATTCTTATCTCTGCATAGTATGTATTTATGCAGAGGTAACAAAAGTTAGGAAACAAATTTAAATATTTCTGTTTTAATGACTTCTTTTTGCTCCTCCAGATACCCATCTTCCACCCCACTGTATGCACTAGAAGCAGTCAGTTATGTCAATGGACCCCATGATTCTTTGGTTTCTGGTTGGATTTGGCTAATGGGTAGATGAGTAGCACTGTTAAGAGGTAAGAAGAAGGATGAAGGGTAAGTTTGGGTTATGCATTCCCAAGATTTATCCCTTGGGCTGACTGTGTGCCTCACTTGAAGGTTCCCATCATGTTTACCCATTTCTTATGTTCAACTTTTAACAGTGACTCTATTAAGTGTGTTCTAAATTATTAGAGTAAACTATGTGCTTCCTGTAAGGATTTTGACACATATATAAAGGTAAAAGAAGCATTTGAAGGTGATTTTTTGAAACATAAAATACTAGTTCATCCTTGTATAAAGATATGGAAAAGTAATACAGTTTAGATATTGTTCAGGATTGGTGATACTTCACAACCTAGCATCTATGGTGTTACCAAATTCATCTCATCTCACTTTCTCCCTTCTACCTTGAAAGTCAACCATATCAAGCTAGTCATACTTTTATAACAATATAGTCATACTTTTGCTTGTACAATATGTTACCCATAAGGCTTCCTCCATCCTATTCCTTTTCCTAGCAGTCTGCATAAAGTTTACATAAATAACACCATAGCCTATTGATACTGACCATATTTATGTTTCCCTTTAAATCATAGCAGGTTTAACTTGTCTTCTTTATTTTTTCTATAATTTAGCCATTCAAGTTAATTTTTTAAACTAGATGAGACTTTGCATTTGGGGAAAAGATAGCAAACTTTGTTTTGACTTTTGTATAACCTGTAAATAACATAACTCCTGGCATATTACAGGCATTAAATGAAGGTTGGTTGACTACTCCATAGAGATTAATAAGTAAATATGAACATGGATGTATGGGTAGAGAGATTAGGTATACTTTGTGAATTATTAAGTGTGCTATTGATGTGGAGTAGTGTGACAAGTAAATTAATTGTATCTGCTGAGTTTAGTAGAGACAGTCTTAGTGAAACAGAGACAGCAAACTTCAGTTCAGTTCAGTCGCTCAGTCGTGTCCAACTCTTTGCGACCCCATGAACTGCAGCACACCAGGCCTCCCTGTCCATCACCAACTCCTGGAGTTTACCCAAACTCATGTCCATTGAGTTGGTGATGCCATCCAACCATCTCATCCTCTGTCATCCCCTTCTCCTCCTGCCCTCAGTCTTTCCCAGCATCAGGGTCTTTTCAAATGATTCAGCTCTTCACATTAGGTTGCCAAGTACTGGTGTTTCCGCTTCAACATCAGTCCTTCCAATGAACACCCAGGACTGATCTCCCTTAGGATGGACTGTTTGGATCTTCTTGCAGTCCAAGGGACTCTCAAGAGTCTTCTCCAACACCACAGTTCAAAAGCATCAATTCTTCGACCCTCAACTTTCATTATAGTCCAACTCTCACATCCATACATGACTACTGGAAAAACCATAGCCTTGACTAGATGGACCTTTGTTGACAAAGTAATGTCTCTGCTTTTTAATATGCTGTCTAGGTTGGTCATAACTTTCCTTCCAAGGAGTAAGCATCCTTTAATTTCATGGTTGCAATCACCATCTGCAGTGATTTTGGGAGCCCCCCAAAATAAAGTCAGCCACTGTTTCCACTGTTTCCCCATCTATTTGTCATGAAGTGATGGGACCAGATGCCATGATCTTAGTTTTCTGAATGTCAAACTAGAAAAGCACAAAACTTCTGAACTGACATTAAAATAGGCAAGAACTTTAAAGAATATCTAAATGCATGGCATTATGGTGTTGATTAATCATAAGATAGTGCATAGGATAGTCCATAAAAGCACCAATGCCCAAGAATGATATAAGGATTCAAAATGATATAAGTGGCACGGATAAATAGTGATATCAAATTTCTGACTGATGGTCTTTATTGAAGCTCCCCTGTCACTCCAGTACCTGGGACAGATGCCAGCTTAGTTCATTTCATTTAGTATCCCTAAATTACTTACATCTGAAGTTTAGTCAAATGCTCTTGTGCTTGAACTGTTAGCTAACACTTTAAGCTGTAGCTTACATGTCTCTTGAGTTCCATCACTGTCTATTTTTCCAATGAAGATAACAGAATAATGTAGAGCAATTAAAGAAAAATAATTGTGTATATGAGATTATACTGAGATTATAATATTCAGGGAGAAAAGTTTTGTATTCTTAGTACAAAATCCTATTATTTAAATCCTATATTAATTCTTTGTTCTGGTTTGTTGTTGTTGCTACTGAAAGCCTATGTATTTCAGATGAAGTAACTTCAATTACCAAAACTACATTTGAATAAATATGCTGCTTTTTATCCCTGACCTATATAAGTTTAAATGATTGGAAAAATATATAAATATCAACCAAAATTGCAAAATGATATACAAATTCCTTGAAAGATAGAGATAAATTCCTTCACAAACTACTTTGGCTAGCATAATTATCAGTCATATTATCATCAGAGATACATAGATTCATGACTTTAAGGGTTGTTCATGTCAATGTATGGCAAAAACCACTGCAATATTGTAAAGTAACTATCCTCCAACTAATAAAAAGAAAAAGAAAAAAAGGGGGTTGATAATGATTAGAGATCACATCTGCTTTATGGTACAAATTATTCTTTACTAATATCTAAGACCAGGCACCTGGACTTAATTTGGTCATTTCTAGTGACAGAGAAATTATTGCCACATTTTAACCCAGCCAGTTAAAAGTTCTTCCTTATGCTTACAGCAACATTTGCTTTCCCTTAAATTATACCCACTTATTTCAATTGGTTATACAATAAATCTAATTCTTCAGACACATACTAAACCTTCAAGTATGTCAAGAAGTTTATCTCTTCCAAGGTTTCCCAATGAAAGAACCTCAATTCACACAAACATGTATGGTTTTGCAGTAAAAAAGGAGAGAAAAGTAAAGAGAGCTCTAAAGAATATGGAAACACAGATGGGATGAAATAACATGCAATCACTAGCTCTCGGACTGGCCTGCAGCACTCAGAAGGAAAATGAACAAATTTCCCCCGGTCCGACTCCCACTTAGAGATGTACTGGCAGAGCTTGCTGGAAATCCAACCTCTCGTGCCAGATAAAGCAATTCATGGAAGGTGTCTCACTGATAGAACTGTACTACCAAAGGACCAAACGGAGGGGTCAGGGGAATCAGCTAGTCTCTGAATTCTGCAAACCACCCTGCACTTCAGAACCTGAATGCTGGAGTGGCCACTGCCCTCACTCAGGAACCGTTGCACATGGAAGGAAGCAGGCTCTGGAGAAACTGCATGTTCTTCAGCTATCAGACGCTGGAGAAGCCGTGCAATCTGCAAGTGTTAAGCTTTAGAAAGGGCACCCACTTTGCAGGAGCTTCGTGCTAGAGAAGCTGTGTTTGTTCAAGGAGTCTGCTCTTGAACTCCTGTGCACTTCAGGAGCCTGGAGAAGGAAAAGCCAAATGTGGTGCAGGAAAATCCAAGGGGCCTGGAAAAGGAAAATGGAGTGCAGGAGCCCGGCACCAGAGACGTGCGTTTGCTCAAGGAGTCTGCAGCCAGGAAAGACAGTTCTGCCATGTTGCTCCAGCATCCTTTTCTGGAAAAGTTTAATATCTTGCTCCATGGTAGAAGGGAAATATTTGAAGGACTTGGCCCCCCTTTTTGCAGAATATGCAGTCAGATTTGGATTTGTGGCCGAGAAGTGATAAATTCATAATGTGAAATAAAATGGAGTCACTATGTCAAGGGGTTTTAACACAGAGCTAGGAGGCCATTAAGATGGTGGACCTTACGTAGTTTCTCTTCCGGTGGAAGCATGAACTTTAGAACTAAGCCAAATCACAGATATTTCAGATATTCCAAGGACTCTGCAAGAACACCTGCCACTTGTCACAATAATGAACTTTTACCTCCCTCTAGTGATAGCCCCTGGTGGTTCAGTGGTAAAGAACCCACCTGCCAATGTAGGAGAGGTAAGTTCGATCCCTGGGTTGGGAAGATCCCCTGGAAAAGGAAATGGCAACCCACTCCAGTATTCTTGCCTGGGAAATCCCATGGACACAGGGGCTTGATGGGCTACAGTCCATGGGGCCGCAAAAGAATTGGACACAATTTAGTGTCTAAACAACAAGTGATAACCATAGTACTCAATCCTGTTAGCCGAGTTTAGCTTCTCTCTCCAACTCCAATTAAAATTCTTTGCAGTGCAAACTTTCTTCTTTGTCTCTAAAAGCCTCTGATTTTACTCCTGAGCTGGGACACTGTTTGGGCTGCTACCAGAATCCATTTGCCCCAAGTTGCAGTTTCTTGATTCAAAATAAACACTTTTTTTGCTTGTTTCTTCCCTCCTAAGTTTATTTGGGACAATAATGAACACTAATAGGCATATAATTTTATAATCCATTCAGTTGTTTACTAATCAACATTCGGCCTTAGGTTAGTTTTTCTATACCCTTAACACTACTTTGAACAGACTGAAATGAGTATTTATTACATACATTTAACCACAAATATATACAAAAGTTCTAACTATATGCAAATTAAAAAAATATGAAAATCAGAATTGAGAAAACGCATGAGAAGTTATATGCTTTATGGTACATGTAAGTGCATATTTGCACATGTAAGTGTACAGGTATAACAATATATACAAGTGCTAAGTGCTAAGTCACATCAGTCGTGTCCGACTCTGTGCGACCCCACAGACTATAGCCCCCCAGGCTCCCCTGTCCCTGGGATTCTCCAGGCAAGAACACTGGAGTGGGTTGCCATTTCCTTCTCCAATATATACAAGTAAATTGTATTTAAATTATGAGCTGTTTTATTTGAATAATTTAAACTTCAAACAATTGTTTTAATTCTTAATATGCACATTAATTTCCACAACTATAACTAGTATATTTATTACAAAAATATAATTTTATTCATGATTATACTTCCAAAGTCTGAGTCATCATTTTTCAAAGGTTTTGTAAAACGCAAAAAATGAGTGAGTGAGTGAATGAATGGATGTGTAAATATTGACTAATCAATGAGAGAATCTTCTTCTTGGGAAAAAACCATTACAGAGAAACATTTTTCCCTCTTCTTTGTATCTTTGTCTCTCAATTCTGCTATCTGGTTCTCTGCCTTTCTCTCTCGTTACATGTCTATTTGTGTGTCTCCATGAATGTGTGTGTTTCTAATATATGCATATTTAAACATGTGTATACATACATACGGCTTCCCTGGTGACTCAGTTGGTAAAGAAGCCGCCTCCAATGCAGGAGACTAACTGTAACGCAGGAGACTTGAGCTCCATCCCTGGGTCAGGAAGATCCCCTAGAGAAGAGAATGGCTACCCACTCCAGTATTCCTGCCTGGGAAATCCCATGGACAAAGGAGCCTGGTGGGCTATAGTCTGTGGGGTTACAAAAGAGTTGGGCATGACTTAGTGACTAAACACAAACACACAAAACATATATACATACACATACATAATGAGTGAAAAATGTAAGGAAAAGTAAACGACTACTTTTATTTTTACATAAATATACCAAGTGTATTAATTGCAAAATATAATTTTATTGTTTTATATTTGTGTATTTTAGAATACATCTACATTTTAAGTGTCAGTCTAAAAAAAATGTTTTCTTAGTTTAGATTTCCTATTTAAAGCATTATTCTCCAGGAGCAAGAAAATGCATTTGTATATGACGTATCAAAATGATCTTTTTTATACATTTTTAAATTGAGCTTCTGCCCTGCCACTGGAGAGATTTTTTAAACAGACGCACATTAGGTGCTTGATGGATATAGCGCATCATGAAGTTTTTATTTTTGTTTATTTATTGAGGCCACACTGAGTAGCATGTGAAATACTAGTTCCCCAACTAGGGATCAAACCCATACCCCTTGCGGTGGAAGTGGGGTGTCTTAACCACTGGACCACCAGGGAAGTCCGTGCCATCAGAGATTTTGATACAACTTCATGTCTTCACCTTTGAAGATGACTATTATAATTAGCAACTGTTTTAGTCTGTTCAGGTATACCAAATACCATAGCCTGGGTGGCTTATAAACAGCAAAAACGTATTTCTCACAGTTGTGGAGGCTGTGTAGCCCCTCGTCAGGGTGCTGGCAGATTGCTTGTCTGGTTAGGGCACTCTTCCTGGTTCATAGGCAGCTCTCCTCTCTGTGACCTCATGTGGTGGAAGAGGAGAACTCTGGTCTTTTCAGCTCCCTATAAAGGCACTAATTCCATTCCTCAGGACTCCACCCTCATGACCTAAATACCTCCCAAAGGCCTTGCATGCAGACACACTCACTTGGAAGATTTGGTTTCACAATGATTCTGGGGAGCTGGGTGACACCAACAGGCAGGTCCAGAGCAGCGCCTTTGGCTAAATTACTGACTGTGGAGTGTCTTATCCCTCAGTTGTGCTTCACATGCACAAACACAGAGGTGTAGACATATACTTCAATGTATAAACATAGTCACCCCTTAAAAATGAAAAAAATTAAAACACCTATCTTTAGTCTTTCAATTCTAATCAACTGTGTTGATAAATTTGCAAGTTGTACTATCTACTTTTGTGATTAAAAACAAGAGCACAAATGTTAAATTTTACTATTGTATATAAGGAAAACATGGTTACTAGCAGCTACAGTCAGTATGTTTGTCTGATAACAAAACTTATATTTATACAGATTTTGCTAAGAATAAAACAGGTTATCCAGAATTATGCAGTATTATCCAGAATAGTACAATACTTTCTGGAATGATACATAATACCTAAGATATGTATGTGTATTTTATTGTATCCTTTTTGACTTTTAGTCACCATCCTGAAGTGGTTGTTATAGAAAGATTTTATATTACTATGCAAGATATTGAAAAATGTCATTCCAGGAATGAATCCAAACTAATAAAGCTGGTTTTCCTTGTAGTTATATTTCTAATATCTCAAAATGTGTCAGCTTTTGCCTCACTTTGAGCTCCAATTTTAGATATGATCCTTCCTCAAATTAATTTTAACAGGCACCTTACTCTTTCCCTGTAAAAACATGACCAAATCATAATCATTTTGAGGGATACATTGGGTTCCTCTTTCAGTCAGTTTTATCTAAACTATACGTTCTCCCTTTGAATAGAACCAGGATAAATCAAATGCTTGATTTGGGATGTTGTAGGAAGTCAAAGTTCTGTTCAGACTTCCCTGTATTTGTTCTGAATCTGACTGCTTGCTTCACTTAAAGATCATTGTATAAATATATACCTAAATAAACATTCAACAGTATAACCTGCTTAAGATTTGAGGTTATCAGATGGTAAAAAGTAAGGAATTGCAATAAGGTCATAACCATAAAGGGGCTTCCCAGGTGGCTCAATAGTGAAAAATCTGCCTGCCAATATAGATCCGTTGGAGGAAAAGATCCCCTGGAGAAGGAAAAGACAAACCACTCCAGTATTCTTGCCTGGGAAATCCCATGGATAGAGAAGTGTAGCAGGCTACAATCCATGGAGTCACAAGGAGTTAAACATGACTGAAAGACTCTGAACACACACCCACACACAATAACCGTAAAACATCTTGTTTTTCCTTTAGAAATACAAGTCAGAGTTTATGTTTGCTTGATATATATCCTGAAGTAGGTGGACTTTGATTGAAATATCCAGTTACTTGCAAGTTGGTTTAATTCTTATAAGTACTACTATTCTAGCCCGTTCATGTGAACATATAAACGTGTTCTAGAAATCACTACAGCTTTGCTGTTCCTAACGGCAATACAGAGAAAGTTAAAAATATGAAAAATGTAAAAAATCTGAGCTTTTATCCATGATCCTACTATACAGAAACACACACTAATGCTCTTTACATGCATAATGTATGCATTTTGGAAATATTAATTTTCAAAATGTCACTGTAAGGTATATTTTTTTACATTGTTATCATGCTTCCTCTATGTCATTAAATAATTTTTGAAATACATTTGCTTGATAGTCATTTATATTACCATTATAACATTCATTCAAATATTTCTCTACTTTTTGACATTTACATTAGTTCTACTTTCCTGTTATTATGCATAATTCTGGGAAGAACACCTTCATCAGCCATTAAAATTGGAATATAATTCTAATAATTCATTTATGAAAAAATTAGAGAATTTTAATGATGTGGAGGGAAAAAAAGCTAACATTTCCTCATTTTTTAAGCTAAAATTCCAGTTGGCTTTCCAGAAAGATTGCAATAATATGCACTTCTATACATAGTGTTTGAGAAAATTTTCTGCACCCTTAAAACATTATGTAATTTAGATCACTACTATGCTTTCTTCTGTATACAAATTTCCACCGTCTCTAGTGTATTCATTCTACGTGTTTTTGATTGCATAGCTAAAAACAGAACATGAGATTACACATGAGGATTTTTATAAAGCTTTGGTCTGACAACCTAAGCTTGTATTTGCAGCTCACTTTGAATATTCTGACAATGTACCTGTCTGAAAGAATTAACAATCGTTCATACTAAATTACTTAGCTGTGATAACACTGGGAGCTATATCGTAGCAGACAAAATGTTAATATTTTTATTTTATTTTTTTTCCTTTCTTTTTTTAAATTTATTTTTATTAGTTGGAGGCTAATTACTTTACAATATTGTAGTGGTTTTTGCCATACATTGACATGAATCAGCCATGGATTCACATGTGTTCCCCATCCTGAACCCCCCCACCTCCCTCCCCATCCCATCCCTCTGGGTCATCCCAGTGCACCAGCCCCAAGCACTTGTCTCATGCATCCAACCTGGACTGGCGATCTGTTTCACACTTGATAATGTATATGTTTTGATGCTGTTCTCTCAGATCATCCCACCCTCTCCTTCTCCCATAGAATCCAAGAGTCTGTTCAACATTTCACCATTATCCCATGTTCATTTTGTGATATCTCTGTATGGTCAATTCTGAGAGTAAATCTATTACTAGACTGATGTCACTCACTTTTTGTATTGTTGAGGCAGAGTCATAATGATTTCCAGCAAACACAGGTAAGTCTTTGGGTTTGGTTCTTGTTAAACTTGTCTAACCTCTTACTTACAGTTGGTTGAACTCCTGCTCTCCTGCGTCTCGCAGCCCTCCTGCCGAACATAGCATCTGACAGATAGCCCAGTAGGACAATGTCTACATAACTCTAGCACAATTAAATTTTTATGTACTGATGCAGTTCGGTAGCATGAGTGTGATGAATCTGCTCTGCTCCCTGTGCAAAGAAACACTGCAATACACGGTGTATGAGAAGAGGCAGCTGGTTCAGATAAATGAACTTTGCAAGGAAACTTCCCAGCGAGAGAAAGATCTCCCCTACTGGCTCATCAAACCACATTTAAGGCTCCATGTCTGTCAACACTCTTTGAAAATGACATTTGAAAGGAAGTCGTTTTACAGGAAGAGCACCTATGACTACATTTCATACATCAATCAGTTGGCTACTGGAGAGACAAAATCCCCTGACTTATTGTTCACCTTGCCTCTCTTCCTCTCCCTGTATTTCGTGTTGAGAGGGGCAGAACAGAGATGCAGGAGTGCAGTCAAAATCTAAATCTGCACACAGAAGGGGACTTTGGAGGGTGCTTAAAGCAAAGACATTTGGGGATTTGGGGCACATGTCCTGACTGATGACTAATCACTGACTGTTGAAGAAAAATTCGTCAGTACTAGTCAGATTTGTTTTGTAAGCCAATAGTGTCAGAAGATCTAATACAGACATTGAGATCCTGAAAAAGAAACAATATCAACCCTCCATTCAAGCAATTAATTTCAAAAAAGTTTTTAAAAAGAAGAAAAATAACCTTCACAATTAAAATCTACTTTGTTAGTATTAAGAAAAAAGTGTATCTACCTGAAAACACAGAGAACACAAATGTCTCCTGAGTTGTCTAGAATAATCCCCAGAAGAGGTAACAGATAAAATAATGTTGAGGGTGAGGACTACAGATCAAAAGAACTTGAGTTGATGGAGCATTTTTAGTGGGATTTCTTAGCCCCATGCAAAAATCTGAGGAGTGAAATCATGCTTATGGAATTGCAGTTTAAAGGCTGGAATACAAAATACTTATATGGGAATATTATGAGTCTGAGAGTGTGACCTTGGAATTTGGTGATGGGCACATTTTATACTAAATAATATCTGTAGCATCTATAGAATGAGGTAAATCAAGAAAATATTCTGTGGGAGTAGAAGTTTATAAGCCCCAAATACTTGTATGCCACTTGGAGCAAAATTTCAGTTGAGATCATAGGCAACAAATCATAATAGGAAAATGTGAAAGAAAAAGACTGTCAATTTCAATTATTTTGAGACTGCATAATATTGGCCTTGTTATATTGTTATATTGATTATTTTAGTTGTATTTATTTATGTACTTATTATTTGTCTAATTTATTTATGTATTTTCCTAGTATTTGAGGAATGTTTGCAAACCAGATACCACAGGAAACGAATGAAAGAGAGAGAGAGAAGATGGGGTGCTAACCAGATGGGTGAAGAGTTTTAAAGTTGTGTTTGTCCACAGTTGCAGGGTTTGTTCACTCTTATTACAGAGTTTCTTATTTTTATTTTCTCCACGAACCGGGAGCAATGGTCTCTGTGTGTCTCCGTCAGAACTCCAGGTTTATCTGTAAGTAAAGATATTCTACCCAGAGCATCAGCACTCTTTTTAATTCTTGTTAAATTCAATCCAGAGGTCATTAGACTGAAGTGGCTCTAATGCCCTGTCAGTCAACATAAGCAACCAAAATCTAAGCTTGTAAATGCCTTCAGGTTACAAAATCAAAACTCTCATCACAGCCAATCACAAACAGTCAGCCAGTCTGTAGCCAATCAAACTATTCCCTTTCATTGCTTCCTCGTGTTCTCTATCAAAGTCTTTCCTTTGACTCCTGTGAGCGGAATGTTCCTAACCACTTTCATTTTAGTGCTGCACAATTTCAATTGACTTTTGCTCGAATAAACATAAAATTATTAATATACCTCAGTTTATGTTTTAACACGGGGCTTCCCTGGTGGCTCAGTCAGTAAAGAATGCCTGCAACGTAGGAGACTGCCTGCAATGCAGGAGACCTGGATTTGATCCCAGGTCGTAAAGATCCTCTGGAGAAGGAAATGGCAATCCACTCCGCTGTTGTTGCCTGGGAAATCCCATAAACAGAGGAGCCTGGCAGCCTACAGTCCGTGGGGTCACAAAGAGTCAGACATGGCTGAGCAACTAATACATACATGTTTTAATATTGAAACATAGCTTTTCAATTCTGAGTTGACTATATGTCCACTTTCTAACTTACATATCATAGCCCCCTCATCATTTTTCAAATTATATCCGGCTTCTTTACTTGCAGTGTCCACAGACAGAAACTTTCTGGTTTTTCAAGAGCACTAACTACACAGTACAAACTTGGATTGACCTCATATCAGGACCACTTAAAAATTCTGACCTCATATTTAGTCTAGCTGTGCCCTATTAATGACATTCCCAGAGAACATTTGTCTTAGGACTTTTATTATCTGAGGTAGTGAAAATTTTTATTTCTAAAGGGCAGATAACCTGCCCATAATTATTCAACTGTGCATTATGCTTTACACAACTATGGATGGCTGTAGAAACGTGGCTTTTTACCTCTACAGGAAAATATCTCCAGTGGTCCTTTTTTGATTGTTTTTTTTATGGGGGGTTGCCTTTGTTCATTTTTGCTTTAGTTGTTATAAAATTTTGATTTTGAGTTTAGCTGCTCATCAAAATACAGCTAGAACTTGGAAAAAGTTAGGCATTGTATAAAGAGAATTAAGTAAGCTTACTGATGGCATGCCTGGGAGATTTTTCATGTATCCATGAAATGGCTAAACCTTTAAATGCTCCACCTAGTATCCAAATCCACCTTCCTATAAAGAGGTATATGTTGAGCTTCAATCACTGGTGTTTTAAGAAAAATTATAAAATGATGCCATTATATCTTTCACATATCACAAATGGGAGTTGGTGGTTGAGTAGGGAAATGAGTTTCTGAAACCCTTTAGAACTTAACCTAAATCCTAGACATGAATCTTAAGTTCTCTGAATCTCAAAATTGTTATTCATAAAATGAAGATTGTATTTCTGAACCATGGTTTTTGTAAGAATATGCTGATGTCTGAAAAATTTTCATAACTAATTAAGAATTTATAATCTTGTGAATATAAAAAATATGATGGTGATGATATAAGGCTAAGTAGAGCATTTATTTGACTATATATGTCAATAATCCATGCTTGAGAATTACATCAAAAGAGACTTATCATCCATGTGGTTAATTTCTCCTCTCCAGCAGTCTTGAATTGCTGGAGAATTGAATTTAGTGCTGTTTATGGTGTAGTCTACTCAGTTATGGTGCAGAATATTCATTGGAAGGGCTGATGCTGAAGCTGAAACTCCAATACTTTGGCCACATGATGTTAAGAACTGACTCATTGGAAAAGACTCTGATTCTGGAAAAGATTGAAGGTGGGAGGAGAAGGGGACAATGGAAGATGAGATGGTTAGATGGCGTTACTGACTCAATGGACATGAGTTTGGGTAAGCTCCAGAAGTTGGTGATGGACAGGGGAGTCTGGCGTGCTGTAGTCCATGGTGTTGCAAAGAGTCGGACATGACTGAGCGATTGAACTGAAATGAACTGATGGTGCAGTTTAAACAGCATATAAAAATACTTGCTAATTACTATTCTCTAGTAACAGCTTTATTTAAAAGAATATTGAAATGAGCCTTCTGAAGAGAAAGGGATTAAAGGGAGTAATTTTGGAATGTGGACATTGGGAAAAGAATGCAGGCTTTGAATACAACTGACCGGGGGTGGAATCTCTAGTTAGCCACTTCATGGTTCGTTTTCTTAGAACCAGCTACTTAAAACTTTTTTTTCCTAAAATTCAGTTTCCTCATCTTTTGTGAAATGATTTTTAAAAGAGCAATTTTAGTATCTCATGGAGTTGGTATGAACATATTATAGAAAAATAAACCTCACATTTATCTCTTCATTTTGAGTCCCTGCCTTGTCCCAGTCTGGGTCAGGAGATCCCCTAGAGTAGGAAATGGCAAACCACTCCAGTATTCTTGCTTGAAAAATTCCATAGACAGAGGAGCATGGTGGGTTACAGTCCATGGGGTCACAAAGAGTCAGACACGACTGAGCAACTAAGCATGCACACATCCCAGTTAAAGCAACCTTAATTTTCAAACAATACTGATTCGAAGCTCAGGATATTGATTCCATGTCTCTCTGGTGTTGTCATGCATTTATAACAAACATATGTTAGCCAGAATGCTCTTTATTTAGTGCAAGAAACAGCCAGAAATTAAACTGTAATGTGAATAATGCTGCAACTTTCAGAATATTTTCCTAAGGAGGAGCTACATAGATTAATCAGGTTCATGATAATCTGGGTGTCATTATTATCCAGATTCAGCCAAGAAAACACATGAGTTCAAGAGTATCCAAAAGCAGTACATCTGAACTTGCACTGAATTTGCTTATATAGCTCTTAGAAATCCAAGCTGAGTAGTAGGAGGTGAGATATTTTTCATGTCTGTCTTCTAGAGAAGTCTTATTTTTCCTTCGCAAATTGTAAAGAAGAATCTGGTTGAATCCCCACTTTGGGAGATTCTGTCAGAATTTCAGGTCTACTTTCAGCATTTAGATTGAAGAGAGCTATTGGAGTGTTTGGCTAAAAGTAACTACCTAGGTAAACAGAAGAGAACAAAGGTAATTTTTTAAACAAATATCTGGTCACTCAAGACTATTTTGCCATGTGGTAAATGCCAATCCTTTTTAAATGGATTAGGTGAAGAAGGAGATGGATTTCAAATGTTTTCCTGAATTTTTAAGCAGAGATTTACTTTAATTTTGTTTGCATACTAAGCTCCTGTAATAGGAATGTTCCTCTACTAACTAAAATGCTTGTAGTAGTATTACCATCACATTGCTTCTTTTAATGAGAATCCAACTGTGTAGTGAGAATAGAATTAAAAAAAAAGAAAAATGGAAATATTTCCTACATTGATAATAGTAGCCCATAGAATCAAATGGGTTTAATTCACAGGCTTGTTCTTAAATGCCTTAACCACTCTGCCAGGGTTTGACTTTTTGTGTTTACTTTTCCTAGGCACCTTGCAGGGACAAGTATGTGCTGTCCTTCTCCAAATAGATTTCATGTCGTCAATTAGGTTTCTACTTAAATTACTGCCCCATTCCAGTCCTGCATTCTGAGATGATTATAGGCCACTTTGACAGGGGATTTAGGAATTCCAAAACTTTTTAGTAATACATTTAGAGACAATTTGAGTTACTCCCAACAGATGGCTAATTACATCTATTGTGTGGTGATTTAGCTCTCAAACGCAATCTTATTACCCGGTTCTGGTTTGGAGAGAGGACAGCTCACTGTTTCCATGATGTTACACTAAATTTGGAAGAATCATTAGACTCCCTCATTAGGAAGATGGAAGAACTTACTTTGATAGAGTTTTAGTGGGTAAATCACTTATGAAAAGACTTTAACAAACTCTAATTCTAGGACTAAATATGCAAATCAACTTGCATATGTTTGCATGGACCAGGAGGGGTACCTTTTAGTTCTTTAGAATAAGGTTAAAGAAATAATATACCCAATATTTTATTTGTCAAGGTAAAATAGATACATACAATAACAAAGTTAGGGAGGATGTGATAATATTTTAGAAGGAAATACCATGTAGCCAAGAAGAGGGAGAAAAGCAGGGAGAGAAAGAAATCGTGAAGGGGAGGAGGTGGAGGAGAGAGGAGAAAAGAAAAGGAAGAATGGAGTGATAGAGAAGCATCAATTATATCTAAAAATTATCTTATTTTTAATGACATCTGAAGGAAATATGGAGAAACTGTTATCACTCTAATTCCAGAAGTTCATAAAAGTCTAAAAAAATTTTTTATCTGTCCATATGTTTTGCTTTTTTTCCCCCAAACTGGAGGATTGTTGATGCTCTTCTAATAAAAAGGAATAATTTATAAATCTACTCAATCTGCCACACAATTCACTTTCCATGCTGATTAAACTTTAGTCCTTCCCAGCATTAAGAGGACAATCTGAAGTTCAGTTTGGGAAACTACACTCGAAATACTTATTTACTATTTACAAAAAAAAAGTCAATGACCGAGATAACCATGATGGTGTGGTCACTCACCTAGAATCAAACATCCTAGAGTGTGAAGTAAAATGGACCTTAGGAAGCATTACTTTGAACAAAGCTAGTAGAGGTGATGGAATTCCAGCTGAGCTATTTAAGTACTAAAAGATGATGCTGTTAAAATGCAGTACTTAGTATGTCAGCAAATTTGGAAAACTCAGCAGTGGCCACAGGACTTGAAAAGGTCAGTTTTCATTCCTATCCCAAAGAAGGAGAACGCCAAAGAATGCTCAAGCTACTGCATGATTGTACTCATTTCACATGCTAGCAAAGTAATGATCAAAATCCTTCAAGCTAGACTTCAACTGTACATGAACTGAGGACTTCCAGATGTACCAGGTGGGTTTAGAAAATGCCGAAGGATCAGAGATCAAATTGCCAACATTCACAGGATCATAGAGGAAACAAGGAAATTCCAGAAAAACATCTACTTATGCTTCATTGATTATGCTAAAGCCTCTGACTGAGAATCACAACAAATTGTAGGAAATTCTTAAAGAGATGGGAATACCAGACCATGTTACCTGCCTCATGAGAAATTTGTATGTGAGTCAAGAAGCAGCACTTGGAAACTGTCATAGATCAACTGGCTGGCTCCAAATTGGGAAAGGAGTACGTCAAGGCTGTATATCGTCACCCTGCTTATTTAACTTATATGCAGAGTACATCATGTGAAAAGCCGGACTGGATGAGGCACAAGCTGGAATCAAGATAGCTGTGAGAAATATCAATAACCTCAGATACGCAGATAGGCACTGCCCTTATGGTAGAAAGTCAAGAAGAACTAAAGAACCTCTTGATGAAAATGAAAGAGGAGAGTGAAAAAGTTGGCTTAAAATTCAACATTCTGGTCCCATCACTTCATGGCAAATAGATGTGGAAAAAAATGAAAACAGTGATAGACTTTATTTTCTTGGACTCCAAAATCACTGTGAACATTGACTGCAGCCATGAGATTAAAAGATACCTGTTCCTTGAAAGACAAGTTATGACAAACCTAGACAGTGTATTAAAAAGCAGAGACAAGGTGAATTTCCAGCAAAGGTCCCTTTTGTCAAAGCTATATTTTTTTCAGTAGGCATGTACAGATGTGACAGTTGGACCATAGAGAAGGCTGAGTGCCAAAGATTTAATGCTTTCAAACTGTGGTGTTGGTGAAGACTCTTGAGAGACCCTTGGACAGCAAGGAGATTAAACCAGTCCATCTTAAAGGAAATCAGTCCTGAATATTCATTGGAAGGACTGATGCGGAAGTTCAAGCTCCAGTACTTTGGCCAGCTGATGAGAAGAGCCAACTCATTGGAAAGTATGCTATTGCTGGGAAAGATTGAGTGCAGGAGGAGATGGGGGGGTGACAGAGGATGAGATGGTTAGGTAGCATCATCAACCCAATGGACATGAGTTTGAGCAGACTCAGGGAGATATTCAACAATGTAGATCACATTTATGATATCATGTCTATACCAGTGCTTTATTATGCAGCTAACAATCATGAAGACACTCTGTGTATTGTTGTATTTATTTTTTAGATGAGGAAACTGAAATTCAAAGGAGAGGTGATGTCCTAAAGCCATATAACTTGTAGGTAGAAAAAAAAAAGGTTTAAATTAAGACCTGTCTACCTCCAGAACTTACAGTCTTTCAACTGTTTGGCTAATATCTCAATGTGAAAGCTTTTGAGAAGATGTAATGTGTAAATGAACACAAGCTAATATATTGCTGAAAATAGGAGCATTTACCTTGTAAAATTACCTTGTAATATCACTCACCCAGAGCCAGACATCATGGAATGTGAAGTCAAGTGGGCCTTAGGAAGCATTATTATGAACAAAGCTAGTGGAGATGATGGAATTCCAGTTGAGCTATTTCAAATCCTAAAAGATGATGCTGTGAAAGTGCTGTACTCAATATGCCAGCAAATTTGGAAAACTCAGCAGTGGTCACGGGACTAGAAAAGGTCAGTTTTCATTCCAATCCCAAAGAAAGGAAATGCCAAAGAATGCTCAAACTACTACACAATTGCACTCATCTCACACGCTAGTAAAGTAATGCTCAAAATTCTCCAAGCCAGGCTTGAGCAATGCATGAACCGTGAACTTCCAGATGTTCAAGCTGGTTTTAGAAAAGGCAGAGGATACAAGCAACTCCTGCAGCTCAATTCCAGAAAAATAAATGACCCAATCAAAAAATGGGCCAAAGAACTAAACAGACATTTCTCCAAAGAAGACATACAGATGGCTAACAAACACATGAAAAGATGCTCAACATCACTCATTATTAGAGAAATGCAAATCAAAACCACAATGAGGTACCATTACTCGCCAGTCAGGATGGCTGCTATCCAAAAGTCTACAAGCAATAAATGCTGGAGAGGGTGTGGAGAAAAGGGAACCCTCTTACACTGTTGGTGGGAATGCAAACTAGTACAGCCGCTATGGAAAACAGTGTGGAGATTTCTTAAAAAACTGGAAATAGAACTGCCATATGACCCAGCAATCCCACTTCTGGGCATACACACTGAGGAAACCAGATCTGAAAGAGACACGTGCACCCCAATGTTCATCGCAGCACTGTTTATAATAGCCAGGACATGGAAGCAACCTAGATGCCCATCAGCAGATGAATGGATAAGGAAGCTGTGGTACATATACACCATGGAATATTACTCAGCCGTCAAAAAGAATTCATTTGAACCAGTCCTAATGAGATGGATGAAACTGGAGCCCCTTATACAGAGTGAAGTAAGCCAGAAAGATAAAGAACATTATAGCATACTAACACACATATATGGAATTTAGAAAGATGGTAATGATAACCCTATATGCAAAACAGAAAAAGAGACACAGAAATACAGAACAGACTTTTGAACTCTGTGGGAGAATGTGAGGGTGGGATATTTCAAAAGAACAGCATGTATACTATTTATGGTGAAACAGATCACCAGCCCAGGTGGGATGCATGAGACAAGTGCTCGGGCCTGGTGCACTGGGAAGACCCAGAGGAATCGGGTGGAGAGGGAGGTGGGAGGGGGGATCGGGATGGGGAATACGTGTAAATCTATGGCTGATTCATATCAATGTATGACAAAACCCACTGAAATGTTGTGAAGTAATTAGCCTCCAACTAATAAAAAAAGAAAAAGAAAAAGAAAAAAAAAAACAAAACTGCGTACTTCGTTATTCATGTC